>NW_028274815.1:105561737-105887237 GCF_037043125.1 Eumetopias jubatus
GAGTTTACTAAGAAGGCAAGTGGGAGGAAAGGGACATTGAAGGGAGACAAAGTATGTGCTAAGACAGTGTTCTTCATATTTTAATATGCATACAAATTACCTGTGGGTCTTAGTAAAAGGCAGAATCTGATTCAATAGGAAGGGGCATGATATTCTATTCTAATAAGCTCCCAGATGACACCAATGTTCCTGGTTCATGGACCACCTTGGAGAAGCAAGGTTCTAAGGAACAGACATATTTTTTTAAAAAACCATGTTACCTTTGGGAAACTTTAAATTTGCTCTTGGTAGTCAATAAAACTCCAAAGGGATAAGAGATGATTGTCAAGAAGGAGAGGCACTGGATGTTAGCTGGTATCACTGAAACGGTGCCTAAATCATAAGTGAATCCAAGTGAACAATAAGGGGAAAGCAAGACGGTATTGAGGAACACTGTGAGGGGATAGAATATCCTGCTGTTTCTCCCTAAAATCGGACGATGTTTCAATCCTAACCCCCTACAGCTCTCAGTCTCAGTAGACTATCTAAAAACAAAAGAACGTAAGGGAAGACACTGAACATTTATCACCAACATTTCAGATGGCAGATCCCTGTTGGTATAGTCATAGGACACAACTCCCCCCAAAACACATAAGATCATCTTAACTTACAGAAGCAAATATACTGAAGAAACCTAAGCTTAAGACAAAGGTGACTTACATCTAAAACCATTAATAAAAATATATCCAGAGGAGAGGATTTTTTTTTTTCCTGCCCTGGAAAGCTTCTGATAGCTACACATGTCTCTCTGGAGCTCTCTCTTTGTCAAGGTTTTTTGTTTTTTGTTTTTTTTTAGTTTTTATTGTGTGACAGTGGATCCACTTAAGAGCTAGCCTCTCTGGAATCCATTGTGTTCTCTAATCCTCTCCGTCCAGTTTTTCAATAATTTCCTGTTGAAGGCAGAGAGCTCCACAGAGCGGAGAGAAATTGTATGTTAAGGAACACTGAATATTTAGAACTTGAAATCCTTTGAATCTTAAATTTAGATTTTAATTCTTGAATCATTCAGAGAGTTTCCTATAGTAGATATTCAATAAATGCTTTACTGAGTGATTGATTGATCAATAAAATAACTCCTTGCTACTCAAAGTGTGTTCTGGAGATTAGCAGCATCAACATCACCTAGAAGCTTGTGAGAAATGCAGAATCTCAGGCTCTACCCAGACTGACCATAAGGTAGCCAGGTGCTCAGCTTTTCCTATGGATACCAAAATTTTAGCCCTACCTAGCATCTTGTTAAATTACATCCTACTGATTTCCAGGAACAGAAAGAAGGCAAAGGAAAGTGCCAAGCACTTCAAACATTAACTCATGTAACCTTGACACACCTCTACAAAACAGAGCCAGGATTTGAATTTGGATTTGATTCCAGAACTGAGGCATCTTTATCCCAATTCAGGCTTCCTCCCTGCAGAAGTAGGAAAGCAACAGTCTTTCTATAGTGGGTCCTATACATTTCAGAGCCACTGAATTCAGAATCAGTAGTATTTGTCACGTAGGCCAGTTAAAGGTGATTTTTCAGTCAGTGATGGGGGCTCAGATTCCATTAACTTTTGTTGTTGTTGACCTGTAAATAATCTTTATGTCTGCTTCAAATAACTCGAATCTCATGGAATCCTAGAAAAATGAATTTTATTAAAGAAGGTGATTGTTGCTCCTGAATTATTTGTAAGGTATATTTGAGCTTATCCCTGCTGATGATGCTCTAAACCTCCGAGGGCTCTGCTGTGGGCAGATGTGAAGTTGTCATCCATTGTTTTCACAATCCAGCACAATGACCAGCCCATTCACACAAAACTAAGAACACAGAAGTTGTAGATTTCCACTCTCGGACAAGAACATTTTCTTCTTGCCTGCCTTAGTAGATCAAGGCATTGCTGGAATAAGCCTCTTCGAAGAGAAGGGATACCCAGCCAATTTATACCCTCGACTTTCTCCTAATTGGCCACCTCCTTGGATTTTACTTTGAATCCTAATTTTACTCAGACACGGTTTGCTGGCATCAACAAGACTGATACAGATTCGGGGTCATCCATTTCCTTGTCCTGCTGAGCTAAGAGTTCCCCAGGGTGATTTTTCCAAGGCTGTCCTTGAATTTGAGCTCTGGTCAGTTACACCCTCTGTCTCTCCTGACAGTCTCCTCTGTTGGCGTGACTTTTAGGAGCTCTTTCACATTTGCTGTCTGGCTTGAGCTTCACACTGTCTCTGTGAGAGGGAGTAGGTTTTATACCCAGATGAGTTAGGCCTCTCTGGGTTGTTATGAGGGCACTGATGGACAAGTAATTCTGCCACTGAGGTTCTTCATGGCTGAAAAGCCATTCATATGAGTTGCCATGGCAATGTGATACAATGGGGACATTGGAAAAGCATGGGTTTGAACTCAAAAAGAGGTGGGGTTGGAATCATGATCTGGTCACTTTCTTAGCTGGGTAACCTTGGGCAGGCCACTTGACCTCAGTCTCCTCTGAAGCCAGAACCCTTCTTCAGAAGGGTGCAGCCATGAAATGTGGGAGTACATATCCAGAGCTATGCTTACCTTTCTCATTCCTATGGTCAGTTTGTTCAAAAATCATCCAATCATGCTTAGTTATTAGTAACTAAGTCCAGTTCCCTTCCTGATGGAAGGACCTAGAGCAGCAGGAATCTCCAGTTCCTGGAGGCAGGGCTAATCCTGGGGGATCTTAGAGATCCAAAGACCGTGTTGTCCAAGTCCAGCCTTAAAGAGAATTGTGGATGTCCCCATTTCCAAGATGAGGAAAAAAGAAACCTGAGGAAGTTAAAAGGGCTTGCTCAAGGTCACCTATCAGGCATACTTGGAACCTTGGCTCTATTCAGTGCCATCTCTCTGTAGGAACCTGGAGGTTTATCAATACCTAAGGAATTACCCATGAGAGTCTAAGGAAGTACATTTGCATTAATGACCCAAAAGCCAGCAAACAGGGTTCTCTTTCCTTGGGCTTTATATTGAGCCCCTGTCATCCTCAGTGCCAACCCTTAGGATCTAGGACTCATATCCCAAGACTTCTTTGTCCTTTCCTGTAGATTTTCCAGACATGGGCTGGAGAGCATGGACCGTTCACTAGACCCCAAGGGAGCTGCCTCTCTTGATCATTTCAAAGATGTTCTTAAACCTGTCTTTGCTCCTTAAATGTTATTTCCTTTCCAGAATGAATGAAGAACAGATAGCTACCGTTTGTCTGTCGGTTCTAAGAGCTCTCTCCTACCTTCACAATCAAGGAGTGATTCACAGGGACATAAAGAGTGACTCCATCCTCCTGACAAGTGATGGCCGGGTAAGATTTCATGTTTGGCCTCTCCACGGTTCACCTTGCCATTTTGTCTGTCATGGGCATTATCCTCCTAAGAACCCTTTCTCATAATTCTAAGTCTCCTCGGTCACAAGTCACCCACTGTCCTTCCCAGAAAGCTTACCAAAAAGGAAATTACCTTCTTCTGTGTCATCCTATTTGTCAGGATTATCTGTGATCTGAATTTGACGGATGACTTTCCACTTTAACAACGAGTATAGGAAGTAAAAGAAACTATGGACATTTCTTTCCTTTTTCTTCCGTGTTCTTATTTTTGTTGGAGGAGAAGAGATGACTTTTCTAGGGCTTTGTCCACCCTGTCGGTGGAGTTGTGCATGTCTGCAGTATCTCTCAGAGTTCCTGCAGGAAAGAGAAGACAAACTCCAGTGGACAGCTCAAGGAGAGTTTAACAAAGGTGTCAGCAGATGTAGACAAGTCATAAGAGCACATGAGGATTCATGTGGCGTTCTAGAATGGAGTGCCACTCTTACTGCCCCATGTCAGAGGAAGGGAGGCAGGGAACTGGCTAGTGGAATCCGAAAATAGAAATTATTGTCTGAAGAGGGATGCCTGGCAGGACTCTGATCTTCAGTGGGAGACAGACCACAGCGAAGCTGCAGGATGGGAACTGGGAGAATCAATATCCAAGCCTCACTCCATTCTTTCCTTCTAGTCTCCTCTTGGTTCTCCCCATTGGCCGAACCCAATCAGAAGCCATCAGTGCAGTCAACACAGGTTGGTGTCCCAGGGCTCAGAGAGGAAGAGAATAGATCTGGAAAGGCAAACAAAAGATATTCATCACACTAGCTTATACCCAGGCCCAGATTGCTGCATTTCCCATGTCCGCAGCCAGCTCAAGGGATTCCGCTGAAACTCATCAGCCACACCAGGTTACAAAAGAATATAGAATATGAGTTGGCATTTCAAGGCAATCTTAGTTAGATGGAACAGTGTTGAAGCATAGATTTTTTACCATCTAGGCCCTTTTAACCTCCCTGAAACTCCCACCAGAGGTAATGGCGCTGACATACAGGGAGCCAGCTGTCCCATTGAAACACCTGTCTTTTACAACCCAGCAACCTCAGCCATGTGGAAAATGTTCACATCACAGCAGAATTGCCCAGGAACCATCAGAGGGCAGCTAAAAGAAACTGCCCCAACACTTTGGCTTTTCTTCTTTTGTTTTAAAGAGATTGTCAATTCTATTGTGGAAAATTCAGGAAATTCAGAAAAGTATAAAGGACAAAATAAAGATCACCCTTAATGCATTTCCCATTCTCCCCATCTTTCCCTGTAAATGTACTTGCAAACTTGGAATTATTTTTAATGGGTAGTTTAAGTCCTGCTTTTTGCATTACTCTGGCTGAATTTTTTTTTTAAGTGGGTATGAGAGGATGCATCAGTCAGCTTTTGCTACATAACAAACACTTAGTGGCTTAAAACGACAACCATGTATTTGCTCACAGTTCTGTGAGTCAGCATTTCGGCTGACCTCTGCTGCAACAGCTTATCTCCACTCCATGTGGCATCAGCCGAGCTCACTCTTGCATTTGTGGTCAGCCTGCTGTTGATGGCCTCACTCATTTGCCTGGTGCTTTGCCATGTGTCCCATATCTCCCAGCAGACTCTCCGAGGCTTATTCGCATGGTGTCTGTAGCAAGGTTCCCCAGAGCAGCAAGAGAGGCAAGCTCCACTGCACGCTTTTGAACTCTCTGCTTTTTTTTTAATTTGAATCTTTTTTTTTAATTTTACTTTATTATGTTATGTTAGTCAGCATACAATACATCATTAGTTTTTGATGTAGTGATCCACAATTCATTGTTTTCATATAACCCAGTTTCGTATAACCCAGTGCTCCATGCAGTGGAGCACTCCATGTGCCCTCCTTAATACCCATCCACCCACCCCCCTCCCCTCTAAAACCCTCAGTTTGTCTCTCAGAGTCCATAGTCTTTCATGGCTCATCTTTCCCTCCGATTTCCCCCCCTTCATTTTTCCCTTCCTTCTCCTGATGTCCTCCCTGCTATTCCTTATGTTCCACAAATAAGTGAAACCATATGATAATTGACTTTCTCTGCTTGACTTATTTCACTTAGCGTAATCTCCTCCAGTCCCATCCATGTTGATGCAAATGTTGGGTACTCATCCTTTCGGATGGCTGAGTAATATTCCATTGTATATATGGACCACATCTTCTTTATCCATTCATCTGTTGAAGGGCATCTTGGCTCTTTCCACAGTTTGAACCCTCTGTTTTTCTCTTGTTTGCTAATGTCCCTTTAGCCAAAGTGAGTCACACAGCCAAGCCTAGATGCAAGGGATGGGGAAATAGACCTCCATCTCTTGATGAGAGAAGATGCAGAGTCACATTGCAAGGGAATGTAGGTTTAAGGAGGGGAAAGATATAGAGCCATGTTACATAATCTCCCAGAGAGTGGGGAGCTGTGGGAAAAGGGCCGGGACCTTCCCCTGGCCTGACTCAGGAGAGTACTTAGGCAGGGTTCCATGACTTCAGAACATAATTCACAAAGCACTGAACTGGTCCACAAATTGGCCCTGGGGACTGGTTCTTGCAGGAAAAAAATGAAAAAGAAAAAGCAGGGCAGTTTCAAGGCAGGCTTTTTCCCCTTATTTCTGTGGATTGATGGCAAAGGCTTCCTGGCTGCAAGCACATGTCAGGTGTCAACATCAGGCATGAGACTAAAATAATTCGTTGTTTAATCAGCTCAAAGATCTCCCCTCCCCACAGCGTACAGAAGGTTATTAAATCATTCATAGTCATTCTCAAGGGCAGAACCTATGCTTCACACATTTCCTAAATTTCCATGTACCCTGCAAAGAGCTCCCAGGGGCTGGCACATGGTGAATGCTTTTAGCCTTAGTGGTTTGTGCACTCACTCCTTCCATAAATATTCACTGAGTTTCTACTGTGTGCCAGGGACAGTTGTAGGTCCTAAGGATGAACACAGCAAAACCACTACTTTCGTTAAGTTTAGTTGGGGCATGGAGATGGGATAAATACACAAATAAAATCAGCTCCAGACAGGTGGTGATAAGCACTAAGTTTTCTACAATTAATTTAAGCAGAATAAGGATATGGTAGAAAGTGATGGAGGATGAGGTCAGAGAAGGCCGCTCCGGGGTGGTGATGTTACAGCAGAGACTGAGGGAGTGGGTCCTATGGCTGTCAGGGTTGAGAATGTTCCAGAAGAGGGAACAAGCAACATGTTGAGTAGATCCTGTGGCTCTTGGCCATGGGGCCCAGAGTATGCTCTTTCACATTTCAGAACAATACACCATATTGACTCCAGTGGGCTTCTTCAGTTTCTATAGAGAAAGGAAACTTTCTTTTTTCTTTCTTTTTTTTTAAGAATGAGAGCAGAGACATAGTGTGGCCATTCTAGGAAAATTTTGTACTAATTTATTTTGTACCAGTTTATTAGAGCGTGAAGTTTTATAGTAGAGAAGACACCCTCATTTATTTATTGTCATTGTAACAAATCACTCCCACACTTAGGGTCTTAAATCAAAAGTCATTTTAGGATTATTACATGGCTCTGAATGTTGGCGGGGCTCAGCGAGCCAGGACTGCTCTGACTTGTGGTTAGACGATGTGTCTAGAAGTCTTCCTCACTTACACATGCTGGCTGGTGGCTGGACACTCAGCTGACCTGTCAGGCAGAACACCCATGATGTGACCTCTCCACATGGCCTTCCTCTCAGCATGGAGGCTGTATTCAAAGAGTGAGGGTTCCAAGAAAACAAGATGGAAGTGCATGGCAATTTTATGACCTAAACTCAAAGTTCCATAATGCCATGTCCACTGTATTTACAGCCCTTCCAGTTCAGGAGGAGGGAATGTAAAACCTTACTCAGTGGGAAGAGGATTGACTCATGTCATCAAAGGAGCTCATGGGCTGAGGAATATTATTGTTGGCTTTTTCTGGAAAATATTGTCTGTCACACAAGCTATACTGAGTTTTCTTCTTGCTGGGAGACGTGCAGCAACATTAACCCTTAGAGAAATACGAACTGAAACTAGCAGATATCACTTCACATCTTTCAGAATGGCTAAAGTGAAGAGTAGTGATAACACCACTTATTCATACACTGCTGGTGGGAATGTGAAATAGTATAGCCACTCTGAAAAACAAGTCCTCTCAAAACTAAAAATTACATGGGACCAGCAATTGCATTCTTAGGCATATATTCCAAAAAAATGGAAACATATTCACACATAAACTTGCACACAAATGTTCATAGCAGTTTCATTTATTATAGCCCAGACCTAGAAACTACCTGAGTGTCCTTCAAAAGGTGAGTGGTTAAACAAACTGTGATGTGTTTGTACCGTGGAATACCAGTCAACAAAAAAGAAAGAGAAATGAACCAGTGATACATGTAAGCACTTAGATGAACCTCAAGGAAATTGTGCCGAGTGGAAAAAAGCCAATCTTGAAATGATACATGCTGCATAATTCCATGTATATAACATTTGTGAAATAACATAATTATAGAAATGCACAGAAGATTAGTGGTCGCAGGGGTGAGGGACTGCAGGGTGACTGTAAAGGGGTAGCTTGAGGTGTCATGGTGATGGGACAGTTGGGTGCCACTTTTTTAAGATTTATTTATTTATTCGTTTTAGAGAGAGAGCATGTAAAAGCAGGGGGAGCGGCAGAAGGAGAGAGAATCTCAAGCAGACTCCCCACTGAGCGCAAAGCCAGATGCAGGGCTCGATCTCACAACTGTGAAATCATGACCTGAGCTGAAATCGAGAGTTGGACTCTTAACCAACTTAACCCAACCCCTTGGGGCACTTGGGTACCTTGATTGTGTTGGTGGTTACTCAAGGCTACAATGTGATACAATTGCAAAGTATATACACACACTTACACACTACATACATAAATGAGTTCATGTACAAATGATTAAATCTGAACAAGGTCTATGGATTGTACCAACATCAGTTTCTTGGTGTTGATATTGTTCTATAGTTGTATAAGATGCCAACATTAGGGAAGACTGGGTACACATTTCTTTACAACTTCCTATCAATCTATAATTATTTCAAAATAAAAAACTAAAAGAGAGAGTGAATTGTTCAAGTTTTTTTTTTTTAAAGGATAAATCTCTGGGGTGCCTGGGTAGCTCAGTCGGTTAAGCATCTGACTCTTGATCTTGGCTCAGATCTCGATCTCAAGGTCGTGAGTTTGAGCCCCACATTGGGCTCCATGCTGGGCGTGGAGCCTAATTTAAAAAAAAAAAAAGGATAAATCCTTTGTGGCCCCTTCAAAGGCTAGAAGGGAAATTGTGATCAGAGTAAATTGTTCACTATTTGTCTATGACATAAATAATATCTAATGAGTCACCAATTCGTCTTAAGCAGGGGGGATGTGGTATTTGGAGTTTGAAAGGGAAATAAATAGCATGTTACAGAGTGGTTGCAAGAATTAAATGAAATAATTTCTATAAAACCATCAGAAGTAAAATGGGTACAAGGTAGAAGCTCAAAGAGGGTGATCCACCCATCCTTGCAATTAAGGGTTGAACAAAATCATCTATGATATTTCCTTGGCCTGAAGCTTGCATTTGAGAGATGATACTTAGGAGCCACTAGACAGTGAGTGATTTAGCTTTTATCAAATTCATTGGCTAGAATGGACTTCAAACCCATGACCTATTAAGCCCAGTGCCTATATTGAAAAGGGACATACACAGTGATTTTTATGGTCTTTTTTTTTAACTAAAAATTGATTGCCACAATTTAAGAATCAGGAGATGTCACAGAAAATTTCAGATTCCTGTCTTCCTTAAAAACAAAAATCAAAGTATCTGACAACCCTGTGCCTGCATTCACACATGGCAGTCGTGGAGGTGGCGTGGTAAGGGTGAACAGTGCCTCAGTGGATGCTGTTGGTGCCATATCCCTATCTTCACCAGACTTCCTCTTCCAGTGCTCACTAGCTCCCCCTCCCAGTGCCACCACTGGCATCTCTTCCTGGCGACTTTCTCCAGCCATGGCAGTCTGGTCTTCCAGCCCACAGCAGGCTAGAAATTCCAGGCAGTTAACATTCACTAGGGGCAGCCCAGGATCATGTGATAGGAGTTGCGGTATAAACACCCCGGCTCTCTTGCCCTTGGATAGACGAGCTCTCTGACACATGCTCTACCCAGTCTCCCAGACTTCCTCATCAGGAGTAAGCTCTGGTTCCCACATTGCTGACTAACCCTTGACTGGCTCTTCCCTGCCCACTTCACTACCAGGGTTTCCTGTATCTCCCCAATAAATGACTTACACTGATTCCTTGTTTTGTGGTGCGCTCAGAGGGGGCGGGAGCTAAACCAAGGTAGTACCCAGGCACAGTGTAATGTGTGTGCACCCTCTTTTTCACAGGATTGCAAACAAGGGTAAAGGATAGTTATGGGGCCACAGATGGCAACCAGGGCCTTGTGACTGTTCCACACCCCTTTACTGGGCCCTGACAACCAGGAGTCAGTGTCTCTTCACCAAGGACATGTACCCCTAGTTTTTCATTATCCCCACCTGGCCCGTTAAATTCATTGATTTTTTTTTTTTGGCACCTTTAGGCATTTGAGTGTTTTTGTCTCTTGAATAACTAGTATTTTACAGTTAGAAGAAGACCTGAAGATTGTCTCCGAGAAGCTCTTTGTAAATGAAGAGAGACGTGAGCATGTTACACAGCTTGCTTAAATTCATTCCTTTACCACCATGTCTGAGATATTCCCAGACTCTATGACTCCTCCCTTCCCTACAGGAAGCACAGCCTGAGAAGTCAGGAGACTGGGTCCGAGTCCTCCTCTCTACTGTCCTCCTACTGTTGTACAGTCTTGGGCGAGTTCCCACCCTGTCCCACTCTGTCAAATGGCGGAGGAGCTGGCTGAGGCCTCCATGCAGACCCAGCTTAGCTGCTCTGATGCACTCCCTCTCCTCTTCAGTTTAGCAGTTGAAAAAGTGGGCCTGAAACTGGAGACACGTTCATCAGTCTGGCCCCTTCTAGTACCTCCCTCCATTCCTTTGTCTCTGGGTCATTGCTCTTCTTAAAACAAGTTCAAGAACTGTGGTGAGCATGAAAACCAATGGAGACCTTGGCCAAAAACAAAATTCCTGGGTCCGCTCCCCAGAGATTCTGATTCCAGCCAAACTGGGTGATACCCAAAAGCCTGCATCTCTCCCAAGTTCCCAGGGGATGCCATTGCTACATACTTTGAGTATCATTGCCTTATAGGAAGCACCCAGAAACCAGGCACAAAAGCATCTATCTTTTTGCCTTAGCAAAAACCTGGAGCAGATGCATGAATTCTTTAGAGTATATGCAGTTTACAAAATGAGAGTTTTACCTTCTTTCTTAAACTTATAGCTCTCTTGTGGATAGACTCTCCTCCTCCACCCATGTTTTTGTGCAGCCCCCGATTCCTAGCCAGGACCCACTGAGGTGAATAGGATTTCAGCTTTAAAGAGCAACTTTGCACTCTAAGCTCTAGTTTCTCCTCTGGCCCTTGGGGAACAAGCTGCATCACCTCCTTTTAAGGGGTTGGCAGTGTGCAAGCTGCAGTTCTCTTAGTCTAACTGCATTAGTGAGACAGTGTTTCCTAATCCGCCATGTTGTACAGTTCTATGTGAAATAAGGCTCAGCTTAGAGTCTGTGTGATATGCTTTGAAGATCTGCCTACAGTGCTTTATTGTACTCATTACTTGAGTTCTCATTACCTACTTGCAGATTTGTTTAGACGAGTACTGTGTGCAATTATGTTCTTCTAGAGAATTATCTCTTTTATGTCCTTGGATGAGTAAAACATTGATGTAAAAGCACTTTCACGTCTACAGAGGAGGAACAGACCTAGCTTCCTGTGTTTAGTTTCAGTTTCTCAGTTTACATATTGTCAGGGAGATAACTATTAGTCTGGCAGGTTTGGGGTCCTTTTTTATGTCTGTAAAAAGAAAGCCACATGAGAGGTATTGAAATTAAAAACTGCCAATACCAAAATGCTGATACATTCACCTGCTTAATTCAGGTTTTTAAAATTTACAGGCAAAAAAAAAATGTTTTGGCAAAATTGCTCCTTCTCCACTGTCTGAAATAGTAGGGTTATGGATTTGCTCACATTAGAGCTTTGGAGATAACCACACACACGTGCACACACAATTATAGCTTCTCTGTTTCTTAAAACTGATCTAGACTTCTTCACAAAGCTCTACCGACTAAAAAAACAAACAGAAAGCAACTCTTAATTCAATCTATTAAATTCAGTCTACTTAAATAAATATTATCTATGAAAGTTCAGCAACATTATTGTAAGCCTTAACTGATATGTTTAGAACCTCAATCTTTCAGATTTGGCCACCATCCACTTCCTCTTCTCATTTCCCACCCCTCTCTTTCTCAAGGAGTCTGAGAGAGTAAGGGACAAATGTGGCTTCTGGGAACTCAAAGTGATGGATATAAGACCCATCTTCTTGTTCCTCTCTGGTCCCTACCTTGGCATAACTGGCCTTTTCTGCTACCAAGAGTGGTGACCACTGGTCCCACAGCTCTGGGCTTTTCAGAAGGGTGCCTCTGCAACATTTCACAACTCCAGCCTCTTGTTTCAAGTCTTGAGAGCCATCCTGAGGCTCCCCATGTCAACCACAGACTTGTGCCAGGCAAGGAGGAGCTTCTGGACCCCTGCACAACAGACAGAGACCATGGAAGCCAATAGCATTGCCTCAAGTTCACTGCCACCCACTCTGTTGCCATCTCTCCAGGAGGCCAGCATTCACTAGTATGTCTATACCCATTGTTAAAATATTGTAATATTTTCATGCTTGTTGGTTAATAGCCACTGTTTTAAATCATTGGAGTATCCCCCATTACAACAGCCCTTTACTTGGATGTTCTTGCCTCATTAAAGATGGTAAAGCCCCCAGGATAACTCCAGGACACAGCTCAACTTCATGTCTGGACTCCGATTGGTCTAGATGATTCTGGTTATTAAATATTTTGAATATTACCTCTGAACACAGATGCGTGTGGCTGTTCCTCTCCCTTGTTTGTTTGGAGTTGTATGCTACTCAGGTATTTTCTGAAGGCCACCGCCATCTGCTTAGGGTGGTGGAAGTGATGTGTAATAAAGAGTTTGGACCTGAATCAAATGACTGCTCTTTGTCTTCTCCTGCAAACAATTGCAGGCTAAAAGGGATGGGCTATAGGCTTTTCACTTCTCTGAATTGTAGACTCCTTTGACAATAGGGTAACAAGGATTATGGACCAGCTACCATGACCACAGGACCCTCTTCTTTATACCACATGGGAAATCTATGATCTGACTCATCTGGGTTTGATTCTTGATATGCCAAAGCAGTTGAGAAAGCATCTCTCCATTAAACCAGCTTTCTCTAGCATTCCATCTGGAGCAGTCCAATCTCTTCCCTCCCCAAACCACACCACCACTAACCTTGGCCTGATTAGAGAGGAGATCATGATCATGAGGAGATAGAAAAAGACACAAATAATTTCTAAAACATTACCCCCATTTTATCTGTGTTCCAACTTTGATTCTAGAAGCAGCTTTCTTCAGTAAGTCAGTAATGGTTTCAAAAAGAGTACCAATGTGTCCTCTACCACATGATCTGCTATCATATATCTATGTGTCATTATAAAATCAATCATGTGGGGTTTTTTTTTTTTTTTGGTATCTACTCTTTTCCCAGCTTTTAAGGAACACAGTGAGGCTTCACAATTAGGAGGCAGAACTTTTGCCTTTGAGGACTGTCATTTCTAGCTGGAGGGACAAAATCAGCATCAGAAAATAGTTCAAGATTGAATGAGTGCTAAATTCTCTCACATTCAGAGAGGGGAGATCAATATGGTCTCCTGAGAAGAATTCTGGAGGAAGTGAGAAGTGACCAGGGCCTTGAAACATGAATTTCATATTTTTGAATTAAGAACTGAATATGCTTTCCCTCTAAGACTAGGAAGTAGACAAAGATGTTCCCCTTTACCTCTCCTTTTCAACATCATACCAGAAGTACTAGCATATGTGGTAATCCAAGAAAAGGAATAATAAAAGGTATACATATTGGGAAGGAAGAAGTAAAATGGTCTTTGTTCACAGATGACATTATCATCCATGTAGAAAATTCAAAAGAATTGACAAGAAAAACTAAAACTAATGACAACTATAGCAAGGTTGAAGGATATATGGTTTTAGACAGAAGTCCATCATTTTGCTATATGCTAGCAATGAAAGTGAATTTGAAATTAAAAACACAGCACCACTTACACTAATACCCTAAAATATTTAGGCATAAATCTAACAAAACATATACTAGATTTATATGAGGGAAACTACAAAACAGTGATGGATGAAATCAAAGGACTAAATAAATGGAAATGTTTGTGGATAAAGATAAATCTAATGTTTGTGGATAGGAAGACTCAATATTCCCAAAATGTCATTTCTTCCCACCTCAATCTATAGATTCAGTGCAATCCCAGTCAATATCCAAGCAAATTATTTTGTGGATGTTGACAAACTGACTCTAAAGTGTATGTGGAGAGGCAAAAGACCAACACAATAGCCAACACATAGTAAAGAAGAACAAAGTCATGCAAGACGACCACTGCCTGACTTTAGGACTTAATAGAAAGGTATAGTCATCGAGACAGTGTGGTATTGGCAAAAGGAAAGACAGATGGGCCAGTGGCACCAAATAGCCCAGAAATAGACCCACATAAATAGAGTCAGCTGATCCTTGACAAAGGAGCAAAGGCAATACAATGGAGCAAAGATGGTCTTTTCAACAAATGGTGCTGGAACAACTAGACATTCACATGCAAAAAAATTAATCTAGACACAGACTTTATAACTTTCATAAAAATTAACTCCATGTGGAAACACAGACCCAATGGAAATATAGGTTGAGAAGGGAGGAGAGAGGTCTGCATTAAGCATGGGAGGAGAAAGAGTATCCAGGAAAAGCATATAAAGACAAGAGGTGAGGGTTAAGACCCAAACACTTGGAAGCCCAGTCTTTAAGGTGCAGGCAGCAGAGAAAGAGCCAGAGAAAAAGGTTGAAAAATTTCAGGGAGTTCTGAAGAGAATTAAGGGAGAACTTGTGCCATAGAGACCATACCTTTAATCTGTGGAAATTTTACCTTCAAACGCCCATTCTGAACCGTCGTTTTCTTTGAACGTATTCTATCACCACCAACCACTCTAGGCGACACTCCTCTTCAGTGAGGCCCTCTGAAGTTCAGACCAAGTCATCATGAACAGGGATCATGGTCCCCAGAAATAAACCTAATCTCCTGGTCTTCCAGAGTATATAAACCTGCAGGGAGCCTAATGGTGCTCTAGGTTCTTAAGAATAATCTTAACATCTCTGTGCAAGGGTTTTTAGTAGTTTTTTTTTTCCGTCTTTGATGACATCTAAGATAAATAACATATATATACATTGGGTCATTAGGATGGCCACCTTAAACCCCTAGTAACCAAGTGCTAACACCCAGTTTCTACACCCATATTTCTGCCTATGCTGATGTTTACATTGGCCAGTTCAGTTTGTTGTAAGCAAAGGAAGAAATCAAAAAGAAAAGCCAATACTTCAAAGTGATATCTCAGCGTTCTATATAATAGGGTCTTGCATTAATTCAAATACGGAAATGGGGTTGATCATTTTAATCCTTTCATGGTACTTGGAAATCTGAATGTGTTCAATGCAAAACAACCTAACCAGCAAGAGTATGTACAAAACTCACATTAAGAATAGCAATTTACTGGCCAACAGACACATGAAAAACTGCTCCACATCACTTGGCATCAGGGAAATCCAAATCAAAACCTCAATGAGATACCACCTCACACCAGTCAGAATGGCTAAAATTAACAAATCAGGAAATGACAGATGTTGGCGGGGATGTGGAGAAAGGGGAACCCTCCTACACTGTTGGTGGGAATGCAAGCTGGTGCAGCCACTCTGGAAAACAGTATGGAGGTTCCTCAAAAAGTTGAAAATAGAGCTACCCTACAACCCAGCAATTGCACTACTGGGTATTTACCACAAAGATACAAATGTAGGGATCCGAAGGGGCACGTGCACCCCAATGTTTATAGCAGCAATGTCCACAATAGCCAAACTATGGAAAGAGCCTAGATGTCCATCAACAGATGAATGGACAAAGAAGATGTGGTATATATATACAATGGAATATTATGCAGCCATCAAAAAATTGAGATCTTGCCATTTGCAACAACGTGGATAGAACTAGAGGGTATTATGCTAAGCGAAATAAGTCAATCAGAGAAAGACATGTATCATATGATCTCACTGATATGAGGAATTTGAGAAACAAGACAGAAGATCATAGGGGAAGGGAGGGAAAAATGAAACAAGATGAAACCAGAGAGGGAGACAAACCATAAGAGACTCTTAATCTCAGGAAAAAAATTGAGAGTTGCTGGAGTGGAGGGGGTGGGAGGGATGGGGTGGCTGGGTGATGGACATTGGGGAGGGTATGTGCTATGGTGAGTGCTGTGAATTGTGTAAGACTGATGAATCACAGACCTGTACCCCTGAAACAAATAATACATTATATGTTAATAAAAAAATTTTAAAAAAAGAATAGCAATTTACTGGGGTGCCTGGGTGGCAGGGTTAAGCGTCCAGCTCTTGATCTCAGTTCAGGTCTTAGATCTCAGGATCATGAGTTCAAGCCCTCCGTGCCCAGCATGGAGCCCACTTAAAAAAAAAAATAGCAATTTACTTAAGTTGTGGGTTTGAATTTTAACAAATTTGTTGTTTGGAGTGTAATTTGTAAATTTTTTTTGGTTTCACATTTGCAAGTGAACCCTGGTGGAGCCTGGGAGGTTTCTCCATTAAAATGGATTGTGCCTTTCCAATAAAACGGTCTGACAACCACCAGTATTTCCAAGGCCTGTTCATGAGACTGTTTTGTTTTGAATTTGAAACTCTATTTCTCCATCTGGAAGCTGGTATTTTTAGATTGTTAACTTTGTTGTATTCCTTTCCTTTTCAGATAAAGTTATCGGACTTTGGTTTCTGTGCTCAAGTTTCTAAAGAGGTGCCCAAGAGGAAATCACTGGTTGGCACTCCCTACTGGATGGCGCCCGAGGTGATTTCTAGGCTACCTTATGGGACAGAGGTAAGGGGGTGACAGTCATTGTTTGGGGTTGGCTGGACAGGCTCAGGGATGCAGTGGTTCTGAGAGAGTTAATGACCACAGATCGGGGTGATGATGTTTGACTCCGTATTTGACCCCCACTCACTAGACTTGTCACAGAGTAGGTTGTGGCAGGAAGGGGACTGGTAACCACTGAGGAAATTGCCACAACATTGATCCAGAGGCCTTTATTGAGGTCCTAAACAGCCACTGGGGGTAGGGGGTGGGGAATCACGTAAACTCTGACCCCACCCTCAGTGGCAGGCAGACCCCAATCAAGGCAATGCAACTTGAAATGTGGCCAGAAATGCACAGATGAGCAGGTGTCATGACTCGAAGGATAGATGGTCAGAGAAAGCTCTGCAAAATAGAGGTAATATTTGGCTGAGCAGTAATGGTTTCCCCTAGAAAAAAATATATATGAATATTATAATGTATTTTAAAATAGGGCACAATTTCTGTTTCCCTTGGAAAAGAAACAATTGCTCATAATCTGTTAAGGAATAAGGTTTGGGTATGTGAAAATGAGGGGCCAGAAGGAGTGGAGGAAAAGCCTTCTAGAGAGGGAGTACTGTGAGCAAAGCCCTGAGGCACACAAGTCTATGCACACAGCAGTAAGGAGCTCGTTCCAGCCGGGCACACAGCGTTTCCACACATTATGGTGCGGAAGGTGATTCTAAGAGAAGAGAAGCATGAAGAGGTGGCATGGACCAGTGAACTAAGGATATCGGCATAAGTGAAGGCAGACTCGGCTCTCTTTCCCTTGTTTGCTTGCCCTTGAATGAGTACTCAACTTGTTTGTCTCACTATGGTCCCCAAAGCATAAATTCTCAGTGAAGATCACAGCAAGGGTTATAACAGGAATGCAGCTCACTGATAAAAAGTGGAATGCAGCTGGAACGGGGAAGCAGTTATAACTGGGAATTGATATAGCCCAGCTAAGGATTCTCATCTTCCTGACTTCCCATGCTGCACTCGGAAAGAATTGCTTGTCGTCTCTTCCTTTTCTTTTCTCTGTTCCCTGAAAATGGTTTTATAAGGCAGGGTTTTATACATGCTACTTCAAAATGATAAAATGCAAAGGAAAGAACCCCAATGTAGGAACAGAAGAGATATTTTTAAAAAATTAAATTAATAAAAGGATCAGCATATATCGTGTTGTGCAATGTAGATTTTGCAGTTTGTTATGAATATGTCAGATGCCTTTTTTATGGTTTAAATGCAACTGTCTTCTCTATGTTCATAACATAAAATTTGGGTGTTTTTCTCATCTGCCCTGATAGGTAACCACCAAATATAGCAGTAAAAAAAAAAAGTTCTGAACTCCAGAATGTTAAGATACTCCTGTGTACCTAAATGGCAGAATCTTCACTGAAGTTGTCTTTAAAAAGCAAATGAATGCCTTATATTTTAATTAAAATGAATTTAAAAGAAATAAAAATAACAATTAAGATTAAAAAGCAAATGAAAACCATTAGCAAAAATTTGGTAACTTGGCACTTCAGGCTGTAAATCTGTGCTATAGGTTTTGGAAGTTTACAAATACCACCTTAATTTATAAATGGGTATGAATCTGTTGGGTCCCCTGGACACATCCAACATTTCAGAATGTTCTCCTTGCCTGAGATAACCATTGGGTTGTGTCTAACAGGTGGACATCTGGTCCCTCGGGATCATGGTGATAGAAATGATCGATGGCGAACCCCCCTACTTCAATGAGCCTCCCCTCCAGGCCATGCGGAGGATTCGGGACAGTTTACCTCCAAGAGTGAAGGACCTACACAAGGTGAGAAGCAGCATCTGTTGCTAAAGTTCAAAATCATTCTTAGATATTTTTAGTCTCTCTGTAGCTTCAAAGACTGGCATATCATATCCAGGAGTGGATCCTGGTTTATGGGCATGGACTTTGGAATTAGAATCACTTGGATTCAAATCTCTGCTCTTCCCGTTCACTCAATGGTCAAGGGACTCTGCCTCTCCATCTCTGAAGTTTGTTTGTAAAATGGTTACAATTTGCTCCTTTGTTGTAGGGTTGGCTAGAAGAGTCAATCAGGCACTCCACAAGAACTCCCTCACTGAGCACCTGTGACATACTGGGGACTGTTCTAATTACTGGGGATATTGCAGCACAAGACCTCAGATTTCCTGACTCTCATAGAGCTTGTGTTCTAGTTAGGGAGGCAGATGGTAAAACCACAAACAAACGGATGAACAAAATAATTTCAGGGAGTGGAGCAAAGCAACACTGTAATGCAATGGAGTATGAAGGAGAGGGGGGTTGGGAACTTGTTTAGGTTGAAGGGTGAAAGAAGCCCTTTCCGGGGACAGATTGTCTGAACTGGAATATGAATAGAAGGAAGAAGCAAGATATGCAGAGATCTGGGAGAAAAAAGTCTGAGGCAAAGGGAACCACAGGTGCAAAGGCCCTATGCCAAGCTGGAAAGCTTCTATGGCTGAGCAAAGTGAGCCAGGGGAAAGGGTAAGACATGTCAGGGAGGGGAGTGGGGGCTGGATCGTACAGGGCAATGAAGGGCATGGTTAAGGGACCAAGTAGGGTCTTTCCTGTTTTCCAAGTGTTGCCAAGTAGGGTCAAGCTCAGAAAATAATGACGTTGAGTCAAAAAAACACCAATCTGGCAACTGCCAGTGTGGCGCTGGGAGGAACCGAGGCTGCCTTTTAGGGGAGAATTACCCTTTCCACCCCTAAAGCTTAGAGAAGAGTCCCAATAGAATCACCCCTATAGTTGTGTGAACTTGCAGGAAAACAGGAAACTGCTTGAATTGAACAGGAGATTAAGATGTTTACTGCATTGGACTAAGTTTAAATAATCAAAAGTGGCTAAAATAGCATGGTATCAAAATAGTCCCACACCCGATGCAAATCTTCCAAGTCACATACAAGAGCAGCCTTAATCCTAATGGTCAGAAACTAGACACCACCCAAGGTTGTTTTCCAAATGGATAAATAATATGTGGTATAATTTAACAGTGAATACTATACAGCAATGACAAGTTTAAAGCTTTTACCGCACACCTCAGGGGTGAATCCCATAGACACAATGTTGAGTAAAAGAAGCCAGATAGAGAAGAGCTGACAGTATATAACTTTGTTTCCATAAAGGACAAAAGAGGCAAAACTAATGTATGTTACTAGAAGTCAGGAGAGTGGTGACTCATTGCAGGGAGATGAGTATTAACAGGAAGGGGGCCCGAGGTAGCCCCCCCGGAGTGGTAGGAATGTTCTGTATTGTGATGGGGCTGGAGAGTAAATAGGTGTACACACACACACACACACACACACACACACACACACACACACACACTCTTCTGTAAGACATACACTTAACATTTATGCATTTGAATGTATGTAAGATATACTTCAAAAAGTAAATTACAAGAAATTATAGGAAAACATACTATCTGTGTCAGATATCTTTCTAGAACCTTGTTTGTTTTCAAGAAGGGGGAGTCCACAAAGCCTAGATGGTTGCAATTGTTAGAAAAAAAAACTATTCCATGTTTGTACCACACTTCATCAGATGTATGTGGCCAGTGCCTATAAATAGTAAGCACTTCATAATGCTATTGTTCCTATTATTATTTAATTTAGCAAATCGACCATCATGTTTCATTGCTCTATCATTAACTCCTGTTATTTCAAACATGAAGAAGGTAAAGAAGCATTCGCTTCGGCAGCACATATACTGAAGAAGGTCAAGAAAACAGCATATGTTAATAAAGGCAGTACCTGCTTTTGCTTCCATAACTTCTTTCTTCTCAAGCTGACTTTCTAGAATTTGCTGTTGTTTGATAGAATGACTTAACTGGGAAGTGGCTGGGAAACCACTCTAGGGGAACTAGGTTGGGTTTCTGTGTTAGTCCTCAGGATGGGATCTTGTGTTCTCACAGGTTTCTTCAGTGCTCCGGGGATTCCTAGACCTGATGCTGGTGAGGGAACCCTCCCAAAGAGCCACGGCCCAGGAACTCCTTGGACATCCATTCTTGAAACTGGCAGGTCCGCCATCTTGCATCGTTCCTCTTATGAGACAATACCGACATCACTAAGTAGAGGATTCTACTGGTGGAGTAGTTGGAAGAGCTAGATGAGGACATGAGAATAATTCAGGAGAACCTGAGGAACATGAAAAAGGCCTGTGTACTCTAACCAGCTGATCAGTGGGACAATGTGATGACAGGCAGGGTTCAACAGACCAGGGCATCTTCTTGTGTCTTAAAACAGGCATCTCTCCACTGACAGCTGGCATGATCATTTGGAACATGGCTTTAATAAGTCATTATTATATTTTTCAACACTTCATCCAGCAAATCAGAAGGACTCAGTACAAACTCCATTATGACATATCCTAGCCACATGCAGGGTAATGCATAGGATTTTCTATATTGAAAGAATACTTTTCTGGCAAAAAAAAAAAAAAAAAAAAAGAAAGGAAAACAAAAAGCACTTTTTTCTTAATGGTAGCAGTGTAATGTATTTTGCAATGAATTTGTAATTTTTCTGTACGATAGTTTTGATAATTTATAGTACTTTGATGTCATGTAGCCATAGTATCAGTTGAAGTAATACTTGTTTACTTAGCAAGAGTTTGAACAAAGCCTTTCCTACTTTTTTATCCCTTTCAGAGAAACAACGATTCTTTAGGAACTTTGAATACTGAATGACTCTCAATCACCGTCAGCTTTAGTAGAATATCTTTCATATCTTAACAAGTGTCTTATGTGATGGAGGAAGAGTTAAGAGTGATGGTGATGGAGGTGCACATTTCATTTATCCAACCAAAAATAACAAAATTGGAGCCACAGTAAGCCACCAAGCCACTCCTTGAGATAAAGCTAAATCTTTGGAAAATTCAAATTTTCCTTCAAGGCTATTAATTGCACACCAGTGTTTGCACAGCAGGGTGTTTCCCCTGTCACGCCCTCTCTCCAGGGGGTGCGACTCTCCCCCCACCTGCCCCATGTGGCCACATTTCCCACCAAGGGAACAATTTTCAGTGCTAGGATCATTGGATTCAGTTCCCCAAATTGAATGTTGAAGGAAGACTGAGAATTCCAGTCTCACCAAGGGAAAGGAGAGAGAACAGGGCAAGATGTTTGGTTTTGTTTGTCACTGTTTTGAAAACTCTGTGTGCTAGCACACCAAACTCTTGTCTGTATTTACCTTCGTACTGCAGTATTGCTATTGTTCCTGTATCGTGCTGGAAGTCAGGACTGACTCTAGAGGATGAATTAGGAAGGGGGTATTTTACCAGGTGTGTTCTGACTTCAGTTGTGACCCTGTTATAATGTGTTTCTGACATAGGGGAGTTGTGCTGCTGACTAGATCTTCTTGAATGTTGATAAAAATGAATGACTACTACAATACATTTTGTGTTGCTTGTTGGATGAATTTGCATGTTAACTGTAGGCCAATATAGATTTGCCTTTAAAAACTCTGGAAGAGCTACATAGTCATCATTAGTTTCTATTAATTATGTATCAGAAAAAAAAAAGCCATTTGTTACCAAACTGGAAAACCAGAGGCTTTTCTTAATGACTTCAACATACTGTAACAAATAGGAATTTAAATTTGTGAAAATGCTCTGGTTTCTCTAAGCATAATTAAGAATTTTTGTAATTAATAGGTTGCTAATTATTTATTACAGCTAAAAAAGAAAAAAAAAGGCATAAAATGACCTTCTACAGATTAGATTTTTCAGTTTTTCCCCCAAACTGGAAATGTCTCACCATGAATAGGATCTATAATTTTGTTTCATAAAACACAAATCAATGTTTTATGTAAAATATTAAAATATTAATATAAATATGTATGAATAAAAATCTAAATCCAGAAAATGGCCATCCTAAAAGTTCGTGGAACAGATTGTATTACTTTAACCAGGACTATGTAGAAGTAGAAAGAAAAAGAAAATCTTTTTTTAACCAGAAAAAATATTAAAAACCATTGCAGAAAATTGTGGATTTTGGATTCCAAACATTTTCAACAGTATAATAGAAATTTTTCTGTAATTTTCTTATCACTGGGTATTTTATAAATATTCATTGAGTTTACCAAAAGTTACTGTAGCTTAAAAGGTTTTGTGAGCACTAACTATTGGCAAAAACTGCACTTGCAAATAAAAATAAATGTTTGCCTTTTTCCCATCGTGTTATTAGAAAATCCAATGATTTCCTGAATTTGTTTTCTTGAGTAACCAAGAATGCTTTCTTTATGAACTTGGGGAATGCAAATGAGTTAAAATAAAGTTAGATGTAACATCATGATGACATGAACCAAAGACAAATCGTCCCATCCCCAGAGGGCACAAACAGTGGAAGACTGTGGTAAAGATAACACAACTAAGAAGAAAAAAATTACTAAATTCTGGAAGGCCACGTGCAAGGAAAGCCAGATTCATGACTAAAGACTCACTCCACTTCCCTCTTTCAAAGATGCTAAACTGACCCAAAGGTTTTTATCAACAAAAGACATAAAGAGGGGATTATTCTGGATTAGAGCAGGTGTACTGAAGGCTCTCTAGTAGACTGGAAGACACTGTCGGGGCCTCCTCTTCTTTGGGGGACCAGGGAGGCATTGACATTTAGCCCATAATGTTGAGAGGGACACTTGTATATAGAGAGTTCATTGCTTGGGGCTCAGTTGGTTAAGCATTCGATTTTTGATTTCGGCTTGGGTCATGATCTCAGGGTCATGGGATCAAGCCCCATATTGGGCTCTGAGCTCAGCACAGAGTCTGCCTGAGATTCTTCTCTTCTCTCTCTGCCCCTCTCCCTGCTCCCTCTCTCTCTCTCTTTTTCTCTCTCTCTCCAAAAGGTAAATAAATAAATAAAATATTTTTTTTAAAGAGTTCATTTCTTAACCTGGAAATTTCAGGAGGTGGAAACCCTCAGGAAATAGCCAGAGGTAGCAGGCTGAGAAAAGATGTAGTATATCATGTGCCAGAGAAGAGAAAGATGGAAGCATCCTCCCCCAGGCAGGAAGCCATTCCAAACATGGAAGAAGACACCAGGTCCCTTTGTCTGTGATGGGCCATGGAGAGGGAAAAGGGAACATGTCAAACCATTTAACCAAGTAATGAGATGCCTAATTTGGAGAGCACATTGGAGGATGCATCACAGGGAGAACTAAAGGGAGATAGGGCAACTTTTCTGCAGGGGGAAGAGGTCCAGGTGGAGCTGAAACTTACTCTAAAATCTACATGGAACATCTACACCAAGGCCATTCTCAGTAGCAGAGGCTGTAGTCTTAGGCTGACTCAAATGACATGCAGACATCTCCCCTTCTTCCAATAGCATCTCCAAGGCAGCTGACTGCAGCCAGCTGTTTACTGGAACTTCCCTTCCAGGCTGCTCCCCATAGATCTGGGCCGTGTGTTAGTGTGAGACCCCACGGTTTGGGGGAAGATTCTGGAAGAAAGAAAAGGAGAACAAGAATGCATACCATGTCTCCTGCCACTGCCTATCTACTGCTACCTCTTCCTCAGATACAAGTTTAGCCCTCGCAAAAGAGAGGGGAGTTATTTTGAATTAGAATGAGACTGATTTTTTTTAATGGATTAGACAGATGGAATCAGACTGAGTTATGGTTGTATCCCCACTACCCACTGGGAAGAACACACTCAGTAGCAATTACTGAAAGAATAAAAGCATTCCATGAAGTTAACAACTCATTGAGTTGTTCTTTGGTCAAACCAGTCAGATGAATAGCACTGTGTCATCAAAGAAACAGTAATGAGATTCCAGGCAGAGAAAAAATCAGTTCAGTCTGAAGCAGATACAAAATGTACAAGCAGGAGCAGTTCTGTAAAAGTGACACGATGTAGTACAAATCCAAATTGTTCAGGAAAGTCGGTCAACTTGAGCCCTCACATGTGTGCATCTTCAGTTGTATCTCCAGGTCAAATAAATATATTACCTTAGTGTGGGTTCTGCCAAAGGAGAGCCTAAGACAGATACTTAGATACAAGTACTTTATTTGGGAGATGAGTCCAGGAAGCTCACGCAACATGTAGAGTGGAGAAGTGAAATGAAGAAGGGGGAGGTTTGTTTGTTGTTGTTTTTTTTTTTTTTAAATGATGGCTTACCACTATGAGTAACTAGAGCTCAGTCCACTGAAGACCTTCTGAGAGAGACACTGTAGAATTGTCTTTTTGGAGGTGAAGATACTTGGGTATTTATCCACCATTTCCTACGCCTCATTGGTTGAGAGTTGCTCCAAGGACATCAATCCTTAAACTTTATCTTGCCCTGTATATGGACAAAGCTTGCTCCCTTTGACGAAGAGAGAGAGAGAGAGAGGCATGGGAAGCTTGTGCAGAAACTGTCAACAAATGGCCTCCATGAAGGGCTGAGACAATATGGGTGAGATGCTGACAACATCTACGTAAATAGATCTAATGAAGGACAAAAAGAGGAGGGTTGAGAAACTCCATGGGTTGCCGATTTCTGGATCAAAATACACTGTTTTAAAAGCAAAGGGATTCCTTATCCTGAAAGGTTTGCCCACGTAACAAATGCTTTGGTAACTATGCCTCATCATTGTCAGCATTTGAAAAAATTTAAAGCTAGAAGAGACTCCAAGATCCTATATGATCCATCTTAACTGAGCTAACTAAGGCTCCCAAAGTTAGGCAATGTCAGTAGATGAATCGTACTACCTGAATAGACCACGCACACATACACACACACATGGAGCGAGACTTCAGTTCTATTAGGGCAGGGGCTCTATCCCTATTTTGTTCACTGATATGTCCTCATCACCCAGACCAAGGTCCAGAAAACCCATGGTCAGTGAGTGCTAACAAATACTTGTTATCTCTTTGGTCATATGAGTCTTTGTGAATCCTTCCTCAGCAGACAAACTGACAAGTCAGTCACTTTTTTTTTTTTTTAGATAATTGACATATTAGTTTCAGGTGTACAACATGATTTGCTATATGTATATGTTGTGGAATGATAAGTCTGGTTAACATCTATCAACACACATAGTTACAATTTTTTTCCTTATGAAAACTTTGAAGATTTATGCTTAGCAACTTTCAAATACATAATACAGTATGATTAATCATAGTCACCATGCTGTACATTATCTCACAGGACTTATTTATTTTATAAAAATAAGAAAAAGTTTGTACCTTTTGACCCCTTCATCCATTTCACCCACCCCCAATCCTCTGCCTCTGGCTGGCAACCATCAACCTGTTCTCTGATCTATCAACTTGTTTTTTTTTTAACTCCACATATAAGTGAGTGTCTTTCTCTGCCTGACATATTTCACTAAGCATAATGCCCTCAAGGTCCATCCATGTTGTCTCAAAGGGCAGGATTTCCTCCCTTTTTATGGCTGAGAAATACGTGTGTGTGTGTGTGTGTGTGATATGTTTCCTTTATCCATTCATCTGTCATTGGACACTTAGGTAACTTTTGGATCTTGGCTACTGTAAATAATGCTGCAATGAACATAGTGGTGCAGACATCTTTTCAAGTTAATGTTTTCATTTTCTTGGGATAAACAGACAAGTAGGATTTCTGGATCATATGACATTTCAATTTTAATTTTTTGAGAAATTTCTATACGCTTTTCCACAGTGGTTGCACCAACTTATGTTCCCACCAACAGTGCACAAGAGTTTCCTTCACTTCGCCAACACTTTCTTATCTTTTGGTAATAGCCATTCTAACAGGTGTGAGGTGATATAAATATCACTTCACAGGACAACTGAAGTAGACATTAGCCCTGGAGTTCTTAGCCTAATTTTGTACCCTGGACCCCCTTGGCTTGTGGACTCTTCAAGAAAATGTCTTTATATGCATAAAGTAAAATACAAAGGGAACCAAATGAAGTATAGTTATCAAAATATTTTAATTTTGTAGTTATAATGTATTAAATAACAAGATCTTTTTTAAAGATTTTATCTATTTGTCAGAGAGAGAGAGAGAGCACAAGCAGTGGGAGTGGCAGGCAGAGGGAGAAGCAGGCTCCCCACTGAGCAAGGAACCTGATGTGGGACTTGATCCCAGGAGCCTGGGATCATGACCCGAGCCTAAGGCAG
The DNA here is from genome assembly GCF_037043125.1 of Eumetopias jubatus. Lineage (NCBI taxonomy): Eukaryota > Metazoa > Chordata > Mammalia > Carnivora > Otariidae > Eumetopias > Eumetopias jubatus. The sequence goes on from NW_028274815.1 coordinate 105,588,338, forward strand.
ACGCTCAACCCACCGAGCCACCCAGGTGACTCTTAAATTAATAAGATCTTATGATGGGTCTAGTAACTACCATAATTTCAAAGTAATGAGCCTATGTGATTTTTTGAGATAGCTCCAACAGGTGTAATGCAGCGATTTCTACTGATGACATAGTTCTTGCCTGTACCATAGTGGTTTGGTGCCTATGTCTGTAATTGAAGGAAATGCTACCTTTCATTTGAGGTTGGTAAAAACTAAAGATGTAGTTTTTTCCCATCCCAGTCCATGGACTCTGATAGTCTCCCCCACCCCTGTAAATTAACATCCCCCCGACCCTGAGTGATTTACTGGTCTGTGGCGGGGTGGGGAGTCCCTGCATAGAAACATATTCTGAATTCACAATAAACTGGTGTGGAAAACTGTGGATGCAGTTAAAAATCCCTGCCATCAGTCCCTTTGGATCTTTCCTGAACTTGGTTGGCAGGTGAACTTTGAATGCACATGTTAAGAATTGTGCTAGAAAACCTGTCATTAATACTAGATTTTGTGGAGCATTTCCAGGGCGCCAGGTATTGTGCTAGGGACTTGAATGTACTGTCATGAATCCTCAGATAACTTTGCAAGGATGGGGGAGCAAGTTCCATTTTTAGATTAGAGAGCACAGAGAAGCCTGATGATGTGCCTAGTGTTGCAGGTAGGCTGAGAGCAAAGGCTTTTTCACCAGTTTTCATCCCGCTGCATCAAAATTAGAGGAGCATAATAAAACTACAGATTCTAGGTCTCACAAGAGAGATCCCCTATCAGTCTGGGATGATGCTCTAGAACTGATGTTTTTCTTTTCTTTTTTTTTTAAGATTTTATTGGTTTATTTGAGAGAGAGAGAGAGAGAGCACAAGCAGGGGGAGGGGCAGCAGGAGAGGGACAAGCACACTCCACTCCCAGCTGATCGGATACCCTGAAGTGGGGCTTCCATCCCAGAACCCTGAGATCATGACCTGAGCTGAAGTCCAATGTTTAACTGACTGAGCCACCCAGGCGCCCCTAGAACTGATGTTTTTCAATGACCCCTTGGGAGGACTCTGACGCATGCTGCTTGCAAACTGCCCTTGGATACTCGCTGATTTAAAGCTACATCTGCCTGGTTCTGGTCACTCAGGTGTCTGTTCCAGGGAAGTGTTTGTGCCCAGTGCCAGGTTGGACCACCTCCCCAGGGAAACACCCCCTCAGACCAGACACTGCTGGTCTCTCCTACCACCTCCGTGCCCCCCGCCCCAACCCATTCCTCCATTTGTGTTTCTCTGCTGTCTCCCGTACCTACTCGGCTTTGCCAGGTCTTTGTTAACAAAAAGATTGGACAATCCGTGAGAAGAGAGTGGTTAATAGTTTAGAGGACTTTCTCAGGCTGGAGAACAAAATCTCCCCTACCCCCTGAGGCAGCTTCACTGGGACCTATATCCTGAGAATGGGGGAATCTTGCAAAGAAATGCGCTCAGAATTTCAATCAAACTCACCCCCCCCCCCCCCCCCGCCCCAAAGAAATCTGCATCTGGTTCATCTGGTCTGGCTTTTCCAGGAAGGCCAACTAGCAACCAGACACAGCATCCTTTTGTGCCCAGAGGCATTTGTGTTTAAAATTGCAGTAAAAAAAGAAAATGACAGTTAAGGGGGTAATTGAGCATCTGTGGTTTGTCTGTTTGTTTTCTCTCTCCTCTCTGAGCTTGAGAAGCAATGCGGAGACATGAGCCACCATCTCAGCTTGCCCCAGGCACAGGGGCAGCCGTGAAATGCAGGACAGTGGGAATGGCCATGAGAGGAGCCCAGGCTGAGACCCGGGGCTGAGTCAGTCCCTCTGGATGCCTTGTGTTCTCCACCCAGAGACCACTGCACATGCCCTGACTCTGAGGCTCCCCTTTATTCTGCTTAGTTGATAAGATAAAGGCAGGACTGAGAGAAATAAGGCAAGGTTCAAAGAAATTAGGCTGAGCTCGAGACCTAATTTTAGGACAACTAGATAAAGATGCTGTGATTAATAGCAATAATAGTCATGGTAATGTGGCTTTATATACAGACTGCATATCGCAAGGGGAAAAAACCACTGAAATTTGAGAATTAAGAAAGTTGGATTCTGGAAAGATTTAATTGATCCGCTTAACCACAGGGATGTGGCCATGTGACAACGCTGGAAAAAGAGCCAGGGCACTTGTTCTTTTTGGAAAAACCTGGGGACATATGTCTGTCAGCCATACCCCATAGACTCTAAGTTGTCACTTCACTACTGTATACTCGGCACGGAGCCTACGCGCAGTAGGTGCTCAAAACCTGTTTGTTGAATAAATGGGTAGATGACAATTCCAAAACTAATCATGAGTCCTATGTTTTGTGAAAGTGAAATTTTTAAAGACACAAATTTACTTTTATAAAAGTAAGTTAAGGAAATATGGAGTATTTAGAAATATGAGCCAGGTCTCAATATTTTTTCCGAAGGGGATGCAGAGGGCAAGGGTAACTCACTGATACATCTAAGTGTCCGTTTCTCCCCCAAATTCTTCGGTGGTCCCAAATAAATAGGAAGTTTTTAAAAAATATATGAGATGCTAACAAGGAAAGAACTTGTCAAGTTCGGGGCATGGGGTGAAAAGATGGCAGCTGATACAAGGTATCTCCTTTTCCTTGAGCAACCTGCAACTGTCTTCCTCCCTGGTACCAGGCAGGCTGACACTGAAGAGAGAGAGATCTTGCGGGGGCGAAAAAGACTGACAGACTGACAGAGTGGCAGCAAACCAACAGGTAATAGAACAGCAATTGGCCGATACTTCTCAAGATTTGCTGAGCTAATGAACTTCTAAGGATGCGTTCTTTCAGCAGTTGAAGACTTCGGGAGATGAACTTATGAGCTGTCTCTCATATGATAGAGACCATATGGGGGCGGGGAGAGTCCCACCCTTAACATCGGAGAAAAGGATTTCCCCTACCCCGACTCAGATTTTTCAGAAAAATGATTATTTAGAAAGTGAGTGAAATTCAAACTCTGTCCATTTCTCTAGGAAGTTTCAGCAAATTCTATTTTACTTCAAACACAACTCAACCCAGGCTCCCATGTTCAGACCAACTTTTTAATCTGAAGTGAAATGCCAAACTCAAAACCAGGAAGCATCAGAAGCAATATTAGGCCAGTCATTCAAGAGGGGCCATTATTAAAACATTATTTGTCAAAATAAATCTACGGTTTTGTTTTTTTTGTTGTTGTTGTTGTTGTTGTTTTTACCTGGAAAGAAACCAACCTCCCTCTTTTGGCTTCCCTGCCCTTTCTTTGCTTTCCTCTTGCAGAAATGAAAGCCCATCTTCACCATTCCTCTCTCTTCTCTGGGTGCCAAAGAAACCACTTTAGTGTTGTTTTCTTGTTTCAAGAAAGCAGGCAAATGTTAGACAGTAGTGTGTTTTAATTCATTTTGAAAAACAAGCTCACACGATTGGTTCTTCAGGTCCCCTTACTTGGACCTGACGCACTATGAAGTCCAAACAACTGTGCATAGTTACATTAAACAGGTTCTGTGCTGCAAAGTCACTGGGGGCAGGTAGCAGTGAAACATTCCCAAGACAATCACTAGACATGCAGAATGCCAGCCAGAAGCATGGATCACTTTCAAGGGTCTTGCCATAGGGAGCATGAGGCTGTATTTTGTATGCACTGACAACTGAATAAGGTAGGCCAAGGGACCAAAGCACCCCCTTTTTCTCTGAACCTAAAGGGGTGTCTTTCCAAAAGAAGTGTCTTTCCATCCCTAAACTTTGGAGCCAGATACTCCTCTGAGTCGTATGTGTTGCTCGTTGGAGAGTCAAAGCCAAGCCACCATGAGCATGAAAGCTGGCTGACCCCTCCCGCCTCATTCCCCAGTCTGGAGAGAATATCTGCCATTCACCCATGAATCCAAAAGAATCCCCCCCATCCCTGGATTTAAGCATGGACGCAGGCCAAGCAAGCCTTGGACAGCCAGGCCTGTTGCATTGTAGCTATGTTGGTGTATCCCATGTACAAGGTGGAAAAGTGCTTTTGTTTCTCTACCTGATCCAGCTGGGGGAGGGTGTCTCGGGGGCTGCCTAGCCCATGTGCTTATATTGGGATCGATCCCTAGGGATCTGCACCTGGTTGGCCGTCATTTTGTGGTGGATATGGTAAATCGCCAGTGTTACCACAATGACGAGGCCTAAGATGAGCCCCAAAATCAGGGGCAAGGTTTCCTCCAGCTGCTCCCGCTCATCCACTGGACACTTATGCTCTGAAATTGGAAAGAAGAAGAAAGCAATCAGCTCCTGTCAAAATATTTTCAATCATAAGTCCTCCTATCAAAACTAAAATCCTTTTTAGTTGGAAATGGAGGTAAAAAGATTTCTCAACAAACATTTGGGGAGACTCTTTTATTTAGAAATAATGTTACCCCGACCAACAATAAGGATGTACCACTAAATATTTCTGCACACTGTAAAATTAAAAACGCATCAATTAAATAGGGCAACATTCAGTCACTGGATTCCTGGCAGGTGCCAACAAAACAGCCAGATGATTGATTTAAATTTTCAGAGTTTCAGCATTAAACACAACCACCATCATTTTTATTGTTGGTTTAATTTTTTAACTTTTTATTGAAGTATGTGTATACATAGGGAATTGCACACAATATACAGCTTTCAAAAAGACTGAAAATATTAAGTGTTGGTAATGATATGGAGCTATTGGAACTCTTATACATCCTTGGTGGAAGATGGTATGACCACTTTGTAAAACTGGTAGCTTCTGATAAGGGGAAATGTACACCTATTTTATAACCCAGCATTCCAATCCTAGATATTTACTAAAGAATAACGAAAGCGTATGGACACAAAAAGATTTGGGCATAAATGTTCATGGAAACTTTATTCACAATAGCCTAAAATGGAAACAACCCAAATGTCCATCAAAGTGGAATGGAAAAACAAACCAATCCATTCATACAATGGAATATTAATCAATAATAAAAAGGAATGAACTATGGTTACATGTAAGAAAATGGATAAATCTCAAAAACATTACGTTGAGTGAAAACTCTAACACACATACTCTAAGAATACATACTATATGACTCCATTTATATGAAGTTCAAGAACAGGTAAGTCTATGGTGACTGAAATCAGAAAAGCGCTTACATATGGGAAACAGGAAAGGGAACTTGCAGGTGTGATGGAAATATCCTATATTTTGATCTAGGTAAGGGTTACATGGTTGTAAGTTCAAGTAAAAAAGCATCAAGCTAAATACTTCAGATCTGTACATTTTAATATATGTAAATTATACTACAATTTAAAAAAAGAAAGTGCAGAACTTGATGAATTTTCACAAATGAACATCCCATGTTACCAGCACAATGGCGCTGATTCCATTTTACACTCTTCCCCTCAAGATAGTTTACTAGCCCTATGCCTCCATTTTTACCTAGAAACAGAAAAATATTTTGGAGAAACCTAGTGGTCACACAGTTTGTAAAGCAGAGCAGAACTGCGTTCCCAGAGGGGCACCTGGGTGGCTCAGTTAAGTCGCTGACTCTTGATTTCAGCTCAGGTCATGATCTCAGGGTCCTGGGATCAGCCCTGTGTTGGGCTCTGTGCTCAGTAGGGAGTCTGCTTGAGGATTTTCTCTCTCCCTCTGCCCCTCCCCTGCTCTCTAAAATAAATAAATAAATCTTAAAAAAAAAAAAAAAGAAGAAGAAGAAGAAGAATTGCATTCCTAGCAACCAGGAGACATTTGCTCAGGCTTCTTTGGTCCTTGTGGGTAACTGGTGGCCTTTTCACCAAACTTATGAGCCATAACTAGAGAAAACAGGGGTTTAGCTATCTCTTCATAAAGACCATGTTTTTAAGTCAGGGTGACCCAGTAAACATTTATTGAGCACCAACTGTGTGCCAGGCTCCTCCAGAATCCATGTTGACACAGTACTTCCTCCCACCTCTCCTCAGACAAGCCGAAAGAAAGATAAGGCCAGAACCTCAGGAATCTTTTCTACTAAGTAGAACATGAAAGACTGCAGAAAAACATACAGCTTTTAAAAAGCTGTATACTTAACATGCCTGGTTTCTAAATTAACTTCTAGCTCTAAGAACAAAGATTGTCTCATTTAATCCCCATGACAACCCTATGAGATAAATACTGTTATTGTACCCATTTTACTGATAAGGTAGAGTGAGGCTAAGTAATTAGCCCAGGGCAAATGAAGCCCCAACCTGAATTCCAACAGCCTAACTCAACAGCACAGCTGGGTGGCACTTAGCAGACATGAGCTAGGGGGAGAGTTGGGGTCAGGTCAGTAGCAGACCTGAGCTACTGGCATTTAAAGGCTACAGAATCACAAGGTGGTTGGAAGGAGGGCTTCTGGGCTCTGTGGCTCTGCATACTGCTCACGGAGGTACGTTCAGTTTCTGAAAATTCAGTGAGGTACATACTTATTACTAAGAGGTAGGAGGGTACTTTTGGAGGGGATGGATATGTTGATTTTTCTGGATTGTAGTGGTGGCTTCATAGGTGTATTCCTAAGTCAATATTCATATCGTACATTTAAGTATGTGCAGTTTATTGTATTGCGATTATGACCTGAATAAAACTATTTAAAATAAATAAGTAAACATATACCTACCTACATACATACATACCTACACTCCTGAACTGAGAAAAGAAGAGATTTTTTTTTACAAAGAGGATTTTTAAAAAGACATTTTGGCAAATTTAGGGAAATGTTAAGGATCCATTATTAACACTAAACTGCACCTTTCTTTTTATTACAACCAGAGGACTAAAAAGAATTAGTAGGGGACTTTTCTTTTTCACTATTTAGTTCAATTCTAATGAGTCCCACACTTTGAGCATCAGCTTGCTGTCCAATATATCCATTTCCCCGGGGAAAAATCTGGCTGTTTTACAAGATGCACCAGAGATGGCTATAGGCCCAGAGCTCCATACCCAGAAGGTTGGTTTTTACCCCCATGATACCACATTGCCTCTTTAAAGAGAAAAATGAGTAGAAATGGGGTTTCCTGGTGTAGGGATTTTGTTAACAACAAAGGCTATTTGTTTTCCTCACCACATGCTGTTGCTGGTGTAATGTTAATTAAGACTTCCGGTTTTGCTAATTTTCCATATGCTAGTTGGAAACCTACACCCTGATATTCATAACAGGCCCCTTTCAAGCACACCTGAGTTTATGCTAATGAGGTCAATTTGGGAAAATCCCTACAGCACCTAAGGATGGGGACTGGTTGCCAGGAGAACTAATCTTGTGATCAGAAGGTTGGAACTTTCAGCCCTACCCCCTTGATTTCCAGGGAGAAGAAAGTGGCTGGAGATTGAGTTCAACTACCAATGGCCGGTGATTTAATCAATCGTGCCTAGGTAAGGAAACCTTAATAAAAACCCCAAAGGATGGGATTCTGAGAGCTTCTGGTTGGTGAACACATGGAGATTTGGAGAGAGTGGTGGGCTTGGAGAGAGCATGGAAGCTCTACACTCTTGCCCTATACCTTGCCCTTGCATCTCTTACAACTAGCTGTTCCTGAGTTCTATCCATTTATAACAAACCAGTAATCCAGTGAGTAAAATGTTTCTCTGAGTTCTGTGAGCCTCTCCAGAATTCAAGGAGAAGGTCATGGAAACCTCCAATAGCAAGGTGATCAGAAGCCCAGGTGACAACCTGGACTTGCAGTTGGTGTGTGAAGGGGAGATGGGGAGCAATCTTGTAGGAAGGAGCCCTGAACCGGCAGAATTTGGTGGTATATCTCGGGAGACAGTGTCAGCAGTAAGTTGAACTATAGAACACCCAGCTGCTGTCTGAGAATTTCTTAGTGGTTGGGAAAAACACCCACACATCTGAATTAGTGTCAGAGTCATACTGCCCAAAGTATTATCTTTAAATGGATAATAACTTTGGTATAGTTATGGGGGAATGACATCTCATAGCCCATCCTTTAAGGAAGGCATAGGAGAAAAGTATAATGTATTCTGGCAAAAGAAATATGGTTAAAATACCATTGCGGTTTGCTTCTTTTTTGTTTTTGATTTGTTTTGCTTTGTTTTAATCCTAATTCTCCTATAGTTAACATACATTGTTATATTAGTTTCAGGTGTACGATAGAGTGACTCAACAATTCTATACATTACTAAGTGCTTATCATGACAAGTGCACTCCTTAATCCCCATCACTGTATCACCCATCCTCCCACCCACCTCCCCTCTGGTAACCATCAGTTTGTTCTCTATAGGTAAGAGTCTGTTTTTGCTTTTTGTTTGTTTTTGTTGTTGTTGTTGTTGTTGTTTGGTTTGTCTCTTTTTTCTTTGTTCGTTTCTTTTATTTCTTAAATTCCACATATGAGTGAAATAATTTTGTATTTGTGTTTCTCTGACTGATTCATTTCCCTTCTCATTATAATTGTGGATTATTTCTTAAGAATTATTTTTTGTTGCCTAAGAAAAAACCTGAACTAAACACACCACAGAAAGGGGTGTATAAAGGCAGTATTAAACTATGGACATGTCAAAAATAATAAACATGGGAAAATAAAGGGATGTCAAAAATTATCATGAAAAATACTGAATCCCCATCTTCATCCATCCACATCCACTAAGTGGTCAAATAAGGGGGAATTAATGAGTCTGCCATCCCTTCTCCACCATTCCAAAATCCACAGAGCTCTGGAAATCCAAAGTACTCTGTATCACTCCTTTGGCAGCAACACTTGACTTGAACTAATGTCAGGATGCTCATGATTCTCATTCTACTTAACATGAAGATTCACGTGTTTCTCCGCAGGGAAAAGATATATAAATATATTTGATTACAGGGCCTGCCTGGACTCTTCTGGGGTTTTCTATGATATGCGGACTATGCCCTATATTGGGGCATATTGTCTTCCTAAAGTCTAAAATATCCTAAAGTCTGAAACACATCTATCCCCAAGGGTTTTAAATGAGAGACCGTGAGCCCATAGACAGCATCACTGTCACTTTGCAAGACCTGCACCAATGAATGTGGGGTAAAAATATTTACGATTTCTGTTGGTGACAAGGTCATCAGTATTTATTAGTTTTTAATTAATTATTACCACTAATACTACTGCGAGTTGTTATTTTCATTTATAATTGAAGGGAATGCTAAAAATTAGAAATTGGTGAAAATAAAGATGTAAATTTTCCCATTAAAATTCACACACTCCCAGAATACTATCCACAGCCCCTCTGGACCCCAGGATTAAGATCCTGTGCAATAAACTGACTATACAATCCACAAATTCAAAAACAAGGAAGACCCTACATCTCTGCGTGGGAGAAGAACAGCCTTTGTCTTAGCCCACACTGAATCTGGCTTTGGATGCTCAGATATCCCTAACTCCCTGTGCACCTCCACAGGGCTTGGGCTCAGGGTTCTAGAATGGCATATGGCTGGAAAAGACAACAACCAGTCTAGTCTAGTTCCAACAACAACCAATTGGAAAGAACTAGATGAAGACAGAACAGACAACAGAAGGGTAATCTGTTGCCAGTGGCCAGTGGCCAAATAAGGTCCCCTCAACCATAAATCCAATGCCCCCACTAAAATCCTGACTCATCTTAGGTTCTGTTTTTTAGTCCGTGTTTTTTTGTTTTTGTTATTGTTCATTTGTTTGTTTGATGACCACTATTTTTTGTGTGTTGGATGGTTTGGCGACCATCTCAATGTTGTATGTACTTCCAGAGGCTGACCATCTACAAGAACTCTTCATTGCACCCCAAATGGACAGCACTGAGATGGGCAGTGGGCAAAAAGGCAAGCTGCCTGCTTTCTCAAGCTCTGTTAACACCACAGACTATTCCTGTTCGAGGACAGGGCAAGTCTTTTGCTGGCTGGGCTTCCTCTACTCTGACAGGGCACCTGGAGGGAGGGGACTGGCTCTAGACTTCTGTAACCTCAGCAAAATGTATTTTGTATACCAAGAAATTGTTAGCATGAGTGGGCTTTGGAGACAATTGGCTGGAGACAAGCAGATACTCTCACCAAGATGTAGGCACTAGCAATAAAAAACGATAATAAAAGCAATTATCGATAGATGCTACTGTGCACAAGGCATATGGCATGCACAAGAAAAAGTTGTGTAAACCCTTTCTCATGGTGCTGTAAGCTCCTCCATGGCAGGGAAAGTTCATATATCTCAGTACCTAGGTGTAGCAGACCCAGACAGTGTCTTATTGCCTTGGTATTCACCATTCCCACACATTCCAGTGGGTTTTGCCCACAAGGCAGGTTGGAAGTCTCAGAGAGTCAACGCCTCTCCCCCACCCCAGCAGCCATCAATGGTGGATGGGAGTTGGTGGGTAAATGCCATTTTCCCACCTCTCAGGCCAGATAGTCGGAGGTGGGTTCTACACTCCCAGAGGCTCCAGCGGTGTGAGCCCCAGGTACCCACGGTGGAAACCTGCTCATTAGTGCTCCTGTTACTGATAGTCTTGCCTTCCTAGCTCACCTCACCAGCACCCTACCAGTGCTTTCCAGAATCACCTCTTAAATAAACCACTTGCACTTACATACTTGCATAGGATCTGCTCCCGGGGGCACCGAGCCTGAAACACTCTGTTCCAGGACAGTACCAGGAATACTGAATTCTACAACTGGCTAGCTCCATGGCCCCACACTAGGGCTCCACATCCCAGCCCTCGACACAGTTCTTAGCAGTGCTCGAAACAGGATTATCTCCCCCTAGATTCTTACCCAGGAGATCCTGAGGGACAACAACCCGGGGTGACCCGTTTCTTGGCTGGTAGATGTTAAGTAAATCACAGGTCTACACAACGCTCTGGATCAGCATCAGCTAAGCCTCCCTGCACTTGTGGTGTGGCAGCTAGCCACAGGGTGTTCTACTGGGGGCTGCTGTACAGAGCAAGGTAAGGCATGTTCATTTCCACTAAAACACAGATCTGGGTAAAATAGAGATCAAGTGGCATCTCCCAAACATGCTGTTAAGAATACTAATAAAAAGTTCATGAATTCAGGGGACTTGACAACCTTTGTAAAGGTGCCTCCTGCGTTCACATGTTTATTACAGTCGCTCAGCGGGAGCAGCTGAAGCTCTGAGAGGCTAAGAGCACAGGAGTTGATATCCAAAGACAGGCTCTTGCCCCAGCCCGAGCAGCCACCAAGAGGGCAGACTTCACCAATAACCTCACTTCTCTGAGACTCAGTTTCTCTGGGGTAATCTGGACTCTCAGTACTTTCTTTACAGGTTGGTTGGTTTGTTTATTTTTCCCCTCGAGAATTGAAAAAGGCACCAGCCTCTATGTGGTAACTCTTAAATGCCTGTTAAACCTGAATCTTTAATAAAGGGGAACAGAGACACCCTCTGTGTTCTGTTATGTTTCTTCTCTACTTATGCATACATAAAAGTCGCCTTTCATTCAAGCCATTAAAATTCTGTCTGATTTTTTGCCTATCAGTGATGCAATCTTCAATCCCATCCCAGCCAGAAATCTCCTGGGACGCTCAAAGGGACACACTACACGGACTTCACTGTGGAAGGACACGTTAATCAACCCCAACTGGGAAGCAGGAGGTGCCTTGAACTGCCGGCTGGTAGTTGCCGTGAAAGTGTGTTGGTTACGGAAATGAGCCAAAGTAGCCTCTGTGTATTGGCCCCTAGGTGGTTTATTTCTTCACTGCAGGCTGAGACCATTAGCTCGAAAGCCTGCCATGCCAAACTCAAATTTTTACACATCTAGTTATTTAAAAACCAGCCCAAACAAGCACATCTTTAGCTATTTAGAGCCTGCCTGCTTTGCATACCAAACCTCACCCCACAGCTGTTACCCATTGATAACATAGGGCCTTAGAGGTATAAGGCCTCAGCCTCTGCTGCCCCTTAGAGCTCTCTGATCCAGAGACTCCTTACCATCCTGCTGAGCCATATCACCTAGACATGTAAGCCCCCCTCTCCCTGCTCCTTTCTCCCCACCAAGATGTCCTTTGCCCTCCTCCCCTTCTGGATGGTGGTCCCCATAAGCCTCCCTCTGGACAAGTCTCATGCTCTGAGCAGCTTCCCCTCTGATGCAACCCTGTCCGAGTACCACCAAATCAAGCTTGTGTGTTACTGCCTCTCAAGGTCATATCTTTTCTTTGGTCAGCTCAAGATCCCTCAAACCCCCTACAGTATTCCACAGACCAGCAGCATCACCAGGGAGCTTGCTAGAAATGGAGCATCTTGGGCCCCGCCCCCAGACCTACTGAACCAGACTCTGCATGTTAACAAGAACACCACAGTTGTACACAATGCAGCTGAAGATTCATGTGCACACTGCAGTTGGAGACGGGCTGGGCTAAGAGACTTCTGTTGAGGATCAGTGTAGTAGCTGAGCTCAAAGCACTAAAGGGATTTATGTGATAAAGACGTCAACCCCCATTCGAGCTGCTCTCAGCCCTGTGAGTATCCAGTAATCCATTTCACTGACCCTTCCTTGCTTTTCTCAGAGTCTATTAAGCAGGCAGGTCTGAAACTTCAGACTGCCAGTATGGCCCCATTACACAGGGAATAAGTCCTTCATTGGAAACCGTTTGGCTGTAGGTCCTGCACACATCTGCCAACCACACACACATACCGCCACAGTGGGTGTGCAGATATATGACCAGATACTGCTGCCCCCTGCCCCCACTCAGGTACAGGCAACACCTCCAGAGCTTCTATTCTGGGAAAGGGGAGGGGCAAGTGCCAAGTCCCAAAATAGCACCCCAAAAGGAATCTTTTGGATTCCACCAAATCAAATAAAATGATCTCTTACAAAACACAGTGGGGGGCAGGTGCTGAGAGGCACAGATAGGAGGAGCAAGAAACAAAAGAGCCCCTGCCACACAAAGGCACACGGATCCAGTGAGTGATTCTGAATGAGGCTTGCCTCCTCCCAGGAGCAGGAGCTTTGAGCCCCAGGGCACCCTACAAGAGGGGACATCCTAATTATTACCCAGAGAAGCCTGGGGGAGACAAGTACAATTGGCTGGTGCTTAATATATCTACATTTAGAAAGCTCTGCTTACAAACTCTCTAAGTCTACCCAGCAACCATCCCTGTCCAGGACCTGGAAGTGGATAAAAACTGTTTTTCAAACAAAAGATGTCCATTAAGTCCATGCCATGAACTTCTCTGATGTTCAGGAAAATAGCTCTGGTCCCTACTCAGTACTCATTTACTCTCACTTTGTGTAGGATCCTACCCATGGATGAGATTTGGTTTCTCAGTTCATAAATGACTGTAAGCAACAGTGTGGCAATAACTGGGAGCGAGTGAGAGTGAGGTTGTGGGAAGGACCTGGGGAAGGCAGTCATCACGGTATTAGCAGAACCAACAAGTAAGGACATGCCCAAGAAGAGCTGACCACTAACAAACAAGGAGTCCCTAGAGACTATACAAAGTTCCCTTATAGACTCAAAAGCATCCAAGAGAGGGACCCTGGGGACTAATTCTACACAATCCAATATGTTCCTCATGAGCTCCTGGTCATCAGTAATCATAGCTCAATTACATTTAATTACAGTTAATATTTTCAGTTTAAGAAAGACATTGACTTGCATTTTATAAATACTTCCATAATCAAACAGATGTTTAAAAAACGTTATGTTTTAATACTTAGAGTTTAGTTTCAATTTTTCTGGAAGATCCATTAAAATGGAATAACCCATTCTTCCCTAAGTGTGTGGAAGTAAGTGTTGCACTGACTTAGTAAATATATTAAATTCTGCTTCATCTGGCATTCAAGCATTTGGAAGCCTCTGTTAATTGTATCCACGGCTTCAGAATATCAATTCAGCCAAATTTCACTGGGCATCTACAGTGTGCCAAACACTGTATTAGGTGGTAAAAATACAAAGATGAAAAAAGAAGTCGGCTCTGCTGTCAAAGACTGTTAACTTAAGAATGCTCAAACGGTCTTTAAATCATCCCGGTGGGGGTGGGGTAGATTCTATTCAGTATACTCTGAGTTGGGAGGGGAATTGTATGAAAGCTGGATTCCCTGGGAAATGATTTAGTGATTTATGTATGACATAGATGGGGATTCCCCGATAGCCTCTATATTCCAGTAGTTGTATTCACCTGGGGATCCCCAGCCCAAAGGAAGGTATCCATAAAGCAACCAGAATCTCTCCCCATTTCTTAACAAACCTCTCCAGACAAGAAAGAACAAATGAATTAAAAAATTCACTTACCCTACATTTGCGCAGTATAAATTGGGGCTAGACTCGGGTAAGTTGCAGAAATGTGGACTCCCCTTGTGCCCAACCTCTGGTGGGCTGCAAAGAACTAAGAGAATGTGGACATCCTGAATCTGCCCAGCTATATGCTGCCTGACCCCCTTTCAGAGACTAGCACAGACTGAGAAGAAGCCTTTCTCCATACCCCAGAGGGAAAAGGTCAGGGACCCTTGCTTGCCCAGAGCCTCAAGGGTGTTCCTCCCTACAAAGGTGAGTGCTGGAGGGAGAGAGGTCTTCATGAGTCTCTCTGTGACCTGCGTATGTGCAAGCGCGCACACACACCCCTACTACATTCTAGCTACACAAAAACAGATTCACAGTGGCAGAACCTACAGCTGAAAGTGCCTGAAATAACAGGGAGAAACTGAGGCCCACAGAAGCAGAGGCCCTTCTACAATCCACGGGCACTTGAGATTTTTAGCTGCTTGTTCATTGGGAAATTTGCATCAAAATTATATACAGGTTTTCCAAATGGATCTTGTTACCTCTCTCTCCATCAAGGTTCCTCTTTGGCAAAGGAAGGGAGGAAAGGAAAGAGGAAGAAATAAAGGAAGGGAGGGAGGGAGGAAGAGAAAGTGGAAGAGGAGAAAATGGAGTAAAGGAGGAAGGGAGAAGAAGGAGCCTTTGAAGAAAGTTGATACTGTTCCTAAAACATTACAGAGAGAGGAAGTGTCATGTCAGCCTAAAGAAAATACAAGTGGTAATAGCCTGGGACCCCGGCAGTTCCCCTTCCCCAACCACACGGACGTCAGCCTTCCCTTGGCTCCTGTCTTCTCCTCCCACTGAGATCCCCCCACCAACCTACCTTCACTGAAGACAAAATCAGAGATGATGTCAAAAGGCTGGATGTGGACTGCGGACAGAAGCATGGTGACTGTCTTCTGTGGATCGCTGGAGGCTAGTGAAATGGATTGCTGAGCTTGACACTCATAGGACTTCCCAGCTGGGGTGACCAAGGCAGAGAGGTGATGGGAGTTGGCCGTGTGCTTCCCAGCTGCAGGGATGGCCCAAAGCAACCGTTAGGACCCTCTTTCTGGCAGAATCCTGACCTTCTACCTCCTACCTCTCTGCCCCAGACACCCTTCCGATCCTCTGTGTTGCCTTGCGGGGGGTGGGGCTCTACAAGTGACATCAAGGGCTGACAAAGGACAAGCACACCCCTTCTTTCATGAGCAGGGGCTCCTTAAACACTGATTTGAAATTTCTTGTCTGGCAGAGATGAGTGATACCTACACATCCAACCTTCTTTTTACTACATAAACCCTGACATTGGAGAGTCCAAAGATACAGTGACTTGATCTTCCATGTTTCACACTGGCCCGAACAGAGTAAATTCCTTCCTCAACAAAGCAGGGCTGATTGCTGGTGCCCAGGGCAGATGCCCTGGTACACCTATATACTCTTTGGAGGTCTGCCCCTTTTATCTCTTTTTCTGACACATGTTTGTGGGGTTTGTTTTTGGTTTTTTCCCTCTTTTCCTTTTATTTTTAGCAGGGGTCGGGGGAGGCATCTAACATAATTGGGAGAAGTATTTGAATATGGATTTTGATGAAGAGAAGAAAATGCTTTTTACTACAATGATTAAAAGAGGTAGAAAGGGAGAAATGACATGAACATTCTTTCATGTGCTCAATAAAAATCTTTTCCCAACGTAGGTGCCCAGGTGATGGAAGGCATCAGTAGGAAATTAGACAGTTTACTAAATAAATAAGTTAGGTAATGAATTAACTTAAGTGTGGTCTTTGATGGGGCCTGCACATGGGAACATTCTTATCTGGGGAATGGTTGTTGCTTCTGCCACGATATTTTTGGAGGATCTGGGTGAGTTGTTGGAGTGATGGGCAGGAAAAGCTAATAAATTAGGACACGGTTCAGAATCCTCTCTGGGGTAGCTGCAGTCGATGACTGAAGATCGAGTGTGAGCCCTGGGGACATGAGCAGAAAGATACTGAAGGCCATCAAATCCTGAGTGAAAAGGAGTCACACTGACCCTTTCAAGTTTCCACACATGAGAAGAAAAACCGGGGTGCAGAAAAAAAAAAAACAAAACACAGCTTTGCCCTTCTCCGTGTTCCTTGAAAGTGCAAATCATAAGAGATCGTCCTGAAGCCGCCCGGAGATGGCAGGCCCTCCTGAGACGTCTCATCCAGGATCAGGCTAGGGGTGACGGGCTGTTCCTTAGGCCTGGGGTTCCTTGCTCATCTACAAGGCCTGAGGCCCCGAGGCACCGGTGCTCTCCCCTCCTCTACCTTGGCGACAGAGCCCAGGGTGGACGTGGCCTGGGAGTGCAGAGCCAGGATTGGTTTCCATAAAATTTCCGAATTTCTCCACGGCTGCGCTCTCTGCAGTGCCCGCGGTCTTCCAGTCTCCCTCCCCAGCCCTGGGGCCTCTACTCACCACTGACTGCGTCTTTAAAATGGGTCTTCTCCGAGGAATCGTAGACAAACTGGACCTTGCTCAACCTCCACGTCGCCTCGGGTCCCTTGGACGCGTTGTGACTTTCCTGCCAAGCGGGGGAGGCGCGCGTCACTCGCCCCCACGGATTCTGGGTGAGGAAACCGAGGGGCGGCGCACGCCCGCACCCACCCGGAGGCAGCACCGCCTCCGCGCCCCGCTCGAGGTTACCTTTACGAACAGCATTTTGAGCGCATACGCGCGATCCACCCAGAACACCTGCAGCTCCGACTCGTTGTGGCCACAGCGGCCCTTCACCTCAGCTCCCCGGGTCAGTGAGATATCCGCCTGTTCCGTGATCAGCTGGGAACACAGACGCCCCGCACCCCCTCAGCGAGCCCGGCCTCGGTGGGGGCTGTAAAGGGCAGCGCGTCCAAACTTGGGGTTGCACGCCTGGGCGCTCCTTTGCGCGCGCGCTCCCGGGTCCGGGAACATGCGGTTAGATGCTCTACGTGCAGACCCGGCCGTTAGGGAAGCAGAGAGAGGGGGGTTACTTTCAAAGCAGGCAGGGCGAGCAGAAGGCATTACAAGCCGGAACCCCCATGCAGCATTCGGAAGCAGCCTGCAGGGGCGCAGAGGGGGAAGGCGGGCGACCCAGGTCTTCACCGGGCCTTGAGGGAGGGTGCCCTTCGCCCCTGGAGCCCTAGGAGCAAGCCGGGAGGGAAAAGGTTCCTTACATCGACATAATTGCTGGCCCACACATCATAAGGGACAATAAATTTGGCTGCAAACTCGGCCATGAGACACGTCGTCCCATTTTCCCGCACCACAAATATATCTTTTTCAGGGTTAGTGGAAAGGCCTGAGAGATTTTCCACTTCTTGTTCTGCCGTGATTCGAGCCATTGTATCTGCGGAAAAACAACCCCCCAAAATTCCATCAGTTCTGGGCTCAGCAAGCCCACGCGTCGCGGGCACAAGGGTGGAGAGATCGTGGTCTGCGGGATTTGGGGTGATAAAGTTCCTTGCGGGCTGCTGTGCGCTCTGCGAGCCGTTTCTCTAACCTAGCGCCAACAATTTTAACTCCGCTGCTGTTAATTTATAATCAAAATAAAAATTAAAGAATGTAAAGCCTTACTATTTTGTAAGCCGACTGGCTTTTTTCATCTTAGGCTTTTAAACCAAATCTTTCTTGCCAGTGCTCTGACCCCACGAAGCAGGCTCGCAGAGCTTTGTGTCTGGGATGTGCAGTACAGGTGTGTGGCCCTCTGGGGAATTCCCTGCCACTGGCGGGAAGGCCCTCCACCCCGCCGCCCAAAATGAAAGAAAATAGCAAAACGTAAGGGTCACATTTTGACCTTAAGCTACTGGTTTTACTCTGCCGGTTCTATTCTCAGGAAATAGTGCACTCTGCCCTCGCGGTCGCCCAGACGCTACTCACGGAACAGCATCAGGAGAACTCGAAGTCTGTAGACGCTGGGAAAGCCTCTTCTTCTGAGATCCATGCTCGCCGTGCAGCAAATGAGGCCAGATGTGCTGCTGCAGAGGCCGCCCGAGAGGGAATCCCTCAAAGTCGCCGCTGGAGTGAGCCGGGGTGAGCGAGAGGCGGGGGCACCGAGAGGGAGGAGGGGGGAGCGCGTGTTCTCTGCGCGCTGGCGGAGACTTGGTGGCGGGTGCCGCACCGACCCGTGCGGGCTGAACGCGAGGCGGCTCACTGCGGAGGAACCGACCGCGAGGTGAGGGAGCTGTCCACGGCTGAGAGTACCGAAAGGGATCCGTTGTGTTGCAGGAGCGATTGTTGTGGCTTATCTTGTGCAGATAGCCAATGAGATTTTGGGGGGGCTACAATTTTCCCTGAGTCTGTTTCCTGTTCTGCAATTGCATCCGCAAAGATGATTCTGTCCGGGGAAACTTAACAGCACTCTCAGACTTATTCAATATCTCTACCAGTTATAGTATTAGGTGGTGTTGCTTTCACAACCCTGGAGTCCTGGCTTCCGAAAATGCATTTGGTTGCTGAAAGAAAACGGAGAGCACAAATTGTTGCTGCTTTGGGGGAGGAAGAGTAGGCAGAAATAGAGAAGGAAAATGCTATGGCAACAGTTTCCTGCGTTTGGAGACATCCCCTTCTCTCCCTTGCTCTCAATGAGCTAATGGGTTTAAAGTTAAATTGACGCCTCCCTAAATGGGGCCGTCAGTCAGTGCAGTATTCTGGCTTATTTTCTGTTAGTTCTCTCTGATTGCATGAGGGCTCTAGACTCTGGGGTCACCTACCCTCAATATACTGAGACTTTTCTGCCAAGAGGAATGTAAGTGAACCCGAAGTTTGTGAGAGTTACCTAGGGTCTCTTAGGACAGTAATGTTACATAGTTATGCAAACATACAGACACGCAGATATTACTCTACAGCCTCTAGTGGGACGAAGAAACAAATACTACTGGGCTAATTCCTATATTTATGTAAAACAGTAGCTTGCTTTTTAAAATTTTTTGCTTTGTTAAGTCAGAATGCAGCTTTTTCAGCAATAAGCATGCTGTCCTCATCAATTGTATTGATGTCCAAATATTTTGTGTCTCACAGGATATTTGATTCTGTGAATAATCAGTAATACAATGTCATAAAATAAACAATGTCATATTAAGGGGGAAATTGCAAAGTACTTTCACGGGCATTGCCAAATGTGATCCTCCCTACCACCTTAGAAGGTAGGCAAGGGAAGATATGCCTTATTGTGGTTGTGTGGCATTCCCAAAACTGAGGCTCAGGGAAATTAAATGACCTTCCCAAATGTCACATGGTCAGTTAGAATTAAAATAGAAAAATCACATGCTTTAACTTCTTAGGGATCATCTTCATTTTTCCTTATATAATACTCTGACTTCAAAATATACCATATTTTCATTTCCATAAAATCTTTATTCAATGGCCAAATAACAAGCTGAAACCTCAAATCCCTAATTAGATCAATAGCAATTCAAATTATGAAGTAATAACTTAAATTGATACTATATTTTATATCTTATTTTTATCTCTGTTATTTTATATTTCACTCAAGCATTCTAAAGAACTTTGCATAAATGTTTATATACAGAAGAATTGGGGCCAAATTGTGGTTGATGAAAGTCAATTATTATTGATTATGATAGGAATTTGCAAAATTTACATGCCTTACAATTCTTCGTGTTAGCACTTGCTATTACACATTTTCCGGCAGTACTGTAAAAATTTTAAAAACAGTGAGACATATGTAATGAAGCATTTATATTCTCTGTCCTTCCATCTTTTCCTCCAGTACTTTAATGAGGAAAGAAATGGAGAGATTTTAGTCTATGACTCACTATATTTCTTTTATGACCTTGTACAGATTATCATTTTCCTCAACTAAAAAACTGGAATAATATCTCAGGTGATGGCTGATTAGGCCAAGTGAACCAATGAATATAATATCATTCAAAACAAATGACAGATTAATTTAGTCATAAACATTAACTGAATACCTATTACTTGCACTATGCTTCATGGTCTGGGAACCCAAAGATAAACAAATACCATTATCCAAGTAAAAGAGATAACTGTAAAAGATTATGACATTTTCTCTTGTGATACATTGCAGATATCCTCATTTATAGGTTATTAAAAGAACAACTGAATTAATTGATGATTATCTGCTTTAATAAGAAAATATAGATGGGAAGTAGCATGGATCATTAATCTTAAGTTGTTGTAGTTGATTACTGATTTCATTTTAAATCAAATGGTGGTTCTTTTGAAATGGTTTCTTTTCATACCTGACATAAGTGATCTCTTTGTTGACACCAGAGAGTTAAAATAAAAAGAGGCAGTTTTAACCCTTTCTTCCTGGGAAGATCATCCTCAAAATGTAATTAAAATTTCCTTTTAGGTGTTTAATTTTAAAGGTAGTTTACAAAGACTCCTTAACTTATTAAGCTATCCCCAGTGATTCTTATGTTACAAGGAGAATTGGATCATTTTCCCTACAACTTTCATCTATATTAATTAAATAACTTTCTAATCATCCTTTTTTAAAGATTTACTTATTTATTTCAGAGAGAGAGAGAGAAAGCACGAGCAGGAGGGGCAGAGGGTGAGGGAGAGAGAATCTCAAGCAGACTCCATGCTGAGTGCAGGGCCCAAGGCAGGTCTTGATCCCCTGCTTGTAAGATCACTACCTGAGCCAAAACCAAGAGTTGGATGCTCAACCAACTGTTCCATGCATATGTCCCTCTAATCATCCTTTAAAAAAACTTCACTTCTTTGAAATCAGCAAAGAGGTGATAAAGGAGTAAAACTTACCATTAAATAATATTTTAAGATAGTAACAATGTTTTCCAAAATTTGCTCCATTCTTCATTTATTGAATGGGAGAGGAGCTAGGAGAAACTGACATAAACAGGTACACTTGTGTGGATAATGGTTGTGTCATTTCCATCATTGCTGCTGCTCCATTCAAAATGTCAGGAGTAAGTGTGACCCAAGCATTTGCCTTTGGAATCTTCTTTAGATTCTCTATGTCCTTCAAAGGATTCTTTTTAATTCATGTATTTCCTTATTGAATTAGCCTTAATGAATCTCATGCCATTGGGTGGTTACTATTTCATAGAAGTGGAAGAAAAGGCCTCTGTGTGTATAGACCTTTCAGTTTGGGTGGGAGAAAATAGGAAGACACATGAAGATGTTGGGTTCACTGGCATAAGGTGGGCATAGATGTTTAGGGAAAGATTAGGTAAGACAACCGTCTCAACTGATCAAAGGAGGCCTCTTGGAGAAGGTGGATCTTGAAAAACATGGGCAGATTGATCTGGGGAGACAGCCAAGGAAGGGCAATGCCAATGGAAGAAATATATTTTAAATAGGAAAGCCAGTACCAAGATGTAACTTTTCATCCTTCCATGTTTGTTGTCAATTTTTTGATGAAAAAGAAATTAGGCCCAAAACTCTGTGATAGTTTATAGACTACATAGCCCCTATTTAACTTCTTTATTTTATAATATGCTCTACCTATGGTGTATGAAAAAAATGGTATATGCAAACTTTATCCTAAATAAAATTAAATATTCAAATTGTTAGGTGTATCTCTTTATACTTGGCCACACAAACAATTGATTTGTATCTGTAGATCAAGCAACAAAATTACAAAAATCAGGAAAAATGCTAATTAGAAACCATATTTATAAGCTTCAAAAGAGAAAGCTAGGCTTGTTACAGCTGAAATTTGGCTTGTTGATGTTTCAGTCCACCTCACAGAGAAATGGAAAAATGTACTCTGGCTCTGTTATCCCCCAACCCTTCCAAAACATACACCACACACACACATACACACACACACACACACACACACACACACACATGCACATACACAGTGGGAACGCACATGGATAACAGAAGCAGGGATAATTTAACTAAAACAGACAAGGTACACAGAGAGGTTAAGCCAGAATTAGTACTTACCCACACTGTTTCTTGTGTTCAGCTTATCACTGACCACTTCATTTAATTTATTTACTGCCTTTGAATACTGTTGAAACCCTTTCTAGGATAGAAACACTTTGGGGATAGGAACTGAAAAATAACATTCACAAGAATATTTTGTTCATAAATTTCCATACCCTAGAATATTTGGAAAGAATCAGAAAATTAAGTTTGGGCCTCTGATGCACTCAGCTTGCATGACCTTGCTAAAATTTTCCTCATCCTTTCATCTCATTGGTCTTGAATGCACCTACTTTAATGAAGCAAGAGCTGTTTCTGCAATGAGGGTAACCAGTGGAGGAGACAGGGCACCAGAATAATGGCCCTTTCATTGGCCAAGTAAGTCCTTAGGAAATGCCCTTTTATGGGTTCATTTAGAATAAATGCCTTCACATAGGAGAGAATGCGGTGGACAAAGTCCATAAAACAAACCTTGAGTAAAAAGATGGTAAGGCCTGGTAACCATTCCTTAAAAGTTCAGTAGCAAATGAGGTGGTCATTATTTAACTATTTTTAAACCTGTTTTGAGTTAGTTACCACTAAGCTCCAACCTATAAGCTTTTGGGCCTTAGAATACAGAGTCCTCTCTGCTTTCCTAGCAGTGAGGAAAATCTTAACTTGGGAGCAGGGAACTTTTCTTCAGAAGACAAGAGTCAATTGAGAATTTTAAAAAATTCTTTAAGACATTTTTCTCTCCAGGAAATAACAACTACCTCATTGGGCCTAAGGTTAGGCAAGCTGTGGCTCATTTAAAACAGTTTGCTACCTGAAATTGATAATGCAATTCCTTAAAATCTCTTTTATGATGTGTTACATGGGTTCCTGGTCCCCAGTTAACTACTCTTTTAATTGCCTATTTGACCTTATCTGCATGTTCACTTGAAGATGTGTTGGGACTAAGGACAATTTATATTAATTGCCTTTGGGAGGGGAAGTTGAGAGTGGGGTGGCCAGTCTGTTGTGCTTTCAGGGAAGTTTTGCTGGAGCAGTGCTAGAGTTCTGGAATGCCCGCCAGTGTTCTGATGTTGTAAGGTTGGAATGTGTCTGTGGCGGTTTTTGTGATAACACGGAAAAGAAGCTCCGGGAACCAAGAAAGGGAAAAAGGAAGAAGTGCAGTAGCTTCACCACTCTCATCATCAAAATGCCTTTCCTACAGGATCCTTCCAGGACTAAACACAATGCTTCTATGAGTGACCTTAGTTGGGAGGTGATCTTCGCAATTCCTTTAGGGAAAAACATGCTGCGAATTCCATTATTAAAGTGTACCGTCTCGACGTGGGGTAAGTGTGCGCTGGTCAGGACGCATGGACTGTGGCCTGTGGCATTACCTTTGGGTGGTACCGACGCAGGTGGGCCGGTGGCGCAGGGCTTGGAACTTCGCGGGGCACGCGGGTTGCTGACTCCAGACTTGGGAGCTTCTGGCGGAGCGAAGGGAGATGCGCGCTGCGGCCGGGCGCCTAGATGCCTGCACCCAGAGTTCGCAACGACCTCAACCTGAGAAAGACATTGGCGCCTGACCCATTGGCGCAGCCGCCCCTGGTGTAGACAGGGGACAGAAACCCCCTGCCCAGTTGCAAAGGTGAGGTCCACACCAGCTCTAAAGCGGGGAAAGGGGGATCAATTATAGGGGTGCTGGGGTTGAGCAAGTTCGGCCACGGCGACAGTACCTGCGGGGTCTTTTGTGTTTGGGCGTCCAGAGTATAGTTAGGACTCGAAAAAGGAGGAAGAAAGTGCCTAGCAAGTCCCTGGCTCCTCCATGACCTTCCTCGGAGCTCCTACGCCGCAGGAAGTCTTGGCAAACCCAGAGCTGGAGAGAGGTGGGTGGGCGGTGAGACCCCGGCGCTTCCCGACCCTCGAGCCTCTCGGGTCCCTCCCCCATCCCGAGAAAAGCCGGGAGACTTGGCGGCAGAGGAGGGAGTAGGATGCTGAATTTGGGGGAGAGAGGAGACCAGGTTACGGAGGCATCGCTTCTCTTCTTTTCTTCCTTACTAAACCGCCAGCGCAGTATCCACACCGGAGGGAAAGGCCCCGAAGTGCCGCAGACGTCTGGCTTCCAGAGCAGAAGTTGGGAGGATGCGCGCTCCAGGGCCAGGGGTGCACAGGGTACCACGCCGCAGCTCGGTCCTTGGACAACTCCGGGACCCGCGCGAGGGTTCCCAGACGGAGAACAGATTCTGCTGAGAGGCTATCGAAGCTGAGACTGCAGACAAGGCTCCAAGGGCGCAGGCAGCGGAGGGGCGCGCACCGTGGGGGGAAGTGGCCTCTGCGGGCCCGGCTGGCGGCCGCCCTGGAACCCGCAGGTTCCAGACCGGGAAGGCGAAGGTGAGATGGTGAACTGTGAACTGACTCACAGGGCCCAGGGTTGTGAGGTTAGGGTATTGTTTAGCTTCAAAAAAGAAAGAAAGAAAGAAAAGAAAGAAAGAAAGAAAAAGAGAAAGAAAGGAAGGAAGGGAGGAAGGAAGAAAAAAAGAAAGAAGAAGGAAGAAAGAAAGAAAGAAAGAAAGAAAGAAAGAAAGAAAGAAAGAAAGAAAGAAGGAAGGAAGGAAGGAAGAAAAAAAGAAAGAAGAAGAAAGTAGGAAAAGAAAGAAAGGAAGGAAGGAAGGAAGAAGAAAGAAAGAAGAAAGAAAGAAAGAAAGAAAGAAAGAAAGAAAGAAAGAAAGAAAGAAAGAAAGAAAGAAAGAAAGAAAGAAAGAAAGAAAGAAAAAGAAAGAAAGGAAAAAAGGAAAGAAAAGAAAAATCAATCAGCTTGGGAAAGGGGGTAGGAGCAGAGGGCCTTCCACCCCGGGTTGCAACTGGAAGAAAAGCTCAGGCTTCTACCTTAATGGGAGTCCCCAGGGACAAACCAGGGGCCTGTTTCTCAGCAGCAAGTCTGGGGCCCAGATGCTACCCCTGCGCCCCTAGCTGCACCAACCGCCCCTTCCGCGGAGCCCGCCTGGGGTGCAGGTCCAGGCTTCCGGTGGGATGTGGGACTGGCTCTCTGGTGGCTCCAGAGGGTGGCCAGTCCCCTCCTCTCTCCTGTTAGGTGGACAGGGCCGGCTAAGAACTCTGGGAGGCCCCATCCAGAACAGCACCGTGGAGACCCTCCTGAGAGTCCCCTCAAAATAAAAATAACATTAAATCCCGGGTAATAACACTAAAAATAACATTAACCTTCACATATTTCTCCATGGCGACTCCATGGTTATTTTTTAATTCAAAAGCAAATTTGCCCGTGTCCCAGGCTTCCTCTGCCTGTGAAATCCCCCAGGCCTCCTACCGCCCCAGGTCTGGCTGTCAGAGGTCTCCCCCGACCCATCAGCCCAGGTGGCACCCGCAAGTGCGGTCTCCCGGCCCAAATCTGTGTCCTCCAAGGGACGTTCTCTGTGTTTCTAATGCTCCCGGGCCATTTTTTCTTTCTTTCAGTTGTCAGAGAGAGTCGGATCTATAGAGGTTATAGTCACCACCTCGCCCACAGCCTCCGGAATCCCAAGCCAAGCCAAATGGGCCTTGGAGCCAAGAGCACCAAAGCCACCAAGAATAACGTTCGCCACCTCTGTCACCCGGAGGTTGGGAGCCTCGGGGGGTTGCTGCTGCGCGGTTATTCCCCGATGACTGTGAGGCGCGCAGATGGGGGACGCCTCGGACCCGCACTCAGGGCCGTCTGATGGATCGTCTCATTTCCCGACTTGATGGGCCGGAACCTGGGCTGGCGGGGCGGGCGGGGAGGGGGTGCGCGTGGGGACCCAGCCGGATGGCCCCGTGGGCCGGGTGGGAGGTTCTGGTCGCTGGATTTGGGTTGGGGGAGTGAGGGTGAGATACACAGATCTTACAGAAAAAGCTCGAATGCCGCCCCCCTCCCCGCCCCCAACGCGAAGTTATTCCTTCCTCCGTTTTCTGTTTTGGGCACAGGCGCCGCGTCCCCGGTCCCCGAGGACAGCGTGACGATGAGTGCGGTGGCGGTTTTCCGGAGCTCCAGGCGCCGCGCCGCCTCCTTCCTGGGGCCTCGGCGTCCGCCCGCACCGCGCGGTTGGCATCCCTTCCTGCGGGAGGCTGCGGGAGGACGGGACTCAGAAAGCACTCTTCCGGGGTGTGCAAGCCGCGGGGGGGGGGGGGGGGGGGGAGGGGGAGGGAGGAAAACCTCATCCCGGGTCCTTCTGAAGTCCGCTTCTCGCCTCCTCGGACTGGGAACTTTGGAGGGAGACGGCGGGACCCGGGTGTTGAGTCAGGGTAGCGGCTGGGGGCGTTGTAGAGAGGAAAGGACACATTGAGAGGCTTGCATCCGGGCTGTCCTACCCTCTAGCCAAGACAGGAGTGGGAGGGGCGAGAAACCCGGGGAGAACTCCAGGCTTAGCTTAGGGGAGAGGAAGATAATTGAACAGAAGGGGGGGGGTCACTGGGATTCCTGCTTCAGAGCCATAACTGTGGGTTTTTTTCCTTTCAGCTTCCCAGAATTTCCGCCAGGTCTCAGGAACTGGAACACCGACTGTGCTCCAGGTGTTCATCCCAGGCTGACTGGGCCTTGTTTGGCACTCAGGGCATCAGGCCTGCCATCGGAAGGAATCGCCATTCTGGGAGCATACTTGGGTTAAGTGTCCTGGCCTACTCCCCACCTGCTGGGAAAGTGGGTACTCCGAAGGCCAATTTCTGGCCAGGAAAGTGCCCTGGGGGTCAGGGCATCCAGGTAGTGCACTGTCCAAATGCTAAAGTGTGGTCTGTGGACCAGTAGCATCACCCTCACGTGGATACTGCAGAAGCTCAGGCCCCACCCACCCCACTGCATCAGAACCTGCATTTAAACAGGTCACCTAGAGCACTTGAGCACCTTGCAGTTGGAGAAGCCCTGGCCCAATTTATAGAGTCTGAGTTTACTACTGCTAACTCATCCCGCCCTGTGTCTTCCAGCTTCATCTTCATCCTCTGTCAAATGGGAGGGCTTTCGGAGGTCCCCAGGGAACTCTTCAGCACCCCTGAAACCACTTCAGACCAATGAAATGAACATCTCTAGTGGGTGGAGCCTGGCAGGAATGCAGGTGTAAGTGTCCCCAGATGATTCTAATAGCCAGGAAGAACTAGTATAGAAATAACCCCCTTTACAGATTAGCTGAGATTTGGCCTGGACCCTGTGCAAGACTGAGTACAGTGGTTAACGCCCCAGGCTCTATAGTCAGATTCACTCTGGTCCCAGCGGATGTGGCCTTGAGCCAGCTAATTAACCTTGCCGTGCCTCAATTTCCTTACCTGTAAAATGGAGTTGATAATAATGCCCCACCACAAAGGGTGTGGTTCAGATTTAGAACCAAGCGTTTAGAATCAAATTCAATAAATCTTAGCTTATAAGGCCACATTCCTCAATCTCTCATTTTAAGCCAAATGACAGCCTACTTATTTACCTCTCCCCTCCCCTGCCCAAGCAGTCCTCTTCCAGGGCACAACGGCTTGGCTTGGCTTCAATATTCATGTCTATTTTTCAATATTTTAAATGTGAAAACTAATATTTTAAATCACCTAGCCATTTAGTAAACCTGATCCTCTGCAAAGATTGATTTTTGCCACTTCCAGAAACACTAGCCAACTGTGCTTCTAGCTCTGTGGCTCACCATGGCAGCTACTGAATAAAAATACCTGGAGGGCTTATGTTAGGACACAGATGGCAGAGCTCCACCCAGAGATGCTGATTCTGTGATTCTGTAGGATTGGGAAGGGGCCGAGCAACTGCATATCTAACAAGCCCCCAAGTAATGCTGATGCTTCGGGTCAGAGGGGACCACACTCTTCGAACCACAGTGCCAGATGAATGGTCTGCTCTGATCAACAGTGGCACTGTCCATAGAAATATACTGCAAACTACAATTGTAATTTTAAATATTCTGATAGCCACATTTTATTCCTAAAATTGTTCTTTATTTTCTATTGAAATATATTTGACATATAACCTTGTATAAATTTAAGGGGCACAGTATGTTAATTTGATACATTTATATATTATGATGTGACTGCAATTGTAGCAATAGTTAGCACTTCCATCACCTCATATAATTATCATTTCTTTTTTTTTTGTGGTGGGAATAATTAAGATCTAGTCCCTTAGCAAGTTTAATGATTATGATACAATATTGTTATCTGTATATTGTGTACTAGATCTCAAGGACTTGTTTATTGACTAGCTGAAAGTTTGGACCCCTAAACAATATCTTCCCTGGTAATCACCCCTTTACTCTCTGTTTTTTAATCTGGTATCCACATTTTATTTTATTTTATTTTTAAAAGATTTACTTATTTATTTTAGAGACAGAAAGAGAGAAGAGCAAGAGCAGGAGGGGCAGAGGGAGAGAGAGAGAGAGAATCTTAAGCAGACTCCACGCTGAGTGTGGAACCCAATGCGGAGCTTGATCCCACCACCCTGAGATCATGACCTGAGCCAAAACCAAGAGTCAGATGCTTGACCTACTGTGCCATCCAGGTGCTCCCCATGTTTTAAAAGTAAAAAATAAAAGGGTAGAATTAATTTTGAGAACAGATTTTATTTAAAGGGATATATCTAGAATTATCAATATTTCAACATTAACCAATCACAAATAATGATGAACTACTTTGCATTTTGTATTAAATATAAATGTAATTTGTATTTTTGTATTAAATGTTTGAAATCTGGAGAGGAGCCTGATGCTGATGATATGAACTTTATTTGTTCTTTCAGTCATGTCATGGGACAGGCCAAGAAGGCATTAAAAGTGATTTTGACAACGGCCAAAAAATTGCAAAAAGTGAACGTTCCGGGAATCAAATATTTACGCCAAACACAAGGTATGGAACTGTTTTAAAGAATCACAGGTTGGCATAGCTGGAGGGTGCTGCAGAGAATTTTTGCAGCCAAATTATTGTTCCAATGAGGAAACCTAGACCCAGGGGGATTAAGTGCTGGGCTACAGCTCCCCTGCTTCCAGCCTTGATATCCCCAGCAGTAAGAGTAAAAACAGGACCCCAGAACTTGTGTTCTTGGCAAGACTCCCATCCGTACCTACTCCTCAACCCTCACAGCCTCATGATCACCATCTGCCTGGAAGCCACCAAGACTATTCTCATGTGATCTTTTTCACTATCAATGTCAGATACCCCAGGGCACTAGCCCCCTAGCTGCTTCTAATACGGCTCTGAAACCCCCTACTGATGTCATCTCCCCGCTCCACCCCATCTTCTGAAACTCACTATCAGTTATCATTATTTCCCCTAAATCCTCAGTTTCTCTGAAAATTCCCCTCACCTGCTTGCTCTAATCAGATCTGGATCTCATTTGAGGACACCTCTCTCTGTGCATCCCTCTCAAGAGAGAGTTGTCACTTCCCAAACTCCCCGTGCTGGGTCCGAAGGAGGGTGCTTGTCCTCTTTGCTCCTCATTGCTGTTTTCCCAGACGATTCACTTCTTCTCTAACCCTCTACTCCCCCACCTTTGACTTTGATGTCATCAGGTTGTAACTCCAACTACTCTTTCTTGGACCACCATGTACTCTTACCCCCTACCTAAACCTGGGGCATGTCTTGTTCCCTGAATATGTTAGTTACTGACTGTCACTCTCTGTCATTCCTACTTCTTCTTGGTGGTTTCAGTGCCATCAGGATGACTTTCTAATACCACAGCCTCTAGTTCCTCAAGCTCCTTGCCACCAATGGTCTTACCTTATATCCTATCTCAGCCTCTTAACCCACATTCTAATTTCCTTCTAGTCACTGCTCCATTTCTCTGCTTCCCTTCATAGCACAGCTCTTTGAAATAATTGTCTGCACTAGCTATCTCCACATTCTCTCCTCCCATCCTCTTGAATGCACTTGAGTTGGGCTCTTATTTCCATAGTCCACAGAGGCTGGTCTTGTTGAGGTGTGATGGCCTTTTGATGTGTCAACTAGGTTAAGCTAGGTTATTCAATCAAATAGCAATCAAGGTGTTGCTGTGAAGATATTGTAGGTGTGAGTAAAGTCCATGATCAGTTGATGTTAAGTAAGGGAGATATTTTAGATTATCTGGTGGGCCTCATCTAATCAGTTGAAGGACATAAGGCTTCCCTGAAGAAAATAAATCTGCCTGTGGACACAAGCTTTAGCCCATGCTTGCGAGTTCCAGCCTATCTTTCCTGATGACCTGTCCTATGGAATTCAGACTTGCCTAGCCAGCCCCCACAACTGCATAATTCAATTCCTTGCAACAGGTCTCTTAATGTATATCTTCTACTAGTTCCACTTCTCTGGTTGAATCTTAACTGATAAATGAGGTTATTCATGGTTTCCAAGTTGCCAAATCCAATGGCAAAAATTCTCGGGTCGTACCTGACCTATCAGCAAAATGTGACACAGTGATCATTTCTTCCTCTTGGAAGCATTTTACTCATTGGCTTCCAGAGCAGTGCCCTCTTCCGGTGACTCTCTGGCTTCTTCACACTTCCCTCTGGTGGTTGCTCCTATCTGTCCTAACTCTTAAGGTTGGAATGCCTCAAACTTATTCTCTTCTCTTCCTACACTTCATCATTCCATCTTGTATCTTTAAATGAAATGTGTATGTTGATGAACTTAGATGTTCACCTCAACTATGTCAAATGCCTGCTAGGCATCTCCACTCGGATATATAAAGGCATTTCCAACCTAACATATCCATGATAGTTAATTTTATGTGTCAACTTGGCTAGGCTATGCTGCCCAGATGTTTGGCCAAACACCAGATTAGATATTGTGGTAAATATATGTTTTCAACATGCGATCAACATTTATATCACTAGACTTTGAAAAAAGCAGATTATTCTCATAGTATGGCTGAGCTTTATTCAATCACTTGAAGGCCATAAGAGAAAAGACTGAGGTCCCCCTAAGGAAGAAGGGGTTCTGCTTCCAGACTACCTTCAGACTTGAGCTGCAAAATCAACTCTTCCTTGGATCTCCAGCCTGCCTACCTGCCCTGCAGATTTCAGATTTGCCAGCATCCACAATTTCATGAGACAATTCTTTAAAATAAACCTCTTTATATATATACACACTCTACTTGTTCTGTTTCTTTGGAGACCCTGGACTAATACAGTGTCCAAAACCAAACTCCTAATTTCCCCCCTGCCCCCACCCCCTCAATCCCTGCTTCCTCTCAACCTTCCCCACTATGGTTAGCTGCAACTCCAGTTGCTCAGATACCAACCACATCCAATTCATCAGCAAATCCTACCATCTCTCCCTTCAAACCAGATCTACGATCTGACCCCTTCTCACCATTTTCATTGCTATCTCCCCAGTCTCTGCCACCATCACCTCTTATCTAGATGAAAACCTCCTAGGTAGCCCCCTGTTTCTATCTTGCCCCTGCCATAGTTTTCTTTACATGGACTCAAGAGTGACTCCACAGTGGTGGAGTTTCATTCTTGTTTCATTCAGATGAAAAAGACAAGCTTATAAGG
Organism: Eumetopias jubatus; assembly: GCF_037043125.1. Taxonomy (NCBI): domain Eukaryota; kingdom Metazoa; phylum Chordata; class Mammalia; order Carnivora; family Otariidae; genus Eumetopias; species Eumetopias jubatus. The sequence goes on from NW_028274815.1 coordinate 105,619,890, forward strand.
CTCCATATGACATGGCCATTATTGCCTCTTCTATAATATCTCAGTCTCCTCACTCTGCTCACATTCTGGACATTCTCCTGCCTTAGGCCCTTTGCTCTTCCTGATTCCTCTGATGGAAAGGCTCATCAGAAAGGATGAAGTTTGGCTGTAAAAGACGGAAGAAAATAACTGTGGCTTAGACAAGATAGCAGTGTATTTCTGTCAAAGAAAAGTCCAGGGGTCATGGCTGCAGGGCTGGTAGGCTGTTCTATGGTCTCATAGCCTCAGGTTTCTCCCACCTGGAAAGGATTTCATGCTCAGACCCCCTTATGGTCCAACCAGCATGAAGGAGCAAAAGGGACAGGAAAAAAATGGGTCAAAAGAGAGACAACTGATATCTTTTAAGGAAGGTTTGCTAAAACTTCCTCTGTACACTTCCCCTGACATTCCATTGCCCAGAACGTAATCACATGGTCATACCTTGCTTCATGGGAGCCTGGGAAGTATGGTATTTATTCGGAGGAGCCATGAACCTAGTGGAAATTCAGAAGTTCTATTCCTGAAGGAGATGAGCAGAAGGATATTGGGAGGAATGCTAGCAGTCTCCATCTCAGCATCTATTAAAAAGACAAAGATGGGGCATCTGGGTGGCTTTGTTTGTTAAGCGTCCAACTCTTGATTTCAGCTCAGGTCCTAATTGCAGGGTCGTGAGATTGAGCCCCACATCTGGCTCCACACCTTGCATGGATTCTCTCTCTCTCCCTCTACCCCTCCCCTCTGCTTGTGCTCTCTCTCTCTCTCTCTCTCAAAAGCCAAACAAAAAAATGCCTAGTATGGCTTGGGCAAAGTGGTATGAAATTAGATTGGAGAGATAGGTAGGTGTGGAAGATTATTTCTAGAGATGGTTGCCAAAAATTCCTCCCATTCTTTGAACACTATGTCACTCCTCTAATCAAGAAGCAGGTCTATCTTCCCTCCCCTTGAGTCTGGGCTGCCCTTGTGACTTGCTTTGACCAATGGAATGTGTTGGAAGTGATGTTATGTATTTTGGCTTAGACTTTAAGAATACTGGTAGCTTCCTTTTCTGTCCTCTGGAGATTCAGCTGCCAGGAAAAGACACTTGAACTTGCCCACTAATGCTGAGGGACCATGTGGAGAAGGAGAGGCCCAGGCAGCCATCCTGGCTGAGGCACCAGGCATGTGGGGGAAGCCATGTTGGACATTTCAGCCCCAGATGAGTTCCCAAACAAAGGCAGCCATACAAGTGATCCCAGACTATACCAAATGGAGCAGAGAACTGACCAGTTGTTCTTTTGCTGAACCTCATGAAATATAATAAATTGTTGCTTCAAGCACTAAAGTTTTGAGATGGTTTGTTATGCAAGAGTAGATAACTCAAATAGCAGGGTCCAGATGATGCAAAGATTTATAGGCTTGAGAAAGGTGTTTGGCTTTTATTTTTATTTTTATTTTAGTGCATTGGAGGATTTTAAATAGATCAGTTACATGACCTGATTTATACTCCAAGAAGGTTACTCTGCTACTATGTGGAGAAAGGGTTATAAGGCTTCAAGAATGGTTGGAAATGAAACCAGGAAGCTGCTCAGTTGTCAAAGTGACAGATGGTGGGTGAGAGTGACTACGTCCAGGGCAGTTAACCCAGTAGGGTTGAGAAGCGGTCCATTCCAGAAATATTTTAGAGGAAGAGCTAATAATATTTATTGATTAGACCAAGGGACCAGAGAAAAAGAGTAAGAAAGATTATTATTAGAATTTTTTAACCTGAGTCTGGGAAGACAGTAATATCATTAATCATTAAATTGTGGAAGAGCAGGTAAAAAAAAATAGGAATTCTGTTTTGAGTAAGGTAAGTTTAAAAGGCCTATTATAATCTAATGGCAGCTCTAGGTGAGGCTCAACAAGGAAGAAGTGCTGAACATATAAACTGTATGACTGATGACTAAGGATCCTTCTGCTATTTCAAGGTAGGGCTGTGTTGCTTTGCCCTGCCCTTGGTTCAGGTTTCACCCTCTCATACATGTGCAAAATATTAGTGAACCCAAATATTAGACTTTCACATTGGGAGGTAAATTTTAAAAAAGGACATTGTCCTTGAGACAGAGTCTCAGGACTGTCTTGGTACCTGGTGTGGCCCTGCAGTGGGCCTGGGTGATTAATGGACAGGATTGTTCATGACCCACTTATGGGCTGTTTCTTCCATTATAAACCCTTTGAAATCTGGAAGGCTGGCTGGATTTCATTTTAGTTGGAAATGCTACCATTCTTTGTCTTTTTTTTTTAAATCATAAAACAAACCCAAACAACACCTCCCCCAAACCCTACGATATTCATATCTCTAGATGTTTTGTTATTAAAATACAGTGCATATTATAGCATCTGTGTACCTATTTGTTAAAATATTGTCTTATTTGTTAAAATATTCATGATGGGAAATAAAGATCCAAAGCTGATTAGCTCTCACTGGTTTTGGTGATCAACTGATCATTCAAGAGTAACTTATTAAAAGGGGCACCTGGGTGGCTCAGTCGTTAAGCATCTGCCTTTGGCTCAGGTCATGATCCCAGGGTCCTGGGATCGAGCCCTGCCTTGGGCTCCCAGCGCAGCGGGAAGCCTGCTTCTCCCTCTCCCACTCCCCCTGCTTGTGTTCCCTCTCTCGCTATATCTCTCTCTGCCAAATAAATAAATAAAATCTTTTAAAAAAAGTAACTTACTATGGAATATTCATGGCTTTTGTTGTTTATGTGTCTCACCAATAGGCAGTGCATGAGGAAAGAGGGAGCAAAACCTTAATACTTTTTCCTGATTGACTAATCCAATAAGCAGAAGTCAAGACTCATCTTTTTGTATGACATCAAGGAATTTGCTGTCTAACAGGGAAGTTAAGACACATACACAGGCATCCAGCACACTCTGGCCACTGGAAGTACGTTTTCTTTATTTTTTTAAATTGAAATAAATCCAATTTGAATTCTCTTCCCCAGTCCCATTAACTCTCCAAGGCTGAGGACAAGCCCAGTGTAGCAGACACTCCTCGTGCCCTTCTACGTGCATGGTTCCCCTGCAGCCAGGGGAAGCTTGTTCTCCCTGATTCCCCTGCAGCACAGGGAAGCTTGTTAATGCTTCGTGTCTCAAGCACCTATAGCTTCTTACCACGGGCTTTCTCCAGCCCCAGGAGCTTGCTCAGCCCATAAGGGGCAGGTGAAAGTGCTCTTGAGGCTGCTACTTTTATGAAGAACTCTCATTCAGTGAGAGGCGAAAGTTGGAGGATACATACCCTTGTCTTCAACCCTGGTGGGACAATTCTGAGGTTAGTGCTGCATTTCCTTTACAAAGTCCCCTGTGGGATTGAGTCTCAGTTGTCCCTAGCAGTAACAGCCCCCAGAATTATACCTTTATTGTTCTACACCCTTACCCCAATGCTTCATTATGTTTTCTGGTGTTAGCTCCCCAAAAATACTTGTCTGAGGGCCTACTTTTTGCAGAACACACACATAGACATCAAGCGTCACTTGATTGTCTTCTTGCCCTTCTTTAGAATGATGCAATGACACTGTGAGGCCCGGGCCGTGGGGGAGGTGCCCACTCCTCAGCCAGTGCTGCCATTGTTCCTTGTCCCAACCAGCATGGACTGGGCTCCATGTCTAAGGCAGCCTTCTCTCTTGGCAGCTCCCTTCCTTCTGTAAAGTCTTATGAAGCAGTTGGGTAGCCTTCCCATCTGAGGTTCTGCTGCTGCGTGGGCCCTGGGTTTCTGAAAGCCGGTGTGTTTGAGGGCTCCAACAACACTTATGGCTTCTCCTCTCCAAAAGCTGCAAAGGTGGGTTCTTGCCACTCTACTCCTCAACTCTGGGAGCACCTCCATCCCCTTCCCTCTTGTCCACTTATAGCTTAAAAGATCAAGGGCCTGGCAAACCCTCTCTGTAAAGGGCAAGATAGTAAATATTTTAGACTTTGTGGGCCATCCAGTCTCTGTCACAACCATTTAACCCTTGCTGTTGTAACATGACAGCAAACAGGTCGTACGGAGATGGATGAGTGTGCCTGTGTTCCAATACAACTTTATTTATGGACACTGAAATATGAATTTTATATAATTTTTATGAGTCAAAAAATGGTTTTCTTTAAAATTTTTTTCTAACCCCTTAGAAATGTAAAAACTATTCTTAGCTCATGGGCCATGCAAAAGCAGATGGCAGATAGGATTTGGCCGGTGGGGCATAGTTTGCTGATCTGTGGGCTAGACTTTCAAAAGCAAAGTCCTCTTTAGGTTTTATTATGCTGCTGAACTCCTTTTTGATCAGTTTTATTTAAATCCTATCTAATGTTAGGAATGTGTTCAATCTATCAATTCCTGACATATTACCAACTAAATTTTTCTAGGGCAAGGATAATATCCCTTTGCATTTTCCCTATAGTAGCTTGTGTGGTGGTCTACATAAATTTATTTATAATAGCACCAAAAGCAGGGAGCTTATTATTTGTTCTTTACTGTGCTGTGGGACTCCATTGTTTCATCATTTGAAGAAGAAATGATAAAGCCCACACTAATGGGTTGCCATGACAATTAAATGACATTGTGTCTAGGGTGATGCTTTGTCAATTGTTATTGTAAAATGTCAGGGGGTATTGTGATCATGGTTCATATGTATTAGATATAATGATCTCTCACAGGGTGGTGGTTCTGTAGAGAAGAGAAATTTGGATTTTATTCTTTGATCTCCTACTGTATAGTTTTGTGACCTTGGATTCAATAATTTCTCCATCTGTACAGGGGTGATAATGTTCTTGACCTGTCTGTAACATGGGAATTAAATGAGAGAGATTGTTAAATGCTATAATCATGGAAGATTTAACTCTGACATTTGGGGTCTGTGCTAGGAGGGTATGTATGTTTACGTGTGGGCAGGGCTGCATATGATGAACTTCACTTCCTTGATTAGGTTATATTACCTTAGAAAGTTGAAAGAAGTTTGCAGATATAATTAAGGTACCAAACCAGTTGACTTTGAATTCATCAGAAAAGAGATTATTCCAGGCTACCTGAGCTAATCAGATGAGTCCCTAAAAGGGACTGGGCCCTTTCTGGAAGAGGCGAGATACAACAGAGATCTTCTGCTGCTGGCCTTGCAAAAGTAAGCTGCCATGTTAAAAAGAGGACCTATAGATAAGGCCATGTGGCAAGGAATTTTAGGCAGCTTCTAGGAGCTGAGAACAGCCAGCCAGGAATGGGGATCTCAGTCCTATAACTGCAAGGAACTGAATTCTGTAAACAACCCCTTGAATTTAGAAGGGGTTCCTGGGCTTCAGATGAGAGCATAGCCCAACTGACCCTTGATTTCAGCCAGGTTAGACCTGAGCAGAGAACCCAGCCACTCTGCCTGGACTTCTGACCTATAACCCTGTGAAATAATAAGTGGGTTTACAATAAATTTGTGGCAATTTGTTATGCAGCAATAGAGACTAACACAATGTGAACTTCCTGTTTAAATGGGGCGATGAGAATAAAGCATGTAAGATAAAAGTCTAAATGATGTGGTCTGGGTTATAGGTTATGTATCCCATTCTGAGAAGGTCAGAATGAGGGAGGGTGGGGTGAGATGGGAGCTTCATGGACGGAAGGTTCCTGAGGTCTGTCTTCCCTGCATGAAAGGAAGAAGAGGAGGGGTTTCTTTGGAGAATGTGGGACTGGAACACGGGAGTTTTTTTTGCCTCCATATAGTATGAGGCCCTAAAGACAAAGGAGAGAGTTTCAAGAATGAGGCAATGCCTCACTGACTGTCAAGCACTGCTGAAGGCTTCAGATGAGCATGTAGAACAGACCATCTGGCTAGGTGGAGGTCATCCATGTTTTGAGCAATGTCAGTGGGCATGATGGGCATTTCAAAAGTGAGTTTACCTTAACAGTAAGGATGAACTGATATTCAACAAAAGTGCCAAGATAATTCAACCAAGAAAGAATAGTCTTTTCTGCAAATGGTGCTGGGATAACTGAATATATATATACAAAAGAATGGAGTTAGACCCACATTTCACATCACATATAAAAATGAATTCAAAATGGATCAAGAATAAAATGTTAAGTGCTGAAACTATACAACTCTTAGAAGAAAAGAGGCATAAATCTTAGTGACATTGGGTTAAGCAGTGGTATCTTCTGAGATGATGCTGAAAGCACAAACAACAAAAGAAATAAACTGGATTTCATCAAAATCAAATACTTTGGCACTTCAAGGACACCATCAAAAATGTGAAAGACAACTCAGAATGGCAAGGTGGTTTTGCAAATCATATATCTGATAAGGGATTTGTATTACAAATGCATAAAAATTCTAATGATAATAAAAAGACAACCCAATTTAAAAATGGGCAAAGCCTCTGCGTAGATATTTCTTCAAAGAAGGTATACAAATGGTAAATAAGCACATGAAAGTATACTTAATAATAGGGAAATGCAAATCAAAATCACAATGAGATACTACCACACACATGCTAGGATGGCTACAATCAAAAAGACTGATAATAATGAACTTCGTTATTCTTAAAAAAAAAAAAAAAGGACATAATAGCAAGGGTTGACAAAGCTGTGAAGAGACCGGGGCCCTCGTGCATTACTGGTTGGAATGTAAATGGATACAGCCACTTTGGGGAACAGTCTGGCAGTTCCTCAAAGGCTAAACACAGAGTTACCACCTGACTCAGCTATTCTATTGCCATGTATGTACCCAAGAGAAATGAAAACATATGTCCACACAAAAAGTGGACCTGAATGTCCATAGCAGCATCATTCATAAGGGCCCCAAATCAGAAACAACTCAAATGTCTGTCAACTGATAAATGGACAAATACAGTATCTTCCTTTGAAGTTTGGTATATTTAAAAAATCATCATTTCCCTCTCTGATCTAAGGCATCTAATGAATATTATTAAACATCTTACTGAAAAAAAACTCTTAATAAATCATTAATAGTATATCAACCTAGTACATTTTTTTCAAAAATCTAAAATTGTCTTCATACACCACGCAAAAATAATGAAGTGATAGGATATAAACATTCCTAAAAGGGGTTATAGATATTGTGTATTACTGAGAAGTAAAATTTTCAATCTAAAAGGCAATAAACACTTTACAAATATCACTCATTGAACACTTATGCCCAGAACTGTATGCTCTTAGCATTTAAAATCTTTAATTCTGACAGCAGCCCTGTGAGGTAGGTGGTGTTACGCCCTTTCTACACATGGAGGCTCAAATTCAGTGAGGTTAATTAAGCAGTGTGCTCCAAGTCAGCAGTGGGTAATAAATACTGGAGTTAGGACTTAACCCCTGGTCAGTGTGATGCCACAGCAGACTGTCCTTGGCCACACCGATTTCTACAAGTAGAAAGTTGGGTCTATTCTAGCTGAGTGTAGTTTTACCCATTTCCAGTTTGCTCAACACTATTATTGAACTTTACTGTAACATCCCTTGGGACTATTTATGTCCAGTTGATTTCTCTTGTAGTTTCTTTTCAGTTTGACAGCTGCCTGTGAGTGGATCTTTTTAATCCTTTCCTTAGGTGTAGCCTTTCCCAGTCCCTTGTCAGTTTTTCTCTTAGTGACTCTTGGATTTGTTCAGATCATTTTCTGTGGCTAACTTGGAGAGTTGGCCTGGAAAAAGCTAGAAGGGAGGAGGAAGAGGGCATATTCTGCATCAAACTCTGCCTCTCTCCTCACTCAGCACAGACTTTCCTGTTCTTTCTTCTATGAGAGGTGTGGAGAAAGGCCTTTGATTTAATTTTACACTCAAAATTCTCTTAGACAATGATGCCATTTAACTGGTTCCTGCTTAGCAACAGGCTTCAGAGATAAGTTTTGTTGTTTTGGCATAAGGCCTTCTGATCTGAATGTATACATGTGGTTTTCTTCATACTTATATTTTAATTTTTCCCAACTTGCTTTATACCACGAGCATAATCTACTTTCCTATATTTTTTTAAAACATGGTTTTAGGGTCGCCTGGGGGGCTCAGTTGGTTAAGCATCTGCCTTCGGCTTGCGTTATGATCTCAGGGTCCTGGGATCAAGCCCCACGTTGGGCTCCCTGCTCAGCGGGGATCCTGCTTCTCCCTCTCTCTGCTGCTCCCCCGGCTTGTGCTCTCTCTCTCTGTCAAATGAATAAAATCTTTTAAAAAAACCATGGTTTTAATGGAGATACATATATGTAGCAAAGCACACAAGTGTTAAGAGTTTACCTACGTAAACACCCATATAATCACAACCTAGCTCATAGTTTTAAACCAGAAGTTCTCAAAATCTTTGGTCTCGGGGCCCTTTCACACACTTAAATTGTTAAGAAACTCAAAGAGTTTTGCTTCTGTGAATTCTTTCGGTCTGTATTGCTATGTTAGAAACTGAAACAAATTTCTAAACGTTGATCAATTCAATAAAAATAACAATGACTAACAATGATAAACCCATCACATTAGCATATAACTAGCATATTATTAAAATAGCGTATTTTTATTAAAAATACCTATATTTTCAGTGTCCTGTAAATAAAGATTAAATTCCACTCTTTTCTTTAAAAAAAAAAAAAACCTATATTTTCTAAAAACCGGTGAGAAGAGTGGCATTGTTTTACATTGTTGCAAATCTCCTTAATGTCTGACTTTGTAGAATTCTGGCATCTTTTTCTTCAGTCTGTTATGATATGTCATTTTCACTGAAGTATAAGAAGAAAATCTGGCTTCCCACAGAGATGGACTTGGGACAAGAAGACCTCAGAGTCCCTCTGAAAGGTGCTTAGAGACACGTTGGTGCACAAAGGGGTCCTTGGTGTCTGCTCTGAGACCTTTCCCCTTCCCAGCGAGGAGACCACTCTTCTGACCTCCTCCTTCAAGATTAGCATCACCTTTTCTTAATCTTCATGTTCCCAAGGCTTAGACCGGATCAGCTAGCTAGCGCTACATAACAGGCCATCCTAAAACTCAATGACTCAAAATAACATTTATTTACCATTTCTCATGAGTTTATGGGTTGGCTGGGTGGGTCTTGGATGCATGCTCATGCAGCAGCTGTCAGCTGGTGGGATGGAGGAGATGACAACATTCCACATGTTTTCCCGCCCATCGGGGCCACCCTGTACCTTTTCTCATGGCAGTGGCAGAGATCTGAGAGAAGGAAAAAAAAAATGTCTCTGCTTGTTTCAAGTTTGCTGCTGTTCCATTGGCCAAAAGCAAAGGACATTGCCAAGCCCAGAGCTGGTGCAGGAGGATGCTACCAAAGGATGTGGACACAGAAAATCATGAAAAATTGGGGCCATTAATGCAATCCATCTAATACTGGCATGGCCTCAAAGTATAGTTACAGATACATTTTAGAAAGAGTGTATTACCCAGATTAAGAGTCTCTGATGGTTTGTCTCCCTCTCTGCTTTCATCTTGTTTCATTTTTTTCTCTCTTCCCCTATGATCCTCTGCCTTATTTCTCAAATTCCAGAAATCAGTGAGATCATATGATACTTGTCTTTCTCTGACTGACTTATTTCACTTAGCATAATACCCTCCAGTTCCAGCCATGTCATTGCAAATAGCAAGATCTCATTCCTTTTGATGGCTGCATAATATTCCATTGTGTATATATACCACATCTTCTTGATCCATTCATCTGTCGATGGACATCTCAGCTCTTTCCACAGTTTGGCTATTGTGGACATTGCTGCTATAAAAACATCGGGGTGCACATATACCTTCGGATCCCTACATCTGTATCTTTGGGGTAAATACCCAGTAGTGCAATTGCTGGGTCAACGGGTAGCTCTATTTTCAACTTTTTGAGGAATCTCCATACTGTTTTTCAGAGTGGCTGCCTTAAACACATTAAAAAGAAAAAAAGAAGAAAGAGGAATTTCTTATTCTATGCTATAATTTTCTTAAACCCAACCCTCTCCAAATCTTTAATGCAGCTTTGTTAACTACCAACTTAGTAATGGTGTCTCTTTCCTCTAGTTGGAGACTAAAGTCTACGCTTACATTTTAGAAAAAAATTAAAAATAAATAAATAAAAAGAGTGTGTTACTAGTAAACTAGTTGAAAGTGTAGATAGAGCACAATAGTAGCCTTCTAATAAATATGTACATTTTTTCCCTTCTAGGATGTTTATACCAATTCTGCTTTTTATTTTTTAACATAAATTCCAGTATAATTAACATACAGTGTTATATTAGTTTCAGGTGTGCAATATCATGGTTTAGTACTCATCACAAAAAGTGTACTCTTAATCCCCCACCCCAGTAACCAGCAGTTTATTCTCTATAAGTAAGAGTCTGCTTTTTGGTTTTCCTCTTTTTCCTTTGTTCATTTGTTTTGTTTCTTAAATTCCACATATGAGTGAAATCATATGGTATTTGTCTTTGATTTCACATAGCATTCTACTCTCTAGATCCATCCATGTTTTGCAAATGGCAAGATTTCATTTCTTTTTATCACTGAGTAATGTTCCATCATACACACACACACACACACACACACACACATATGTATGTGTGTGTGTGTGTGTGTATATACACCACATCATCTTTATTCTTTCATCTAATGATGGACACTTGGGCTGCTTCCATAATTTGGCTATTGTAAATAATGCTGCTATAAACATGAGGTGCATATATTTTTTTGAATTCATGTTTTCATATTCTTTGGGTAAATACCCAGGACAGGAATTACTGGGTCATATGATAATTCTATTTTTAATTGTTTGAGGAACCTCCATACAGTTTTCCACAGTGGCTGCGCCTGTTTGCATTCCCACCAATAGTGTGTTAGGGTTTCTTTTTCTCCACATCCTCACCAACACTTGTTTCTTGTGTTTTTGATTCTACCCATTCTGACAGCTGTGAGGTGATATCTCATTGTGGTTTTGCTTTGCATTTCCCTGATGATGAGTGATGTTGAGCATCTTTTCATGTGTCTGGTGGCCATCTGTATGTCTTTGGGAAAATGTTTTCTCAGGTCTTCTGCCCATTTTTAAAATGGATTATTTGTTTTTTTGGTGTTGAGTTGTATAAGTTCTTTATATATTTTGGACACTAACCCTTTATCAGATATGTCATTTACAAATTGTCGATCCAAAATTAACACTTTTTTTTTTAAGAGAAAGGAAAGGAGTTTTATTTGAACCCAAGTTAGGACAGCTGCCTGGAATACACAATCTTCACACACACACACACACACACACACACACACACACTCTCTCTCTCTCTCTCTCTCTCGCTCGCTCGCTCGCTCGCTCCCTCCCCCCCTCCCTCTCTCCCTCCCTTTCTCCCTCTCCCTCCCCCCCCTTCTCCCTCTCTCTCTCACAGAGAGTGCTCTGGGGAAGGAACATTTGGTACAGGGTTATAAATGTTTTTACATAAAGTGTTACAAATCATCATGACATAAGACATTCCAGAAAATTACACACTTTATCTTATGCTTCTAGTATGTGTAAGGTTGCAGGCTTCAGAGGTATGGGAACTTAGATTTTTTACTCTTATCTTTAGTTTGAAATGTTTCTTTTAGGTTATTTGCTAATGGAGCAGATGGACAATATGTCCTGGGGGCAGAAATAGAGTCCATGCTTTGAAGTTTGGTTGAGTCATTCTGACCTTGGTACAAGTTAAAGTATAGTTTTCTTGGAAGCCCTAGGAGCAGGGCCCACAAATATTAAAAATTGAAAACTTCTTGTATCATTTCCCCATTTTGATCAATAATCTTTCCTCAGGGGCACCTGGGTGGCTTAGTCAGTTGAGCCTCAGACTCTTGGTTTCAGATCCCATCATGTGGGATCAAGCCCTGCATCCGGGTCCATACTCAGCAGAGTCTGCTTGTCTCTCTCTCTCCCCCCGCTTGCTTGAGCACACGCTCTCTTTCTCTCTCTCTCTCTCTAAATAAATAAATAAAATCTTTTTTAAAAAAATCTTTCCTCAGAGAGCATTGATGATCTATGTTTTGTTTTTTATGTCTCTCAGTGCCAAGGTGACTGGCTTATCTGCCCTGGGTCCATCAAGTCCCTTGTTGCTAGGTATGAATATTTATACCATTCTAAGATTCCTCGTTGGGGAGGAACTTACTGTAACATAAATGTCAGGAAGCTTAAAAGTTATATATGTTCTCTATTGAGTCCAACTGGCAAGCAAGCAAGTTTGTGTGCTTGGCCTAGATTGTCTGATTTTACGTTTGGTGAAGCATTTATAACAAAGACACATGGACAGTAAAAGAATTCCAGTAAGTACAAATTGACGGAACCAATGTGATGTTGGAATAGACTCAGGAGAAAAAAAATCCAAAGAATTCTTTACATACATCTTGATAAAAGGGTAGGGAAATTTATGATTATTTATGAGGAAAGATGAAGCAGGTGCATTGAGCAAGCATAGATGCACCATATATCACATGTTCATTTTGGGAGGGAGACTTAATACTGGAACAAGGTTAAATTCAGTCCCTGACATCAGAAGGTAGGGCAAGAAGAAGGGAGTATGGGCATGCTTTAAGAGCTGGTAGAACCTGGATGGTGTCTTTGGCTTGTTGACTCAAGTAAGGAATGCAGGGCCTTGCTTGTTCATAGGCTGGAGCCATATCAGTTGACATTGAGTCTAGGCTCATACAGAGACAGCTAGTGAGTGGCATCTGAAAAGACACCATAGCTGATTGGGGAGAATGGTTCTCTGAAAAACAAGCTTTAATTTTTTTGCTAGTTTCAATTTCATTAACCTTATGGGGCACTGTTTTAATTACCCTCTGAGTTATGATCATACCTCAGTCTCAAAGAACTGGGATCATGACCACTCTGGCTACTTCCTTACTTCCTTGGGTGAGGTAGATTTTGGGTAAAGAGCAGTTTTTGTGTATCTTAGCTATAGCATGCCTATGCACAGGGCTAAGCAGAAGTTTTTAACCTGAGGTTACAACAGCAAGGGAAATAGAAGCAACATGGAGTCAGACATGCTGAGATTTTTCCTGTTATAATTTCCCATTATCAACCCTTTATTCCATTTCTCTGGAACATTGGCAGAGGTCTGTCTTCTGTAACTGCTTCAAGTTGAATTAGGGGGATTTGACATGGTGCAGGATATGACTTTTGGTTTCTTTTTCTAATGGAAGGAGTAGCAGAGATAGTTCCTTACCTGAGAACTTGGATATTTTCCTATATATTTAGTAGGATACAACATCATTAATTTCATCCCCAGCATATTCTAAGGAATACTAACCCTATAGTCAAATTCAGTTTTAGCATTCCCTCTCACATTGATCTGATATCCAGGGGTATCCAGGAGAAGAGATCAGTAAACCAGTCCCAGCCACCTTGGAAAAGGAGGGTGTGGTGGTCAAGGGCTTCTTGTAGCCAAGTGGCTTGCTGCCTGTCTTTATCTATCTGGATTCTTATTCCCAGAGGGAGTTAATATAAATGTAGCAAGTAGTGTTAGCCATCATATAGACCCTGCCTTGTGCAGTAATTACATAATTAATAAGAGGCAAGTCTATGGAAACAAAAGGAAAACACAGGTTAATGTTTGGAACAGATCATAAACCCAGTGTCTGAGTCTCCAGTGCTGCTCGAGAGATTTGTAGATGTCAGACTGGAAGCATCCTCAGCTGGAGTGGGAGCAGGTAGCAGCAATCTGATGGATTTTTCTGGTTTGTAGTTCAAATGTCTCTGGTGATCTTTTGAGTGGTTCCTAGGGCAACAGGCGCTAAGATTGTCTATATATAAGCTCTTGTGGCAATTTCTCAGAAGTTTATGTCAAGTTGTCAAGCCTCAGTTTGCAGGGCTTCGGGGGGGAAAAAGGTAGTTTGAGTTCTTCATGACTTTAAGACAAGAGAATGGGAGAAGTTGGGAAACCTCAGTTTGGAGACTCAGAGCTGGATATTCGAGGAAACCAGAAGAATTCAGGATCCAGCTATGTTTTATAGGCAACCGACCAACACTCAAAGACAATCAGAACTAGAATCTAACATCTACAAATGTGTGTCATTGAAATTTAATTTCTCTCTAAAATCACCCCCATTTCCTGTCAAAGAAAACTAAATGAAGACTAATTTATTTGTAAAATAAGTCTGGTTTTAATACACTGGGTCTACTTATTTACATAAGCACAGCAAGAATAGCAATTGACCATAGAGGTTCTTTTAAAACTGCTTTGTTGGAACTTTTTATAAGGAATTTCAATTGAACCTTTAATAGCTTTTTAAGGCCAGAAGGCAAGCCAAATATTTGCCATCAGACTTGCCTACAATACCTGTAGATTTGGGTGAATTCCTCTCTCCTCAAATTCCTCAAAACATCTTGAGGTTCCTGCACCTGCCAGGAAGTAACATTCTTTACTCACCTGGTACGGCTGCTGGGAACACTGTAAGCAAAGTATCAGGCCAACATTACCGAGGGACTCTATTAGCTTTATAAAGTCTACTTTAGTTATCTAAAGCTGTCTGGTCTTGGTCTATGTATGTATATCTCAAAAACGACATTCCAGCCAGAGCCTTGGTAATATATTGAATGTTTCCAATAGTGTCCTGTTACAAGGAGAACAGATTCTCATTGAACCTATGCAAATAATTATAATTGTCATGATAGGAAGTATACTCATGAAGAGTTTCTGAATTCTGGGAAGTTCAGATAAGGAGAAACATTAATGTTCCAATTTGTTCATAAAGAACTACTTTATCATACTTCTGTAAGTCATAGATACCTTAAGAGAAACAGTTTCCTTAAATCTGGAAAAGCAAACATTAGAGAACCAGCCACATTTCAAACTAGAGTCAGGAAAACCATAATCATCTTACTTACTTTATTTAGTCCCACGTTATTAATTCTTATTCTGTTTCAATGCAGTTTTCCTACTAGTTCCAGAAATTCTTAGTTTTAGAATCTTAAGGGTATCAGAAACCTATATTTGTCAAAAGTCCCTTCTACGAATCTCCTTGAAGCTGAAACACATGTTGCAAGAGCATCAGAACAGTAACTATAAATGACAAAACACTAAAAGAAATTGCCATGGTTAAAGACTTGATGAGAATTCATTATAATGCAACTGATAAGGGAATTCAGTTGTTTCTGTGACACACAATGTATTAATAGTTAGAATTTTAAGTGATGATATTATACCAGAATGTATTAAAATTTTAGGAATTGTGTATAATTTGTGGAACACTTATAGCATTTACCCACATAATAGAACCCAAGAAGTTTTCTGAAAACATTTGTTTGACAATGCTTCCCTTATAACTCAACATATCAAATAAAGAAGCCCAATCAGTCAAAAAGACTTCATCTAGAATTTGCATTTTGAAGAAGTTTGTTAAAAAACCTCTGAAGATTCTTTTTCTTCCCCATTTTCTTTTTTTAAATTTATTATGTTAATCACCATACATTACATCATTAGTTTTTGATGTAGTGTTCCATGGTTCATTGTTTGCGTATAACACCCAGTGCTCCATGCAATACGGTGCCCTCCTTAATACCCATCACTGGGCTAACCCATTCCCTTCCCCCCTCCCCTCTAGAACCCTCAGTTTGTTTCTTGGAGTCCATAGTCTCTCATGGTTCGTCTCTCCCTCTGATTTCCCTGCCTTCATTTTCCCCTTCCTGCTATCTTCTTCTTCTTCTTCTTTTTTTTTAACTTATAATGTATTGTTTGTTTCAGAGGTACAGGTCTGTGATTCAACAGTCTTACACAATTCACAGCACTCACCATAGCACATACCCTCCCCAATATCTATCACCCAGCCACCCCATCCCTCCCACCCCCCACCACTCCAGCAGGCCTCAGTTTGTTTCCTCAGATTAAGAATTCCTCATATCAGTGAGATCATATGATACTTGTTTTTCTCTGATTGACTTATTTTGCTCAGCATAACACCCTCCAGTTCCATCCACGTCGTTGCAAATGGCAAGATTTCATTCCTTTTGATGGCTGCATAATATTCCATTGTCTATATATATATATATATATATATATATATATATATATATATATATACACACACACACACACACCACATCTTCTTTATCCATTCATCTGTTGATGGACATCTTGGCTCTTTTCAGAGTTTGGCTATTGTGGACATTGCTGCTATAAACATCAGGGTGCACGTACCCCTTGGGATCCCTACATTTGTATCTTTGTGGTAAATACCCAGTAGTGCAATTGTTGGATTGTATGGTAGCTCTATTTTCAACTTTTTGAGGAACCTCCATACTGTTTTCCAGAGGGGTTGCACAAGCTTGCATTCCCACCAACATCCCCGCCAACATCTGTCGTTCCCTGACTTGTTAATTTTAGCCATTCTGACGGGTGTGAGGTGGTATCTCATTGAGGTTTTGATTTGGATTTCCCTGATGCCGAGCGATGTTGAGCACTTTTTCATGTGTCTGTTGGCCATTTGGATGTCTTCTTTGGAAAAATGTCTGTTCATGTCTTCTGCCCATTTCTTGATTGGATCATTTGGTGTTGAG
Source organism: Eumetopias jubatus (assembly GCF_037043125.1). Lineage (NCBI taxonomy): Eukaryota > Metazoa > Chordata > Mammalia > Carnivora > Otariidae > Eumetopias > Eumetopias jubatus. Next base: position 105,636,356 of record NW_028274815.1, read on the forward strand.
TTTGATAAGTTCTTTATAGATTTTGGATACTAGCCCTTTATCTGATATGTCATTTGCAAATATTTTCTCCCATTCTGTCGGTTGTCTTTTGGTTTTGTTGACTGTTTCTTTTGCTGTGCAAAAGCTTTTTTTTTTAATTTATTATGTTATGTTAATCACCATACATTACATCATTAGTTTTTGATGTAGCATTCCATGATTCATTGTTTGCATATAACACCCCGTGCTCTGTGCAGAATGTGCCCTCTTTAATACCCATCACGAGGCTAACCCAGTCCCCCACCCCCTTCCCTCTAGAACCCTCAGTTTGTTTTTCAGAGTCCATAGTCTCTCATGGTTCGTCTCCCCCTCCAATATCCCCCCCTTCATTCTTCCCCTCCTGCTATCTTCTTTTTTTTTTTTAACATATAATGTATTATTTGTTTCAGAGGTACAGGTCTGTGATTCAACAGTCTTACACAATTCACAGCACTCACCATAGCACATACCCTCCCCACTGTCTATCACCCAGCCACCCCATCCCTCCCACCCCCCACCACTCCAGCAGGCCTCAGTTTGTTTCCTGAGATTAAGAATTCCTCATATCAGTGAGATCATATGATACATGTCTTTCTCTGATTGACTTATTTCACTCAGCATAACACCCTTTAGTTCCATCCACATTGTTGCAAATGGCAAGATTTCATTCCTTTTGATGGCTGCATAGTATTCCATTGTATATATATACCACATTTCTTTATCCATTCATCTGTTGATGGACATCTTGGCTCTTTCCACAGTTTGGCCATTGTGGACATTGCTGCTATAAACATTGGGGTGCATGTACCCCTTCGGATCCCTACATTAGCAGATGTGCAAAAGCTTTTTATCTTGATGAAGTCCCAATAGTTCATTTTTGCCCTTGCTTCCCTTGCCTTTGGCAATGTTTCTAGGAAGAAGTTGCTGCGGCTGAGGTCGAAGAGGTTGCTGCCTGTGTTCTCCTTTAGGATTTTGATGGACTCCTGTCTCACATTTAGGTCTTTCAACCATTTTGAGTTTATTTTTGTGTGTGAAAAAACCCCCAAAGATTATAAAGCACATGCCTAAACAGCATTATAGATCATTAGAAACTTACAACTTAATTGTCTGTTTAACTAAGGTGGCCAGAAGAGATTCTACAGAAGGTTGTATAGTTGTTAGCAAAACTTAGCTCCTTTCATATTGAGAGGTTTTAGTTTTTTTAATAATTAAAGACCTGATAAAAACAATTATAGAGTTGCTTTCCTTATCATTTCTCAGCAGGCTCGATTATATTTGGCAAAATTTTAACTCTTAGAAATTTTAGTCTTCAGTGAAAACTAAGTAACTAATTGTGATCTATTACCTGAGAATTTTTTAGAATGACAAATCTATGAATATATTTCATAATTTCTAGAAATGTCTTTTTTATGGTATAATTTCTAATAAGGCATAAAACATGTCTACTTACAGACTCAAGTATCTTTAGTTTCTCTTTAATAAGTCAAAAGCAGATAAACCCATGTATAGTAATTGATGTTTCAGTACTTTATCATATTTGGAAGAGTTAGATATCTGATGAATTCAACCTAATTTATCATTTAACTTAGCAAAACATCAAAGTTTGGGGTTACTAAAGATTTTGGAAGCTATTCAAAGTTTGTCTATAAGCCTTTTTATTTATTTAAACTATTTGTTGTAATAATTATCCATGAATACTTTGGGACAGACAAAATCAATTATAATTTTAAGCCATTTCTTTCCTTTTTCTTTTCTCATAAATTCCAGTATAGTTAACATACAGTGTTATATTATTTTCAGATGTACAATATAGTGATTCAATGCTTCCATACATCACCTAATGCTCATCACAAGTGCACTCCTTAAGCCCCATCATCATCTATTTCAGCCATCTACCCCCCCAACTCCTCTCTGGTAACCATTAGTTCTCTATAGTTAAGAGTCTATTAGTTGATTTCTCTCTCTCTCTTTTTTCCTTTGCTCATCTTTTTGTTTGTTTCTTAAATTCCACATATGATTGAATTCATATGTTATTTGTCTTTCTCTGACTTATTTTGCTTAGCATAATGCTCTCTAGCTCCATCCATGTTGTTGCACGTGGCAAGATTTCATTCTTTTTTGGTGGATTCTGTAATTTGGCAATTGTAAATAATGTTGCTATAAACATAGGGGTGCATGTATCCCTTTGAATTAGTGTTTTTGTACTTTTGGGTAAATACCCAATAGTGTGATTACTAGATTGTAGAGTAGTTCTATTTTTAACTTTTTGAGGAGCCTGCATACTATTTTCCACAGTGGCTGCCCCAGTTTGCATTCCCAACTCTGAATGAGGGTTCCTTTTTCTCTACATCTTTGCCAACACTTGCTTCTTGTGTTTTTGGTTTTAGCCATTCTGACAGGTATGAGGTGATAGCTCATTGCAGTTTTGCATTTCCCTGATGATGAGTGATGTTGAGCATCTTTTCATGTGTCTGTTGGCCATCTGGATGTCATCTTTTATTTTTAAGATTTGATTTATTTTTTTTTTGACAGAGAGCACAAGCAGGGTGAGCAGCAGGGAGAGGGAGAGGAAGACTTCCCCCTGAGCAGAGAGCCTGACAGGGGGCTCCATCCCAGGACCCTGGGATCATGACCCCAGCCAAAGGCAGACACTTAACCAACAGAAGACATGAATAGAAATTTCTCTAAAGATGAGAGGGGGCCAAACCTTTTATTGTTTTGTTGATTAGTCCTTTACTGTGCAGAGACTTTTCATTTGGATGTAGTCCCTGCAGGTTATTTTTGCTTTTATTTCCCTTGCCTCGGGAGACATATCTCGAAAAATGTTGCTATGGTCAATGTCAGAGAAATTACTGCCTGTGTTCTCTTCTAGGATTTTTATGGCTTCAGGTCTCACATTTAGGTCTTTAATTCATTTTGAATTTATTTTTGTGTATGATGAAATAAAGTCCAGTTTAATTCTTTTGCATATAGCTGTCCAGTTTTCCCAACACCATTTGTCAAAGGGGCTATCTTTTTCCCATTAGATATTCTTTCCTGCTTTGTGAATTGACCACATAATCATGGGTTTATTTCTGAGTTTTCTACTCTGTTCCATTGAGCTATGTGTCTATTTTTGTGCCAATACCATGCTGTTTTGATTACTACAGCTTTGTAATATAACTTGAAGTCCATAATTGTGATACTTCCATCTTTCCTTTTCTTTTACAAAATTGCTTTGGCTATTCAGAGTCTTTTGTGGTTCAAATAATTTTAGGTGTTTTTCTGTTTTAGTTCTGTGAAAAATGCTGTTGGTATTTTGATAGGGATTGCATTAAATCTGTAAATTGCTTTGGATAATAAGGACATTTTAACAATATTTTTTCTTCCAATCCATGAGCATGGACTCTCATTCCATTTCTTTGTGTCATCTTCAGTTTGCATTTGACAAAGTACAACATCCAGTCCTGATAAAAGCCCTCAATAAAGTAAGTTTAGGGGAAACATACCTCAACATAATAAAGGCCATCTATGAAAAACCCACAGTGAATATCATACTCAAATGGGAAAAACTGAAAGCTTTCCCCTTAAGGTCAGGAACACAAGGTTGTCCATTCTTACCATTTTTATTCTACAGAGTACTGGAAGTTCTAGCCGCAGCAATCAGACAAGAACAAGATGTAAAAGGCATCCAAATTGGTAAAGAATCTAGCCCCTCCCCCCACCCCCTCCCCTCTAGAACCCTCAGTTTGTTTCTCAGAGTCCATAGTCTCTGATGGTTCCTCTCTGTTGTCTTTTTTAGTTTCTGTTGCCTTTATTTCTGCTCTAATCTTTATTATTTCCTTCCATCTACTGGGTTTGGGTTTTGTTTGTTCTTCTTTTGCTTGCTCCTTTACGTGTGAGGGTAAGTTGTTTATTTGAGGTTTTTCTTGTTTCTTGAGATAAGCCTGCATTGCTATAAACTTGCCACTTAGAACAACCTTTGCTTTATCCCAAAGACTTTGGACTGTTGTGTTTTCATTTTTATTTATCTCCATGTATTTTTTGCTTTCCCCTTCAGTCTCTTGGTTGACCCATTCATTGTTTGGTAGCATGTTATTTAACTTCCATGTATTTGTGTTCTTTCCAGATTTTTTCTTGTGGTTGATTTCTCATTTCATAATGTTGTGTTCGGGAAAGATGCATGGTATGACTTCAAACTCATTGAATTTGTTGAGACTTGTTTTGTGGCCTAAGATGTGATCTATTTTGGAAGATGTTCCATGAGCACTTGAAAAGAATATGTGTTCCACTCTTTTAGGATGGAATGATCTGAATATGTCTGTTAGACTCACCTGGTCAATGTGTCATTCAAAGCCACTGTTTCCTTATTGATTTTCTGTTTGGATGAACTATCCATTGATGTAAGTAGGGTGTTAAAGTCCCCTGATATTATTGTATTACTGTTGATTACTTCTTTTTTGTTTGTTATTAGCTGCTTTTTGTATTTGTGTGCTCCCGTGTTGGGCGCATCAATATTTACAGTTGTTATATCTTCTTGTTGGAATGTTCCCTTTATGGGGGCACCTGGGTGGCTCAGTCATTAAGCGTCTGCCTTCGGCTTGGGTCATGGTCCCAGGGTCCTGGGATCGAGTCCCACATCAGGCTTCCTGCTCGGCAGGAAGCCTTCTTCTCCCTCTCCCACTCCCCCTGCTTGTGTTCCTGCTCTCGCTATCTCTCTCTCTGTCAAATAAATAAATAAAATCTTAAAAAAAAAAGGAATGTTCCCTTTATGATTATGTAGTGTCCTTTGTTTCTTGTTACAGTCTTTGTTTTAAAGCCTATTTTGTCTGATATAAGTATTTTTACCCCTACTTTCTGTTCACTTCCATTTGCATGATAAATGCTTTTCCATCCCTTCACTTTCAATCTTCATGTATCTTTAGGTCTGAATTTTGTCTCTTGTAGGCAGCATATAGATGGGTCTTTTTTTTTTTATCCATTCCATCACCCTATGTCTTTTGATTACAGTGTTTAGTCCATTTACTTTCAAAGTAATTATTGATAGGTATATACTTATTGCCATTTTGTTTTCTTTTATGGTTGTCTTTGTAGTTCTCTTCTGTTTATTTCTTGCTCTCTTCTCTCATGGTTTGCTTCCTTTCTTTAGTGATATACTTGAATTCCTTCGTCCCTGTTTTTCTGTATTTATTACTGGTTTTTGATTTGTGGTTATCATTAGGTTTATATATAACATCTTCTGCATATAGCAGTCTATATTAATTTGATGGTCGCTTAAATTTGAACCCATTCAGAAAGCACTAAATTTTTATTCCTTAACCCCCCACCACCACATTATAGATTTATGGTGTCATATTTTATATCCTATTATTTTGTGAAGCCCTTGACTGATTTTTATAGATATACTTAATTTTAGTGCTTTGTGCTTCCTTCTTTTCTTACTTCTGTTTATGGTCTTTCCTTTCCACTCAAGGAGTCCCCTTTAACCAGCCTTGAAAAGCTGGTTTATTGGTAATGAATTCCTTTGTTTTATTTCTCTGGGAAACTTTTTATTTCTCCTTCTATTCTGAATGATAAACTTGCTGGATAGCATATTCTTGGTTGCTGTTTTTTTTCTTTCAGCACTTTGAATATATCATGCCACTCCCTCTGGCCTGTAAACTTTGTGCTGAAAAATCAGCTGATAACCTTATGGTGTTTCTCTTGTATGTGATGTTTTCTTCTCTCTTGTTGCTTTTAAAGTTCTGTCTTTAACACTACTTTTGGCCATTTTAATTACTCTGTATCTTGGTGTGGACCTGCTTGGGTTGATTTTGTTGGGGAATTTTTTGTGCCTCCTGGATCAGGATTTCTGTTTCCTTCCCCAGATTAAGGAATTTTTCAGCTATTATTTCTTCAAATAAATTTTCTGCTGCCTCCTCTCTCTTCTCCTTCTGGGATCCCTATAATGCAAACTTATTACACTTGATGTTGTCACTGAGTTCTCTTAATCTATCTTCATATTTTATTATTTGTTTTTCTTTCTCTTGTTCAGCTTGATGCATTCCATTACTATGTCCTCCAGGTCACTGATCCATTCTTCTGCTTTTTCTAGTCTACTATTTATTCCCTCAATTTTATTTTCTTTTCAGTTATTGTGTTCTTCATCTCTGTTCTTTTTTGTTTTCTTTCCCTTTGTTGGGAGCATCCCTGAGGTCCTCCAGTGTTTTTTCAAGTGCAGTGAGTATCTTTATAACCATTACTTTAAATTCTCTACCAAGCATATTACTTATCTCTGTTGTGTTTAGCTCTCTTGGTGTGACTTTGTCTTGTTCTTTCATTCTGGACATATTCCTGTGTCTCCTCATTTTCTCTAACTCTTTGTGTCTGTTTCTATGTGTTGCTCTTGCAAGTAGCAGTCCTATGAAGAATAGATCCTGCAGTGCAATGTCCCCTGTTCATCAGAACTTGGTTCTCCTATGTGTGTTACTTTTGTTGCTGAGCTGGGTTTACCTTCAGTCCAGTCATTTGTAATGGCTCCCTTTGAATGTTGTGGACAGGGTTTGTTTCCTGTGTTGTTAGTAGGCTAGTCTGGGGCCTTGAGTTAAGTCAGACCAGACATTTGCCAGAGCTGAGGAAGCACCAGAATGCAAGGCATTTTCCTTGTGTTCTCCCCAGAGAAACTTTTGTTGGTGGGTAGGGCCGGAAGGTAGACCAGATGTCTGCCCCCAGCCACTGCTGGGGCTGTAGTCAGACTGGTATGTGTGGTTTCTTCTCTCCCTGGGGCAGGAGTCACTTTGTGGTGATGCTTGCCCCTGTTGGTGCTGCTTGCACATAGCCACACTTGTGGCACTGCTTTGGTTGGACACCTGCCACAGGTGTGTTGGAAGGGGCAGGGTGTGCAATGCTAGCAAGGTCCACACTGTTTGGCTGCAGGAGGGGACCTGCAACCCTGGGAAAATTGCCAAGGCCAGGATGGAGGGGGTGGGTCCCCAGAAGAGCTCATGGGAGTCATTAGCAAGCTAGGTGAGTGTGTTCCTGCTGCTCTCATCCCCCAGGTATCTGTGTACCTAGGCTGGAGGCAGGGGAGGGAAATGGCACCCACCAGCTCTTTTGTTCTTTGAGAAGTCTTTCGTAGATCCCTGCCCCTCCAGCACATGCTCTGAGATTAGTAAATTAGTTAGATTAGTTTTCTCTCTTCCTCTGGCTCTCCTAGACCTGAGCCCACTGATTTTTTTTTTAACATTTCTGGTGTTAAGCCCCACAGATTTTAAGAACTGTCGAAGTTCCCTCTTGTTTTCAAAGCCAAGTGTTATGAGGATTCACCTTCCCAGTGTGGGCCCCCTGTGCCTGAGGTGCCCGGCATGAGAGTTTGCTCCTCTCTCATCTTTGTGTCTGCAGTGTCTTCCCCTCTTACGGACAGTCCCCTGGGTCCAGTTAGCTCCTCACTGTGTATTTTCCCTTCCTACCCTTTAATGTGGCTTCTTCTCTACATTTAGCTGTGCATAGTCTGTTCTGCCAGTCTTTACATCATTTTCTGGGCTACTTATACTGATGTGGGTGTTTTCTAGGTGTATCTGTGGGATGAGGTGAGCCTAGGATCCTCCTCCTCCACTGTCTTCCCCCAAATTCTAATAAATATTTGATCAATGAATAAAGTTAGCCCAATGCCAAAGTTGTGGCCAAAATAACTATTCATGTGGTAGTCAAGGTTCGTAGATGAATTTATAATATAGTGTTACAGCCTGTAGAGTTTAATATGCTGTATTCACACCACATTGAACACATACACCAAGTTTTTTCTAAGGAAAATCAAAAGATAAAGTGTAAAATGTGTGTGAATTTGGGGAAAATTAAATACATACATTGCTTGAAAGGGATAAATGGTAATTATTTTGATGGACTAGTATAATATTTCTTCATTCCAATTTTATGAAATCAAAGTTCAAAAACAACTAAAGATCTTTTAACCTCTGTTTTGTTTTCGATACATTCCGATTCACCTAAAGTTTTGGTCATGGTGTGAGTAATTAAGTATACAATATTAAATTGGCCTCCTTAGGAAAATTTTTCTAAATTTTATCTTGGTGGAGACTTGAAAGGGTCTCAACAGTTTCCCGGATGAAGTAGCTCTGGGACTGTTCCTCACTCCGTATTTCCAAGAAAGTAGCTCGAGGAGAGGGGAAGAAAAGGAACCATATCACTTACAGAGATGAGCACAGCCACCTTTTCTTTTTTTTTGATGTGAAAAAAAATGCTATTTTTAACCATCTCCCTGCTCCCTCCCCTAATATTTTTTCATTATTCTAGCCTATGGAGCAGAACGCTTTTCATGAAATATTATTAAAGAAATGGCTCATAAAAATTCATCCCAGAGGCACTACCCAGGATTTATTATGACATTAAAGATGCAATTATTAAAGTTTGTGTTTGGGATTCTGTTAAATGCTAAGCATAAAGAACAAGTTGTAGAAAAGTGTGGTCTTCTCTCAGATATACAGAAATGATGGGAAAGGAGAGGCTAACATGAGATGCTCCCTCTTCACTTTCCATAATCTCACTTAGTGTTGATGTGTCTTTTGAGCGCCTGTTGGCCTTTGTGATAGTCATACTGTTTTGAAAGGAAGCCAACAGTAGGACTTGAGGAAAATTGTTTTCTTGAAATTGAGAAGACAACTCACAAGAAAGCTTATTTTAGCCCTTCATTCTGGTTTTCAAAGACATTGGCTGCCTAAGAGACCACACAAAGATAGTTACAAATCCTTCATTCTGTCTCACAGAACATAATTTAAATAGTCATTTTATAGTTATTGACTTCCTGTTTTTCACAATGGAAATAAACAAAGCCTGAAAAGAAATTAGTCTGGGAATGCTATCTGTTTAAATAGCTTTTAAAGCATAAATGGATAAATTCAGAAGCTTTTAAAGTCTGAATGGATAAATTCAGAAAATTATTTCTTTCTTGGGGGAATGAGAGAGCTTTTGGAAGTGGCTTTTTGGTGGTGGCTTCTTAAGGATTGAGAGGGCATCATTATGTGATGTGGCTAGGAAAGATGTGTGCCACGTATGTACGAACAGAGAACAGGGCTAAATGCAGATTGACTAGGTGAATAGTTAGGTTGGGGCCAGAAGCTGCTGACATCAGTAATTTCAACATTATTCTTTAGGTAGTGGATAGGAATTCAACATTTTTGAGCAGAGAGCTGTCATTGGGGGAGATTAGTCCATGTGTAGAGGGATTTGAAGGCCAAAGAAATTCAATAGGAAGTTACTAAAGTTAAGGAATAAGAGAAATTTTAAAGGAGGAGAGAGAAGCTTCCAAGACAGGGTAGAATTCATAGGTTTTATCAACAGATTGGATGTGAGAACAAATTAGATGGAGCAGAACAAGATGGACCCATGAATTAGTACCTGTTATGGGTTGTTAAAATAGGGAGGGTAGGTAGAGGAAGGGTCATTGCTTTTTATTAATTACACACAATGAGCATGTGGACCATTTTTTTTTTTTAACTCTGAAAATCTAAGGGGAAGAGCCAGTGCTTCGAAGAAGAAAGGTAAAGGCTAAAGTCATGGATTTAGGATTATATACAGATAAGTAGAAATTGAAGGCATATGATCCCATAAGACAACTAAGGGAAAATACATATAAACAAGATCTTCTGAATAGACGGTGAAATATTTCTTTCCTTTTTGTTGGGGGTGGTGCTGGTAATATTTTAATATTGAAGCAATGATGGGTTGGTTTCATATGCATTTTCATTTCTGAAGTTATACTATGTTTTTAGATTATTAAATTTTACATTACAAACTTTATAATTAGGGAAAGAGAATGGGAGTAGATCTCTGTCTATTTACATAGAAATATTTCCTAGATACAGTGTAAAGTCCAAAAGTAAATTATAAAACAATATCTACAGTATGAACCCATTTGTATAAACATCTCAAAAAACATAATACTATATATTTGTGTACGTAATTTTCATTTGTGTGGTCAAAAACAAATATATTTCACTTCACCTATAGAGTAATTGCAGGAATCCTTAAACATAACTATGTCAGAGAATTCTTATTGGGCCTGTTTCTTCTTAGTTCTAGTTTTAGGCTGACAAAATTAAATGGAGATATTTTGTCAGAGTCAAATCTACTCCAATAGAAATGACTTGGCTAAAGAATTTTGCCTCCTTAAATTTAATTACTTTGTTTCATAAAGCATTAATTATATCTATATATTACATACTATACAATAGTAATATATATATACCACAGATGTATTTATACCATACATATTATATAGTACATACATATACCATATAGTACATATATATTATATAGTACATTATACTACATATACTATATAGTACATATATAGACCATATTCATACACACCATGTGTATACACGCACACACAAACACACACCATACATACACATACACACACACACACATAACATATTTTATTTAATTCCAGTATAATGTACAGTGTTATATTGTTATATTAGTTTAAGGTGTATAATATAGTGAATCACAAATTCTGCACATTACTCAGTGCTCATCACGATAAGTGGACTCTTCATCCCCTTCCACTATTTCACCCATCCCCCCACCCACCTCCCCTCTGGTAACCATCAGTTTGTTCTCCAGTTAAGAGTCTGTTTTTTGGTTTGTCTCTTTTTTTTGTTCATTTGTTTCTTAAATTTCACATATGAGTGAAATCGTATGGTATTCGTCTTCCTCTGACTGACTTACCTCATTTAGCATTAAACCCTCTAGATCCATCCATGTTGTTGCAAATGACAAGATTTCGTTCCTTTTTATGGCTGAGTAATGTTCCATCATATGTATATGTATGTGTGTGTGTATATAGATAGATATATCACATCTTCTTTATCCATTCACCTATTGAGGACACTTGGGCTGCTTCCATAATTTGGCTGTTGTAAATAATGCTGCAATAAACATAGGGGTGCATATATCTTTTTGAATTCATGTTCTCATATTCTTTGTGTAAATACCCATGAGAGGAATTCCTGGATTATATGGTAATTCTATTTTTAACTTTTGAGGAAACTGCCTACTGTTTTTCTGCACCAGTTTGCTTTACTACCAACAGTGCACAAGGGTTCCTTTTCCTCCACACCCTTGCCAACACTTGTTTCTTGTGTTTTTGGTTTTAGCCATTCTGACAGCTGTGAGGTGACATCTCATTGTGGTTTTGATTTGTAATTCCCTATTTATGAGGGCTGTTGAGCATCTTGTCATTTGTCTGTTGGCCATCTATATGTCTTTGGAGAAATGTCTGTTTATGTCTTCTGCCCACATTTTAAATGGATTATTTGTTTTTTCGTGTGTATGTTGAGTTGTATAGGTTCTTTATATATTTTGGATACTAGCCCTTTATTGCATATGTCATTTGCAAATATATTTTCCCACTTTAGTTTTGTTGATTGTTTCCTTTGCTGTGCAGGAGCTTTTTATTTTGATGTAGTCACAATAGCTTAATTTTGATTTGTTTCCCAAACATGTCAGGAGACCTATCTAGAAAAATTTTGCTGTGGCCAAAGTCAGAGAGATTACTACCTGTGTTCTCTTCTAGGATTTTTATGGTTACAGGTCTCACATTTAGGTCTTTAATCCATTTTGAGTTCATTTTGTGTACATATAAGAAAGTAGTCCAGTTTCATTCTTTTTCATGTAGTTGACCAGTTTTCCCAACATAATTTGTTGAAGAGACCCCTTTTCTCATTGCATATTCTTGCCTCCTTTGTCAAAGATTGACTGTATGGTCATGGGTTTATTTCTGGGGTCTCTTTTAGCTGTTCTGTTGGTCTCTGTGACTCTTTTTGTGCCAGCCCCATACTGTTTTGATTACTACAACTTTGTAGTGTAACTTGAAATCTGGAATTGCGATACCTCCAGTTTTTTTCTTTTTCCAGATTGTTTTAGCTATTCAGGGTCTTTTGTGGTTCCATACAAATGTTATAATTATTTGTTCTGGTTCTGTGCAGGATGCTGTTAGTATTTTGATAGGGATTGCATTAAATCTGTAGATTGCTTTGGGTAGTGTGGACATTTTAACAATATCTGTTCTTCCAATCCATGAGCATGGAATATCTTCCCATTTGTGTTGTGTGCAATTTCTTCCATCAGTGTTTTATGATTTTCAGAGTACAAGTTTTTCGTCTCCTTGGTTGAGGTATTTTATTATTTTTGATGCAATTTTAAATGGGATTGTTTTCTTAATTTCTCTTTCTGCTGCTTCATTATTGGGGTGTGCGCATTGGTTTTGTATTCCACAACCTTACTAAATTTATTTATCATTTCTAGTAGTTTTTTGGTGGAGTCTTTGGGGTTTTCTGCATATGGTATCATGTTATCTGCAAATAGTGACAGTTTTACTTACTCCTTGCTAATTTGGCTGATTTTCATTTTTCTTTCTTATCTGACTGCTGTGGCTAGGACTTCCAGGACTATGTTGAGTGAAAATGGTGAGAATGGACCTCTTATCTTATTCCTGATTTTAGGGGGAAAGCTCCCAGGTTTTCACCATTGAGAATTATGCTAGCTGTGGGGTTTTTCATATATGGCTTTTACTGTGTTGAGATATTTCCCTCCAAACCTACTTTGTTGATGGTTTTTATCATGAGTGGATGATGTACTTCGTTAAATGCTTTTGGTGCATCTATTGAAATGATAATATGCTTTTTACCTTTTCTCTTATTGCTGTGATGTATCATGTTGATTGATTTGTGAATATTGAATGACCCTGGCATCACAGGAATAAATTTCACTTGATGGTGATGAATGATTTTTTTAATGTATTGTTGGATTTGGTTTGCTAATATTTTGTTGAGGATTTTTGCATCTACGTTCATCAGAGATGTTGGCCTGTATTTCTTATCTCTCTCTCTCTCTTTTGGTGGTGTCTTTATCTGGTTTTGGTATCAGGGTAATGGTGGCCTCATAGAATGAACTTGGAAGCTTCCTCTCCTCCCCCTCCTCCCCTCCTCCCCCTCCTCTTCTTCCTCCTTTTCTTGTATGTAATGTTTTCTTTTCTCTTGTTGCTTTTGAAATTCTCTTTATCCCTAATTTTGGCCATTTTAATTACTCTGTGTCTTGGTGTGGACCTGCTTGGGTTGATTTTGTTGGGGACTTTCTGTGCCTCCTGGGTCTGGATTTTTGTTTCCTTCCCCAGATTAGTGAAGTTTTCAGATGTTATTTCTTCAAATAAATTTTCTGCCCCCTTTTCTCTCTCTTCTTGTGGAGTTCTTATAATACGAATGTTATTACACTGCCCCCTTTTCTCTCTCTTCTTGTGGAATTCTTATAATACGAATGTTATTACACAGGTATAGCAGTGCTTGCACACTGCTATACCTGTGGCACCACTTTGGATGTCACTGAGTACAGTATTTTTTCTCTTTCTCCTGTACAACTTAATTGCATTCCATTACTCTGTCCTCAAGTCGGTAATCTGTTCTCTATCCTCTAATCTATTATCCATTCCCTCTAGTGAATTTTTAATTTCAGTTATTAAGTTCTTCATCTCAGATTGATTCTTCTTTTATGTTTCCTTTCTCTTTGTTGGGAGTCTCACTAAGGTCCTCCACTGTTTTTTTCAAATCCCATGAGTATCTTTATGACCACTGCTTTACATTCTCTACAGACCATATTACTTATCTCTGTTTTGTTTAGTTCTTTTGGTGTGACTTTACTCTGTGTCCTCAATTTGTCCAGCTGTCTCTTTCTCTGTGTTAGGAAAGTCAATTATGTCTCTTGCTTTTGAGAGTAGTGGCCTGATGAAGAAGAGGTTCCATGGTGCCCTGCAGTGCAATGTCCTGTTTACCAGAACCTAGCATTTTGGGTGTGTCTCTTATGGGTGTTGTGTGTACCCTACTGTTGGGGCTGAGCCACCTTTGCCTTCAGTCTGGTCATTTGCAGTGGCTCTCATTGCCTGTTTTGGGCAGGGTTTATTCCCTGTGTTGTTAGTGGGCCCATCTGAGGCTGCCCTGGACTTGAATTGAGTCTGACCAGGCATTTGCCAGAGCTATGGTAGATCTGAACTGCTGGGCACTTTCTTTGTGTTGTCCCTTGAGAAGCTTTTATTGGCAGGTGGGGTCTCCAGTCAGACCAGATGCCTGCCCCCAGTCCCTTGCTGCTACGTGTGGTTATCTTCCCCTCTCCCTGGCGCAAGAGTTACTTCGGAGTGGTGCTGGCCCCTGTTGGGTGTGCTTGCACACTGCTATACCTGTGGCACCACTTTGGATGGGCTCTGGCCAAGGGTGTATGGGAGGGGTTGGGTCTGCAAGACAATGTGGGGTGGGGTGCATGATAGCAAGTTATTTTGGGGGTCTCCTGTGGGTGGAGATCTGGGACAAAAACCTGGCTGGAGGGGGCATGTCTGTAGGAGATGATGAGGGGGAGTCTCACTGTTAGCAAGCTAGATAGAGTGTTGGTACTGCGCTGATTCCTGCAGGTGGCCTTGTGTTTATGCAGGGGTGGGGGAAAGTGGGGGGAGGGAAATGGTGCCTGCCAGCTCCTTTTATCCTATATAAGTCTCCTATAGATTCCTACTCCTTCAGCACATGCTCTAAGATGCGTAAGCAAATCTTCTCTTATACCCTAGGTGTTTTTCAAATTGCTGCTTCTATGCTGTATCTCAGCCAGGCTATTTGCTGTGCTGTCTCTTTAATGGTGGGAATTCAGTTTCCTCTCACCCTCCAGGGTTTCCCAAAGCAGAGCCCTCTGATTTTTAAAGTTCCAGGTGTTAAGCCCCACTGATTATAAGAACTCATGACATTAGGGGTGTTATGCACAAACAATGAATCATGGAACACTACATCAAAAACTAATGATGTAGGGGTGTCTGGGTGGCTCAGTTGGTTAAGCGACTGCCTTCGGCTCAGGTCATGATCCTGGAGTCCCTGGGTCGAGTCCCGCATCGGGCTCTCTGCTCGGCAGGGAGTCTGCTTCTCCCTCTGACCCTCCCCCCATCTCATGTGCTTTCTCTCTCATTCACTCTCAAATAAATAAAATCTTAAAAAAAAAAACTAATGATGTAATGTATGGTGATTAACATAACAATAAAAAATTATATAAAAAAAACCTCATGACATTAGGCCCCTCTGGTTTTAAAAGTTAAATGTTATGGGGATTTGTCTTCTCTGAGGGCTCCCATGCCTGGGTAATAGGGTCTGCCTCTCTACACCTGTGGTATCCCTCCCTCTCACGGACTGTCCCATGGGGGTCTTTTTAGCTCCCGACTGCACCTCTGCTCTTCCAACCCTCTTTGATGGGGACTTTTCTCTGCGTTTAACTGTGAATAGTCTCTTCTGCCAATCTTTGGGTCATTTTCTGGGTTATTTACACTAATGTGGGTGTTATCTAGTTGTATCCATGGGATGAGGTAAGCTTAAGATCTTTCTACTCTACCGTCTTCCCTGGAAGTCCAATTTCTTTTCTTTTTAATTGCTTTTGAAGGAAGCTCACTACTAAATTACAGTCCCAATTGCAGAAGTGTTCTTTGCTTTAGGTTTTCTGATATAATATTTCTCTTGTATCCTGTCTTTAATACTTGCCTTCCTCCCCCAACTCCCATCAACCCTCAAGTCTTGGGATTTGATTAGCTTGTACAATATTTTTGAAATACTATTTCATGGATTCCAAGAAACATTTTTCACATTTTAACATCTCTGGAATTGAGGTGTCTTACAATCACAGGGTGATGTGTCCTCGTTTAATTGGCAGCCTGTTTTCTTTGTGGTATATAAAATGATGGTGATGTTATAATCAATGGTGTCTTAGATCTGATGAACTATGATACTTCCCAATGGGTTCCCCAATTTTGGCAACCTTTTTCCCCCCATGAAGCTTTTTATCCTCCCAAAAGGGAAGAATAATCTGCTTAGGAAGAAGGAATACAGTCTTGTATGGGCATTCCAGTCAGGCAGGAATAGGCAGTTCCATAACCTTTCTGGGCTGAGGAGAAAGAGAAAGAATTGAGACTCAAGCGTCCTGACTCCCAGGTTGAACAGAAAGTGCTGCTGGGTGGGAGAAGCAAGATGTAGTATAAACCCAGATAGGCCTGGGGCCTCATATAAAACAGGCTTGCTTTTTGCTTCTCGGGGCATTGCTCTAACAAACTGCAAGCCTCCTGGAGAAACGTCATGACGTTGGAACATGGAGCTAGTAGCTGACAAATGGGCAAAGGAGGTACTTAAATGAATGGACTGGAGTTAGCACTCCTAGTTCTCCCACAGCCCACGAAGATCCAGAAGTTCCTGCATCTCCCAGAAGAATGCTAAAATAAACTGAGTCCAGGGTGAACACTTGACTGAGCAAAGACCTTGAGCCACTGGGATGGAAGGACCCAATTTGCAGGGCTGTAGCACAGGGCAGTTAGGACTGTCCAGCAGTGGGGAGACCAGATACTCCTCCCCACTGCTGTCTGGAGAAAGAAGCAAGGAGACCTGAATGGGGCTGGGACTCTAAGGGGGGATTTGACTTTTCAGTAACTGAAAATGCCTCGGAAATAACATATTTTTAAGCTGGAAAAGACTGAATTATTTTAATTGGCAAGCTTTTGTTTCCTTCATAAGCAAGAATGCAGAATTTGAGTGCAATCTGAACTTAAAATTGAAAGTAAAACATCATCTTGTTGAACATCTGAGCTGTGTGTACATTTAATCCCACTACAGTGGAATCTTTTGGGGAGGGGGTAGGATATCTTAAATACTGGAAGTAGTCTGGGTTAAAGAAAAAACTGGCTCTGGATATAGTACTGGAATATTTATGGTGGCGTAAAAGGTGTAAAAGGATGAAGAGGCAGAGAAGAGATCAGAACAATGGGAAAACCGGGAGTACCTCTCAGAAGCAAAGGAAGAAGGAGGCAATTGATGAATTCAGTGTAGTGCCACAGAATGTTGAGCTGAGCTCTTGTTAGAAGTCCTTTGATTTGATGAGCCATTCGAAATTCTTGAGAATGGGCCATCCCAATGTGGTACTATTTAAGAAAAAAATTTTTTAAAGATTTTATTTTGAGAGAGAGCGAGCGAGTTGAGTTGGGGGAAGGGCCGAGGGAGAGAGAGAATCTCAAGCAGAACCAACACTGAGAGTGGAGCCCAAAGTAGGGCTCAATCTTCTGACCCTGAGATCATGACCTGAGCAAAAACCAAGAGTGAGATGCTTAACGATTGAGCCACGTAGGCACCCCAGTATGGTGCTATTTTAATAGCCATAGTTTTCCATGGGATGTTAGTGCTGAAAGATACATAGTCTAACCCCATTGTCTTGCAGATAAGCAAATAGGGAACTAGAGAAATTTCATAGAAACCAGTTCAAATGATAAATATGAGGAAAAAAACCAAATATACTACCTTTGGGAGTCAACCAGAATCAGCCTGTTTTGTGTCATTTGGGGGGAAAATGTATTGGGGCATGAAGAAGCCTCCTCTGGAAATAATGAAGAGATCATTTATGAAGAAGGCAAAAAGTCTGCTGGAACGCATACATGAGGACAGGTGTTAAATGTGTTTTAATTTTTTATTAGAGAAGTTGGAAGTTTAATTTCAATATTGATGGTAACATAATTTTCTCTGCTTTGTTCAGAGGAACACACAGAATCAATTTGTACAAGCATATACAATTCAGTTGGTGTTTTGTGTCCTAAAATCAGTCATCTGATTAGCTCTAGACTACCGTTTCCATGCGCTCTTCCCGGCTTTGGTGGCATGGCTCGGTTCCCCGCAGAGTACTTTTTCATGCACTGTCTGCAACACAACTACAGCGGGCTTAAAGACCATGCAGATAAACACTGTAGCAAATTGTTTTGATATTGAACAGACGTAAAAAGGTTATTTCCTGATATGAAATTCTGAAAATCTGCATAAATATTTTTGTGTAAAATTAAATTAGTTATGTATTTTTTTGAAACTAGAACTTGAAGTATCAAGAATGCCCACATAATTCATATACACATATATATAGACTTTTTCATTATGCTTAAAGTCTTGATAGTCAAATTATATTCTGTGCCATACATTTATTTAGCCAGTGTTTATTTGGCATTAGATTAACTGTGTGTGTACAGATTAGTCCTAATGGGCGCTTGTGTATCATGCAAACATAGTTCTAGTATTCCTGTTGACTAACCTTGTCATGTGGCAATACTTAGATGATTTTGCTCTATAACAGTGTGAATTAGGAGTATAAATACTTTATACATGTCACATTTACAAACGTTTGCCAATAACCACTTCACAATCTTTATGGTGTAATAGTGTATTAGAATGTCTGGAATCGGCAGAAGCAATTCCTATAAAGCAATATCAGATGTAAACTGTCTCACGTGTGCCTAACAAAGTTCTCCCTCGAGCACTGATGAGTTTTGGCACAGGTACACTGTTCTAATTTTTTTTTTACTCTAATAATTTCCACAACTTTTACAGGAAATTAGCTTCTTATGGCATGGCAGAGACATGGCACTTACTGATGAGGTAACTTAGATGTACAAAAATCCTGCAAAATTATTTGTCTAGCAGATTGCCACTTCTGATGAATTTGTGGACAGAGTTTTTTTTTTTTTCCCTAGTGCATGCACTTGCTATTGAATCACTAATGCACTATTTTTGCTGCAGCTCAAACATGTCCTAAATGCATCACAGAGAGGAGTTGTTTACACCAAGCTCATTCACTTGTGATGGTATTTTATAGCAAACATGTTTAAGTTGTAATATCAAGGGTTAAACTCTGCCTCACTGGGACAGTAATTTTGGTGGATTCGGAGCTACTTTTGGTTGGCCAAAGAAACCCAATACTCAAAATGCTACATAGACATATATAAGTTGCTGTGGGTTCAGGTGTAACATCTTGTCTGTACATAAAGGAAACCCAAAAGGCAACAGGCCGTCTTGCATGACATCTGGGTTGGGAAGGTTGGGGGTGATCTTTTGATGCTGGGAGGTGTTGCTGCCTCAGTTTGCATTTTGCAGATTCACACTACTGTTGCTGGTCTGCGGTCCATCTCGGCTTCCAACTTCCCCATCTGCTGCATCTCCTTCGCCTGCAACATGAGAAATGAAGCCTTACAATGTTGAAATCCTCTCCTAAAGGCATGTAGCCACCGCAGACTCTCTTCTTCCATAAATCTGATGCTATCACTCTATCCTCGCTCTACAAAGTGAGGTCCAGGGACTATCTGCATCAGCACTGCCTGGGACCCTGTGAGAAATGCACAATCTTGGACTCTACCCCAGACCTACGGGATCAGAATGTGCATTTTCGCAAGATCCCAAAGACATTTTTTATGCACATTAAAGACTGTGGAGGACTAGTTCTACAGCGTGCCAGGAAAACCATCTGAAAAGAGGCTAAGGCAGTCGCTCAATAT
Source organism: Eumetopias jubatus (assembly GCF_037043125.1). Taxonomy (NCBI): domain Eukaryota; kingdom Metazoa; phylum Chordata; class Mammalia; order Carnivora; family Otariidae; genus Eumetopias; species Eumetopias jubatus. The sequence continues at coordinate 105,655,716 of NW_028274815.1, forward strand.
TTAGACTACGTCACATCAAACCATTTGGTTTCTACAGATGGACATTTTGCCTTGACTATAATTGGAACTTTTAGCCAAAGTGTTGCTTAGGTACAATACTTTCCCCCTAATAGCCTGAAATTTAATTAATTCCCTAAGAATCTGACTGATGGAGAAGTTTAGGTGGGAGCGGATCACGTTGGTTTGGCTGGAGTACCTTGCAAATAGAACATTACAGGAATATGTAGGGTTCCTAGAATCCTATTGTCCAAAAATTCTCCCTACTGGCCCTCGCTTATTTGGGGTAGTTTTTTATAGGCTTCATGAAATTGAGTTCACCATGGCTTAAGACTGTCACTAAGACAACCAGGTGGTTTGGGAGGTAGAAAGGAATCGAGGGCGAGGAAGATTCTGGTGACACGTCAACTCGCTTATTTCAACATTTACTTTCCAACTGGTTTCTGGATGCTTAGGCCCAACCCAATGCATGTATCTTTTGAAGGAAAAATAAAGCATCCCTTTCCTCTTTTTGTGACCTACCACTTTGAAATAAAGGCCATTTAAGAATGGAAATGTGGGCATATAAAGATAATACTGAGAGGAGGACTCTGAAGTGCTCTTATATTCTTCTTCATGTCTGTTTAGGTATTCCAACTCGATGGAAGGTCAGTAGGGGGGTTGGGTCAAATCCGAAGATCATCCTACGAGCATCTAGATGTCCCCAAAACTAGTTTGACCCATGGACATACAGTAATTCTCTTATTTTTATATTGTGGCTTTAAATTCCCTTTTGGTGAAGATGGGTGTAATAATAACTACGAATTTTATCTTTCTGCTCAAATATGGGATGGATGGTTCCCTCTACCTAGTTTTCGATGCCTGAAATATACTAATACTCTGAGAGAGAAATGAGAAATGGAGAAAAATATACAAACATGAAACTATGACACAAACGGTATTCATAAGAGATGACAGTGAAACAGTATCAGCGCCAGAAATTAAATACTTTTATGTTCCATAAATAGCAATAAAAGATACCCTATGCTTCTCCCCACTTAGCATTTAAAGACCATATTGAACATATGCCATTACAGGGCTGCTATTAGAGCGAGGTTCTCAGATGAGCAGGGTGACCATTCATTCCCATTTGCCAGGGACAGTTCCAGTTTATGCCCGTAGTCCTGGCGAGTATGAACCTTTCACTCTCAAAACGATCCTGGTTCAGATAATAAATTATATGGTCACCTTACTTATGAGAGTTGATAAGGGTCCTTGGCAGACCAGATCTAGCAGAAAGCATGACAGGAGTCACTGTATAATGACACTGCATAATGTTTCTGCACGCAGACCATAACTCTGTCATTAAAAAGCACCAATGAACTTTTAGTAGGGTGCTTTAACAATTAATTGCAGTCCTATTAATGCTTGTCAAAAAGCTGACTTTGTGACCCAGTCTTAGCTGTGGTCGGTCCAAATGACAGTCATATATCACTGTTCTTGATGCCTGGGTATATCTTCATTAGCATGACTTGAGTTTTCTAGGTCTGCTATAGGAACCGTTGGCTAAGACTCATAATAATTCAGAAATAATTCTCTAAAGATTTTGGGCATTTCTGTTTGAATATTACCTCAGAAATCCAAGCATGAAATAATCAAGCTTTCAAATCCAAACCCTTGAGATACTAATTAGTTATGACCAGATGTGAATCATAAATGGAGAGTGCACCAAGCATACTAACAGAGCTGAGAAGGAAAGCAATGTCTTGCTTATCAGAGTTTCGGGCCTACCTTGTGTTTGGGACACTGCATGGCAGGATTTCAATAGCTGTTTGTACAAAAATAGTAATGTCAAAATTGAGTCATACATATAAAACAAAGAAAATAAATGAATACTGAATAAATGAGTACTTGAAAAATGAATGCAAAACCATATAGAGAAAAGCAAAAAGCTAAGAATAAAACATGTATACGCCCATCAGTGACAAACTTCCCCCACCAGGTTGATCTCAACAGAAAAAAACCAAAACAAAAAACAAAAGAAACAAAGCAAGCAACCAATGCCTAGGAGCCCAGACTGTGTTCTCCTGCAGGGATGAGGAGGCAACCCTCCCTTTAGCAAGTACCCTCACTTCTCTTTATTAAATGATAGGATTGATGGACAAAAATCAACTTTTAAAGCTTGGGTATGATAGTAATGGAGCTGTTAATGTTGAAATGGTACATGTCAGGACAGATGACATACTTGTGGCTGGGAGGTCTATGGGAAAATTTAGTAGAAAACCGATCCCCAACCTTTGGAGTTTTAAATGAAGCACTGAATGACCAAGTAGGCAAGACCAGTAGGTGGCTTAAAAAAAGAGCACATGAGGTTAGGATCCAGAATCAGGGCCAAATTGTATTAAAACTTGAGTTGTTTCTGCTAGTTCTCCTCAATGCTGGTCTAGCTAATTAAGTAGCTCCTTGGGGGGATGGGGTGAGCTTCTGGGAGTAGGGTCACAAGGAAGCAGTAGGAAGCCTTAAAGAGATATTATGGATGAATGTTAAAATTATCTTGGCTTAGAAACAGAATAGTCTTTGGGTTTAACGAGGGTTTGGGAAACTGTTACACAAATTTAGGACTGTCCGGAAATAGGAAACTTTTCTGCCAGTGAAATGTTTAATTTGTTACGAAGGGAGCTCTCCTTCCTGATTCCAGACCTTGCCTATGATGACGGAAGAAATAGAGTCACTCTATCTTTTGCACCTATGCCTGCTTCAGTGTCGTGACACACATAACTCACAGCTCTCTGACCTCTAAGTTCCAAACAAAACAAAACCGTACTAGAAAGATCTGGGACTGAATTTGTTATTGAACAGCCCATGTTTTTGTAAAGCAGGGCTTAACACAGAAATTCAAGTCCAAATTCTACCTCTGCCAGAAGCATCAATATGATATTGTGAGTTTCTTTTCATTGAATCTCATTAAATCTTCATCAAATCTCAAGCCTCCTCATGATCTGTGCTTTCCTGAGCTTCTGTAACTTGAAGGATCAGCTGTGGGTGGTGGACGTTGCTTATGATGTATTGAAATGCATTACATGAATTTTTGGAACAAAAAGCCACTATCCTCCCAAATATGCTCAATCAGTCTAGTTATCACTAATCCAATATATTTTAATGGAAGAACTCTGGTGTGGTTTGAATTCTCCATGTGTTAGGATAAAAGCTCAAAGTGATTTTTTTATTATGCACTTGGGCTCCGAAATAAAAAAAAAGAGTAGGTAAGTGTATTCTCTAGCTCTGATATTCACAACTATTGTAGTAATGAGTAATTTTTAGCACATTTACATTCTTTAGCCAAACTTGTTGCCAAGCAACACAGTAATTTCTAAGTCGTTTCTTAATTTAGTTAACTGAAACATAACTGTGCCTTACCTTCACTGTGCCTTCTTCTGAGAGGCATCCTTACCCCACCCAGCCCTGAATCACTGAAGTGGATCCTAATGTTTTAGAGACGGTGGCTTTACCTTTATTCCTACTCCCATTATGCCCATGGGAACACTTTCTGGGAAGTGCTTTAAGAGCAAAAACATAAGCTAGGTATCCTGTACCAGAACGTGATGTATCTATGAGATGGTCAAATGAATTGGACCCACAGGACAATAAGCATTTATTGTCCCCCTTGAGGATCTGTGGACTGTTCATGAATAGAAGCATTTAGCTGAAAAGGAAATGTGAAACGTAACTCAGAAGTATGCTGATGAATAAAACTTTGGTCTATTGAAAAGTAACAAATCTGAAACCGGAAGTTGGATTTGTTACCCAACTGCAATACAAAAAAGAAGATTTTATGGTTCTGTTTTACTTTCTCAAAGATACATTTTAGTGTAATTCCAACTGAAGTGTTTTTCAACAGAAGCCATTTACTCTGAGAAATATACCTTCGATAGGATTGCTTTATAGATAGAGGAAATAGGAAAGAACAATGTAGTACAAGTACCTATTTCATCAAACCCTCTTCATAGTTTCTAGATGGAAGTAGATTATCTAGATATAAAAACTTCTAAACCAGCTATACCTAAAAACTGAGATTTGAGACAGACTGAAATTTAACCTGCTCTGCAGGGTCATTTTGCCTTGTAAGTTAGGGGTATGGCCAGCAGTTGAAATAACTGGATGGCCAATGGACTGTGTAGCCCATTTGGGAAAGAGCCCACCTGTACTGTCCTTCAGGTAAACATACAGAGATCTTGCTGTTGCTATGTAACAGCTGATGGCTAACTCAAGAGGTGGATTTTGGATAACTATTGGTGTTGACTTCTTAGTGTTTTGTCTTGCTGGGAAAAAACACCAAGAGCATGGTATCCACTCGTGTTCAGTGGTTTGTAGAGTTTTGCCAGCTCCTTTCTGGGGGTCCCGCTTGGAAGCCCTGAGATGGTTTTGTAACTTCACTTTTAGACTGAGGTTGAAAGAGATGGTTTCTCTCATTTGCTTTTAAACATAGCAAATGTTTAAAGTTGCTCGCCCCTAGGTTGCAAATTCTAAAGCTCTAAATGAAAATAGAGAAATAATTTGTAACCTTCGTTTTCTCTTCTCAGGGACATCGTTCTTAGAATCATCACCATCTATTCAAATGATGACTTTGGGTCCCCCTCCCCCTGCCCCATGGCTACATTCCTCTCCCACTTACAAAAAGAATTCTGTCTTGTTTGATGAAATGGGGAAAATACAGTAAAAGGAATCATATTTTTACTAGCACCTTTCCACACCACTGCTTGGGCTATCACTGCAGGCAGGTCATCTGCCTCCCAAAGCGGGCTGGCTATGTCTTTTCATGCCTTTTAGGTAAGATACCTGCTCATTCTGTTTCTCTAGGAACTCTAGGTGTTCAAGCTGGACTTTTTTCAATTGATCCATTTCTTTGGACTGCTTCATTGCAAGCTGTAAAAAAGAAAAATTCTGATAAACTTTGGGTTGTAATCTGAAAACTTATGGATGAGGTACGGCTGTTAAGTTTACAGTTTAAACCCATAATTATTACTGGGAAGATCTTCCCTGTGAAAATCTTCTCAGAACATAATAGAGTATTTATGCGCAATCAAAGCTTGGCTTCCTTTTCCATATAAAATGGTGCCAAGTTAATATCGTTAAGATTTAAGTGATAGATTAGCTCTCAGGGAGCAGACAAGAGAAGCTAGAATGTTTAATGTACAGAAAAATCAAATTAAGCAAATTAGCCAGAAGAGGTCTGATATCTAAGCATGAGTTATTGTATACAGTGCCAAGAAAATTACAAAATACTTACTCTTTTTCTTTCTTCCAGAAACTTTTTGGTGTTGCTGCTATTTAACTCCCTGACTCGCCTAAAAGTAATAGGTACAAGTAACAGTTGGCATGACATTGAATAGAATTAACATAATATTACATAAGAAAGCGTTATATTCTATTTAATTCTCTGGATGGGATTATCACTTTACCTAATTTTTGTGGAATTTTCAAAGACATAATGTACAGAGAGAGAAATACAAACTTCTTTGTACCCATCACTCAGATTAGTCAGTATTAATGTTCTGCCCTGCTTGTCTCATATTTTTAAAGGAAACAAAGTGTTACAGATATAATGAAAGCCCCTTTTGTATTTTTCCTGATTCCACGCCCCTCCTTTCTTTCTCTCCAAACATAACCCCTATTTTGAGTTGGGTGTGGACCTTACCATCCATGTTTTAATATTTTTATTTCATATGGATGTATCCATTTGTAATATATACAAATGCTTGTCAAATTTTCAGGTGCCTACAAATCAAATGGAGATACTGTCAAAAACACAGATTGCTGGGTCCACCCCGAGAGGGTCTGATTCAGTGGGTCTGGAGTGGGGCATGAGACTCTGCATTTCTAACAAGTGCCCAAGTGATGCAGCTGGTCTCTATTGCTCTGTGTGTTTTCCAAATTTACCTAAATGGTAACCTATTCTGGGTTTCTTCCTATAACTTATTACTTAGCCTAGTTTCTAGAGCTACAACTGTGTTTCAAACTCTTCCATTACTTTCAACTGTTGTATGGATTTTTTCAAACATTTATGAAGAGAATACAATATTTCCAGTTGCCAATAATGACAGATAGGTTGTTTCCAAACAATGCTCCAATGATCTAGTGCTTAGGGTCCCATAATGCTTGACACACTATCTGCTGACTCAATAAATGTAGGGCATATCTTCTTGCGCACACGAGCAAGGATTTCTCTAAGGTATATGCCTAGATTTGCAGGTTGGTGGGGAATGAACAGCTTCATCTTTACTCCAAAGCACTTGTCCTTATTTGCATTCACAACCAGGGTTTGAACACTACCTTTTCTTCAGGTCTTTGTGCACTCTTGGTACCCTAAGACATTGACTTTTGTGTCAATTAGTTTTATGAAGTGGCATCATTACCAGTGAGGCTGGAGTGCTTTTCATGACTGAATAGACCTCTAACTGATTGAATTTCTCTAACAGCTATGGGTCTATTCAGGTTTTCTTCTTCCTTTTCAGTTTTGGATATTAATATTTTTCTAGGCAATTGTCCATTCCCTTTAAGTGTTCAAACTCACTGGTCGTATTCTTTATGTAGTCTTCATTTTCAAAAATATTGATTAGATCTGCAGTCATTTCTCCTTTTTATCCCTAATATTACTAACCTGTGTTCTTTTGCTTCTTGAGCAGTCTTGCTGGAGGTTCACTGATTTTATTTTTTCAAATAATAAGCTTTTGTTTTTGTGGATATGCTCCATTGCTTTTTGTTTTCTACTTCAGAACTTTTTGCTTTTTTATTTCTCCCCATCCGAGATCTTTGGGTTCACTCTGTATTTCTAATTTTATACTCTCTTGGGTGTTTAACTCACTAGTTTGCATTTTAAAAAGTATATACACCTAGGGGCACGTGCGTGGCTCAGTCAGTTGAGCGTCCAACTCTCAATTTCAGCTAAGGTCAGGATCTCAAAGTTGTGAGATCGAGCCCTGCATTGGGCTCCACACTGGGCATGGAGCCTGCTTAACATTCTCTCTCTCCCTCTGCCCCTCCACACCCCACTTGCACTCTCTCTCTCTAAAAAAAAAAAGAAGGTAGCTAACGTGATATTTAGGGTGAGAATTACAAACTTTTTTAAGGTGAAAACATTTAAGATTTAAGATCTACTCTCTTAGCAACTTTCAAGTATATAATATAGTACTGTTAACTATAGTCACCATTCTCAATATTAGATCTCTGGAAGTTAGTCCTCTTATAACTGGAAGTCTGTCCCCTTTAACATTTTCCCTTTTCTGCACTCCCTTAACTCCTGAAACCCACCATTTTACTGTTTCTAAATGAAATCATACATTATTTGTCTTTCTCTGGCTTATTTCACTTAGCATTATGCCCTCAAGTTCCATCGATGTCATAGATGCCAAGCTTTCCTTTTTTAATGGCTGGATAATATTCCACTGTGTGTGTATGCAGACATAAAATGATATTTTCTTTATCCATTCATCCATTTATGGGCACTAAGGTTATTTCCATGTCTTGGTTAGTTGAATAATGCTGCAATGAACATGGGGGTGCAGATATTGCTTTGGTATAGTGATTTCATTTCCTTCAGATAGATACCCAGAAGTGGGGTTGTAAGATTATATGGTATTTCTATTTTTAATTTTTGAAGGAACCTCCGTATTGTTTTTTTTATAGTGGCTGCACCAATTTACATGGCCCCAACAAAGCAGCAAGGTCCTCTTTTCTCTACATCCTCACCAACACTTGTTCCATTTCTTGTATTTTTGATAAACAGCCATTCTAACAGTTATGAGGTTTTATTTCATTGTGGTTTTGATTTGCATCTCCCTGATGATTAGGGATCTTGAACATTTTTCATGTGCCTGTTGGCCATTTGTATGTTTTCTTCGGAAAACTGTCTACTTAGGTCCTCTGCCCATTTTAAAATCAGATTGTTTTGTTGTTACTGAGTTGTATGAGTTTCTTATACTTATTTGGCTATTAATCCCTGATAAATGGTTTACAAATATTTTCTCCCATTCTGTAGGTTGCCTCTTCATTTTGCTGATTGTTTCTTTTGCTATGTGCTATATGCTATTTGCTATAGAACTACCTTCTATACATGGATAGACAGTACTTGCATGGTGGTTGTTTTAAATATTGCATAATCTCTGTTGAAATGTCCTCTTTGACTCGGGAATAAAAGTGTCAGCCTCTATATGTCTTTCTAAGCTGTCTGATTATAACTTTTAAAATTTTATTTCTCGGTACTTTAAGTGGACACACATACACAATGTGTTTAGAAGGTAACCATTTTACACACAGAAATTATTTTAAAAACCAGCCATTTGTAGACGTTTTAGAACCACCTACCACTGGAGACAAAGTCAAAACAAAACAAAGTTTTTATCAGTAACTTAGAGTTCAAGATAATTTGACCTCAACTGGGCTGAAGTCCACTTTGTAACATACTTGAAAAAAATGATAAAGAGCTGTTTAATGATTAACACATTTATCCTACTGAATTCTGTATTTTACTTCAGGGAATCTAAAATAGTTCAAACTGATGAGGTTTTATCATGGCTGGAATATTTTACGTTTGTGAGCAAAAGCAGATAATGTCATTTCCACATATATAAGGCCTTTAAACACAGTTCCTTGAGAATAAATAAACAAGAGCCACGACAGGATGGTGCAAAGAAGTATTGATTCAATTGAGTAATAATTTCCCTAGATGCTCCATGTTGACTGGGAAATTTCTTGGCCAACATTTTAAAAAGTCAATTCATTTCCAAGTCCAATTACTGTGGAATTCCGTATCCTATTGATGACCCATTCCCAACTGTACTTAATTCAACAACACTTCTGCATGAAAATGCACTGGATGGTATTATCCTTCATATTTTATCATATTTCATGTTTAACATCTTTATTAATAATTGAGTTGTGCTTTAAAAAAAAATCAGTGAAATTGAGGTAGTTGGATGGCAGTTCTCACCATGTTCAAAACAAAGAGGCAACATCAGGTATCCAATAAGCTTCCATAAGAGACCACGTAGACAGGGAGACCGTGAAACACAGGTGCTTTCCTTTGCATCTGCAAAGTTCTCCAACAGCTCAGCCTATAGGTAAGCAAGAGCTGAGTGTCTTGAAGCCCTCAACACGCTCATGTCTCAGTCCCAAGAGCTAATCTTCACTTGGCTATATATTTTAGGATCACTGAGAATCAAGTGCTCTCAACTCCCTCTCTTGGGTAACACGACTCCTGATGTCCTCTCAAATCCCCTTTACCGCCTTTGCCTAAAGGGCTTGCACCTGGAACCTCCTCTGGAGATAACACACACCTTCCCCTAGCCCCAGGTGGCAAATGGCTGACCAACAGAGAAGTACAAAAGCTAGATGCCCTTCGTTCAAAGAGGTCGGTGGTGCAGCTTATCCTCCAGAGCTTGCGATCAGGCTGAAGAGGGACTGTAGCTGAGACCAATAAATCTTTGCTCAGTCACTGCCTTGAACCCTTCCTGCTTCCCCTATTCCTCTTCTCTGAAGATCCCTTCCTCAGTAAATCACATGCACCCAAGTTCCTGTCTTGGTCTCCGTTTCTTAAAAACCCAACCTAAGAAAAGGTCAAACCAGAAAACCTGGGGACTTTTGAGATGATCCCTGGGGTCAGGGACAGCACCAAGCAAATCAAAGAAAGAGGACTGCCTTCCTACAGGCTACTAGTCAGAACCATCCCATCCAGAATGGGCCCATACCTGAGCAGGTGAGATACTTGCAGGATGACCCAGTGGAATGTGGGAAGGATATTTTACCATATTTTGTGCCATTTGGTTTGTGGATGAGCACACATATACTGAACGTACATTTATTTTACTGGTGGTAGTGAACAATCAGAAGACAAGTGTTCTAGAGCAACAACAATAAATCTTCATAGCGGTAACAGAATTCATAGCCAACACTCACAGGGATTTTGAGTAGTGTGTGTATACACACAGAAACATTGTGTTTATGCCTCCCAGCCAATGCTCCATCCCCACAGTGAGTACTCTCAGGCTTACCTTTCCCGTTCTGCTTTGTTCTTGATAGATTTATCTTGGCTGATGGCTTTGCTGTTTTCCATAGAAATCTTAGCCTGGTGTGCTCGCATTTCCTTGCTTTCCCTAAATATTAAAAGTAAACAAATGGGGGTTGGGGGGATGGGGAGTTAGTGTTTAGTGGGTACAAAGTTTCAATGGGGGAAGATAAAAAACGTCCTGGAGATGGATGGTGGTGCTGGCTACACAACAGTGTGAGTGTACTGACAGCCACACACTTTTAAAAATGGTTAAAATGGGGGCGCCTGGGCGGCTCAGTCAAGCGTCTGCCTTAGGCTCAGGTCATGATCCCAGGGTCCTGGGCTCGAGTCCTGCGTTGGGCTCCCTGCTCAGCGGAGAGCCTGCTTCTCCTTCTCCCTCTGCTGCTCCTTCTCTCTCTCTCACTCGCTGTCAAATCTTTAAAAAGTGGTTAAAATGGCAAATTTTATGTTATGGATATTTATAATGGAAAAATAAATTCTACATATAACAGAAGTAGGTTTTCTCCCCCCACTATTGAGCTCATTGAGTTATTTTGTATCCTGCGAAAAGGAGGCAAAAAGCCCCAATCCATGAGAAGCAGAGGTGGGTCACCTACTAGGGAAGTGACTGTGATGAACTGGGATGAAGAGGCATTACGTTTGTCCATAAAAACATAAAGATCTTCCAGCTTTGCCCTACATTTCTTGGGGTCAGATGGCCTGGAGGAGAGAGAGAGAGGATGTTCTGACCCTCACAAGTGACCTTCACGTTTTATGACAGCTCATGGGAATGAAGGGAACTGAGTAGTTTCAGATAAGCATGGGTTTTAGGGGAAAAAAGGGAATGTTTACATTAGGCCCCTGGATCCCTGCGTGTGCTGGAATGTCTGTGTGCTCATGAGAAAGACTCATAGGTTATTTACTTGTACATTAAAGGTATACATTTTAGAGCACTGAAATGAGTATTAGCAAAGAATTTTTTCTGGAACCTATAGAGGTCTCCTTGAAACCCTGCCTGGAAATGAGTGACCAAGGAGTCAGGTATACTAATATTCTAAGTGGTATCTGCACCATATCAAAAGAGATGGACAACACTGAGCCCACAGAGGTAGGAATATGCATAGAAACTCCTGGACCCAAGAAAATGGCTCTCAAGTTGTTCCTTCAGTTAGTGTTAGTCAACTGACCATTACTTCATTCATTCATTCCGCAAACACTGCTGAATGACCGAATGTGGCTGACCAGTCTTAAGAGGGCAAGATTTTTTTTTAACCAAGGGTTGTTATCGTGAGGCAGACACACAACCACAGGGTGCTTGAGAAAAAGCCCAAATGCTGTTGTTACTTGGAAAAATGCCCTGGCCGTGCACTTATTTTTTAAGCTAAACTAGTAATTAGATTATGCTCTCTTCAGATAACTTCCTAAGCAATGCAAGAATTAGTTTACTTTTTTTTTTTCCTTTTGAACAATGTTTACTGTTGAGGGCTTTTTTCTTTATTCAATGACAAGAAAGAGGAGAGAGGAGCACCTCGTCCTGTGAAGTATCTTTGGGGAAGGAGGGATGATTACAATCTGGTACTGCGGTAGCGGTCAAAGACAGAGTGGTGAGCAGACCTTTTTGTGTACTGAATTAAGAGCATCTTGAAGGGCAAAAAAGAAAAGATCACTCCTAATCCTATACAACTTCATAGAATACTTTAGAATGGACAGGGTACAGACCACTGACCTCCAGCAAACTTAGCACGGTCTACCTCATTTCGTTGCCTTGAATGAGAATTGGGCAACAATGGCAAGACGCTTCACGTTCTTACAGCTGGATCGATCCATCACTCCAAAACCGGGCTGGGAATTCATGAACGCGCCCAGATAATTTATGCAGTTAGCATTTAAACACTTTTTTTGTTTGCTTTGTTTGTACAACGCTTCAATTTTCTACTCTTTTGTGTATATCAATAGACCGTAACAGTGGCATATCCGAGGCATGGCGAGCAAGCTGTAAAGGCTGTGATAAAAGGATGTAATTGACATCGACACTCTTCTGCTGGGGGCGGGGGGGGGCAGGGGAGTCTAGCTCATCATTTGCAGAATTTTAAATGTAATATTCAATTCATCAACCGATACTTCTTTGCTGTTTCTTGATTAGGCCTATCTTTCTAAAATTTCTAGAAGTCCTAATCATGTAAAGAAGGATCTCACCACATTTAGCCACTGAGTGATCAGAGCCAATCTGATCGAGGAGCTTAACTGGTTGGTCTTTGTCTCCTTCTGTGTCCTCTCTCCTAAGAGGCTCCAGGCCGTTTTCCAAAGCCAAGCGTTGGCCCTAACACTCCCTGAAGCCTCCATGTGAAGCTACTAGAGAGACAGCAGAGTTCCTTCGGGCTGTGCTTTTTGGTATACATCGTATACTATTTGTAATTCAACTTCATTTTTCATGTGAGTGTTAAGACCTTGCCAACACTTGAAAGCACTTCGATGGCAGAGGCCATTGCTTATAGTTCATGTTGCTCACCTCAACCATATGACGTGATACACGTAACAGCTCAGTGTTATTACAAAATTAGGAGTTCTCTCTGGAGAAGGTGCACTTGCCTACCTGTCATGGGACAGTTTCAGCTGCTGGGTTTGCTGCTCATGGGCATTGATCAGTAGCTTTCTCAGGAGCTCACACTGCTGGCTGAGGTGCAGGTCCCGGATTTCTTGCTCCTCAGCACTGTGGGTGTTGATCATTTCTGACCACTCCTTTGTGTGCTGGGCCACTATCTCTTTGACCTGTGTAGGGGAAAATGGGATGGTGCCACTTGGAATTCTCACAGATCAGGTTTGAACTGAAAACAGTCTCTGTCGTGCATTTAAAATCCCACCCACCAATTTAGCTGGTGAATCAGTAGACACTCCAACTGCAAAAAATATGTACTAATCCAGGGGACTCAGGAAGTCCTAGCTTCTTAAAATAATCAATTGCTTTGGTTATAAATTTTCAGCCATGCCCTATGATTCCACTGCTTAACTTGTCCATGTTTCCTTTTGTCTGGACTCTGGGCTCCTTATGGATTCTCTCAGCTTCTCCTAATCTCCTCATGCTTTTCCTGCTTCACATCCACACGGCCGCAGGTCTGAATGGAGAAGGCCTAGGTTCTCTTTATCGCTGGATTAGGACTCATTGTGTCAACCATACCAGACGTTGGGGTAGAAAGTCTTCCCTCCCTATATCCATGCTCTTTGCAATGTGGTTTTGTACCTTTCCTCATCAAGATCTAGTGTCCATTTCTCCACCTCCTTAAAACTGGCCACCCTTGGGATTTGTTTTAGCCACGAGATAGTAGCAAATATGGTGCAAGCAGTAGTTTGGAAAATGCTCCCTCTTGCTGTCTGGAATCCCAAGGCTGCCTTGGGACAGAGCCTATGCTAGCCTGCTGGAGGATGAGAGGTCATACAGGAAAAAGCAATCAGCTGCCAGCCACCGACCGGGGTATCTCAGTACAGCCATCGATCCCGGCTAATGGCAGACACACGAGTGAGCCCTAATCACAATCCCAAGAACTATCCAACTGAGTATAGCCCAAATTCTGACCCACTCAATTGTAAGGTAATAACTGGGAGGTGTCTTAAGTCACTAGATTTTGACCCGGTGTGCTGTGCAGCAAACTGATATCATGGCCAAGATTTCTACTTTCCTATCTGTGCAAAGCTTCTAGAAGTCATGGCATGGTGCACAGACATTAATTCTCAAACATTCCAGTTAAGAAGAGAGAGACTGAAGAACAACTCTCAAAGACACATGGCTTCCTGCCTATGTAACTTCACACGATGGACACAAAATACATAGCACCGAGGAGAACCTCCATTTGAACCATGTGGCTCACCCATGTAGGCAGCAGGGCCACGGGGCAGATGACAGAACTGTGTGGAGACACAGGGAGGCTGGCTGGTTTGACCAAAAGCTAGAGTTGGGAGTTTTAAGAGTACCACCCCTCCTCTGTAACTATTACTGCTAGAAGAATTCTTTGCATTATTGACTGGAACTTAGTGCTCAGTTCCCCAAAAGCCCACAAACTAATAAATCTCCCAAGTTCCTATTTTCTTATGTTTTGGGGGAAATATGAGTAATTGGGCTCATCTCCTAGAATGTCAGCTCTTGATTTTTTTCCCCATCCTAAACTTCCACAGCAAAGTTAGAATGGAATAAGTATCAAAGAGTTACTAACAACCCTCAGGTTGGGTGGGTTTTTGTTCTATGTTTAATGTTACTTCTCTAGAGAAGCATGTTCTGTATTTTATATAGTATTTGTCCTGTTTCACTTGATGCCCCAGAGGCAGGAGGCAGGCAGCATAGACAGACTGTATGCATATTTCTACAGATGAAGGAAAAGATGTTCCAGGAAATGGCCCTTCCCAAAGCCAGTGAGTCTGGAACAAATGGGAATGACGATATCTCTTGACTTCCCAGACCAGCCCCAGGTTAGTTATCTCTGATTTATGTTAGGTAAGGCATCTAAAAAATTACAAAGTATCTTCTGCAAGTTCCTGCTGTAAAAATAGGCATTTTCTTACCTTAGATTTGTGATCTGATGTCAGTGTCTGAATTTTAATTTCGGTTTCTTTTTTCATTTCGAGACAATTACTTCCCCTGAAAATGGAAAATCATAAACATGTGCCAGATGTTAGATATCTTCCCATTCCCATGGGCCCTTGCTCCAAAGCTTTCTAATGAAGACAATTTGTTCATCAAACACGGGACATCATGGCTCATTGGGCAACATCAGTATTTCTAGTAATAGATGTACACCTTACAAAACATCCACATCGTGATTACTCAATTCAACCACTACACAAAGAGACACTTCACATCTAACAATGATTTCATTGTGAAGGGTCTGTTGTCAGAGTTTCCATTTTGGTTCCTGCTTTTCTTGAGGCTAATTTTTCATTTATTCAATAAAATACTATTGGAGATAATAACTAGAAAATAGGTCCTCAGCTTGGAAGTGAATTTTTAAATTCTTTCTGGTTATAAAGCCAGATTTTTGTCTTTTACACATGCCAGCAAGGCAGAAAATAACATTTCTTGGCATCACAGGGCAATTTTTGCTTCTTATTCCATTGTGACTAGGAAATACATATGAGGCAATTTCCCAGCAACCATTACTGCTTATTTCAGTGATAATTTTTCCCTTTTGGAATATCTGTAGCATTGCTGAAACCAGAACAGGTCCCGAGCTTCTGTCTTCAGCATATACGCTCTGATGTATTATGGCCTAAGTGAGAATGCTTCATTATCTTATTGAGAACGTCTCTGAGAAAAGCATTATTCTAAAAATGCTAGACTCTCATCAAATCTATTTGACTCTCATCAAATCTATTACTTCTCAAGGGCTGGCACCGAGGATGCTCTCCCTTTAGTCTGTTACTTGGAGAGCTTGTGGCATCACAGAAACATCCCCCTGGCTTAATTCTAGACAAAAATATTTTATAGTAAATGCACTGATAGGGTTTATTTAACAGTTTTATCTGTTGGCATTAGCTAAAGATTCTTCAAATATTAAAAATCGAGATTGCATTTTTTTTTCCTGAGTGCATCAAACTTATTTATTTTCTGGCTATGAAAAAGGATTTCTGTAATTTCAAAAGTTCCCAACTTTAGCTTGTCCTTCCTTCTCCCCCACCCCCCCATTCACCTTAAAGATACCCAAGTGGAAAACACATGAGGGACATAGTTACGGTGTCATCAACCAATGGCTGTCCAACTGGAATAAAGCTCCTCTTTTCTACTTCAATCCCTGCCTTCAGTTGAATGAGTCTCTTATTTTCCAGGAAAAAATTTTAATGGAATGAAAACACAGTCAAGACTAAGTTCTGCCTTGACCTAAGCAGTTAAATGAACTGTGGGGGAAGACAAAATATAAAAAGGCAAAAAGCTTTCAGAATGAAATAAAGAGCCATTACCCCTTCTTCTTCATCGCCTTCTCTAGGATTTTCTCATGCGTTGACTTCTCTTTGTCATACTGTGCCACAATTTTGTCAACTTGTGTGCAGTGCAACTTCTGCATCGTGCTGTGCTCCTGAATGAGAAAAATCTGCCGTCACAAGGTGGGCTCTTCCAGGGTGGCTGACAAACTTTGCCTATGTTTGGCTGGCACGATTCTCAACAGCTTTCCCAGAACCAAGGTTTGGAAATTGAGGAGTAACCAATTCTGAGAAGTGGAAGGACTTCCAATCTCCCGCCCAACACAAGAGTTTCTTGTACAGGGGTATCCCCAATAAGGGAGTGTCTAGCCTCAGCCTAAAGAACATGCCCACCTCAAAAGGCATCCCTGCACACTACTGGGCAGCACCGATCATCCCAAAGTCCTCTCTTCTACACATACATGTTCTCCACAGAACTTCTACCCACTGGTCTTTGTTCTGTTGGAGACAACTAATTACTCCACAGCCCCTACCACACAGTGGTTCTCAACTAGGTAAGTTCAGCTACCATAGTTTCCCTCTTTCACATGCTAAGTATAACTATTCACATGTGACATGGTTTCTAAACACCCAGCACGTTTTTGGAAGGTCTTAAATACTATCGCTAAACAGTGAGAATTGCCAGTGGGATTGTCACTGTCAGCTGACTTCAAATCCCCATCATGCCTTTAGAAGTCGCGGAGCAGGGTGGTGCTGGGTGGGGAGATTCTCAGGACAGGAAACCGACAATGGGGACAACAGAGTGGTCCAAGGTGACGCTATATGGCTGTGGATTTGGGGTCAGGGAATCATGTGGAACAGTATCTTGCTTAATTTGTGGTTGGAAGGCCTCATAAGTCTAGCCACATTCCCAGTATGTGTGCACTTTGTGTTATAAACACATTTCAGCCAGGGCTTTTGCAATGTGGTAGATTGGGTTAAAGGCATGGGTTCTTTAGGCTTAAATCCTGGGGCAACTCATCTAGCCTCTCAATCTGTTCATCTTTGTAACTGGGAGAGCGATACCTAGTTCACAAGGTTGTTAGGACTAAAAGTAAATATAATAATCATATTTCAAATGCCTGCTACACCTTATTCAAAATATAGTAACATGTTCATATTATTCAATATCCATGATAACATACAGAGAGTGACTTGGGATAAGGGAGAGCAAGCAGAATGATTAAATCAATAAACCTTCCCTCCACACTGAATCAACTGCCTCAGGAATCAACACGTTAACATCTCCTTATTTGAATGGATTTAACTACTCTTGTATTGTGTGGACAACAACGAGCCTACTAAAATGTCCTAATAATAGTCTTCCTTCCAAGATTTAAAGGCATCACGCCTGCCCAGCCCAAGTGTTAATTTTCCTGGGCAAATAAATAAGGGACTCTATGCAAGTGCAGATTCAAACAGATTAGAATAATCTTTCTTGTGTAATCTTTCTGCTTTCCTGTTTCTTGCAAGTATTGGAGGGAGGGTGGAGAAGATTGTTCTTTAAATAGCCTAGTGCAGCACAAGAAAAGGAGAGGATTTGAGGCTTGGAAGTACACTGACAGACTATTTCTTAAGGAAACCTTATGGTGAATCTTATTAACCCAATTAGAGATGAGGAATGAGGCTGTTTGTGACGAAAGGCATTCACAATAGATTCCAGTAGGTAAGATATTCTCTATGAAGGCAGGGCAAGTCTTTGTTCAGAGGTACATGACGCAAAACTTGGTTCAGAGCAGGTGCTCATTAAATATTTGTTGTACAAATGAAAAAATAGCAAGGGAAAACAGCAGGAGCACTTGGATTCTGGTCTTAGCTCAGTCAATAATTAGCCAAGTGGGGCCTTGTGAAACTTATATAAATCTTTCCAGCCCTCACCCTCTTTCTTAGAAAACTGAACAAGATCCATTTGCCCAACCTCATTCATGGGTTGTTTATGAGCTGCAAAGTTACTGAACGTATGCAGGAATAATATGGAAAATTAGGGGGTACCTAGGTGGCTCCATCAGTTAAGCATCTGCCTTCAGCTCAGGTCATGATCCCGGGGTCCTGGGATCGAGCCCTGCATCAGGCTCCCTGCTCAGTGGGGAGTGTGCTTCTCCCTCTCCCTCTGCCCCTCTCCCTGCTTGTGCTCTCTCTCTCTCAAATTAATAAATCTTTAAAAAAAATATGGAAAATTAGAAGTACACTGAATCGAAATGATTACTGTTAATACAAATAACAAAGTTGGTCTTGAAAAAGTATCTCTGTGTTTCTCTACATGCTCAGAATGATTCCTGTGTGGTAGGAAGTGGTCACTGAAGTGTTTTAGGATAATTTGGTTTCCAGACACCACTTCTCCATTCACGAAGGAACGGGCTCCTAATTATGTGATGGTGGTGAAGCCTCAGCTTCCTGGAGCATAAAACAGAGGAGCCAGGAAACGGTCTCTCCGTCCATTTTAACTCAGAAAAAGCCTATCATTGGTTCTATTCTTTGGTCCTTAATTAAATCATGAGACACTACTGAAGAGGCATACCTTTTTTTCATTCATTTAGGTCAAGAGTACCAAAATTAGATGTGTTGACCGAAAAGGCGATCTTAGTTGGGATATTTTTGGGGAGAATACATATACAGTCTTTAGCAGAATTTATAGGTTTCTTACTGGAGTTAAGAGTAAATTCAGCTTCTTTTGGGACAGACTTCTGCTGCAATTCATTCTTGTGACTGATGTGGCGTGGGCGTGAATGATGTGGGCGTGAATGACTGCACCACAGATATTGCTGAAAAATTGGAGTAAGGCACGTTTGCTCAGCATGCAACTCTGAGGTCACCAGTAAGCTGCCTCTGTGGGTGGCTGCTGTCTCTCTTCCTAACAGAGTTATGGGTCTGGCACTGAGGTCTTACTATTAATTATAATTGATGAGTTTAACAGCAGTCTTGATGTTATCAGCTAAATTGTTTGCATAGCAAAGAACAAATTTTCCATCAGTAGCTTTACTGAAATGCCAAATATTGGTCAGTTTCTCAGGCATTTCACTGGACTCATCTGATGGTGATGCTGCAAACCGGTGGCCCCAGGGATGCATCCAGCCTACAAATGTAAGATTTCTCCCTCCTCTCCATGGTGTTTTGAGAGAAGACTGAACTAGTGACTAATATTTAAAGATCTGGAAGTTCATATAAGATTTCAGATTTTATGAATCCCCTTTCGAGAATGAAGCTGGCCCATGGACTCTCAAGGCAGCAGTGGTGGGAAGCTAAGTCTGATTTGCCTTTTGGATGGGAATGAATGCTCTTCTGCTCTCTCTAACCAACTTCTTTCATTTACTTATTTAGTCCCTGTAGGCATTTAAATTGTAACTGTTCTTCTAACATGTTATTGGGGATACTTACCCAACTTTGGGTTTTATTTGCTCTAGGGATTTGACCACATCAGACAATTGAAAAGTATGCCCATTTCTTACTGAATGAAACTCCAGTTCTGGATTCCAATGAGTCATGCATTAGGGGAGATTACTGTTGCTTAGTTCTGCTTTTGCTCTCTCTCATCTAATGGACACTTGAAAGCCATTCCCCCTAGTTTCCATTTCAGATTAGAGAGGTGGTTCTAGAAAGTGAGAGACACACAGGAGTCTGATTGCCAGCTGCCCTCACAGGGTCAAAAGCAATGGCCAATGACCACTGCCAACTGCCAAATTCTAGGTATGTTAACTCACAGCCCAGTCTCACTGGGGGCTGACATGGTCATTATCCCTGACTTTTCTGCTTGGTATCCTAAAAGCAGCTCACACACCTATTTCTGTGTACCTCTTGCAGAGGGCAGATCCTCGTACACAATTCCTCCTCATCCTGTAGCTAACCAAGGTTGAAAAGATGATTTCTTTGGCATAATACATCTGTGTCTTAAGCCACTGGGATTTAGCTCTTGGATTCTCTGCTTCCCTGTAGGTCTAAGCAGTGGCATTACTTACCTAGGCTGATGTGTAAGAGCTGTGAGTGCCCTACAATCATAATATGGACTGAGTAGGAGTCTCTGCTCTCAGCTTCCAACTGCCAAGGTGGATGCTTGGATGCTGTGGTTGGGAGGATACAGCATGGGCCAGGTTTCCTTCTCAGTAGGTTACTTTATAACCGAAGGCCTTAGGGTGGCAAATCTTAGCCCCATCCTAGGGTTGTAAGGTGTTGTTTCACAGAAAGGCTGGGGGTATTTATTCTCATTATTGCTTGACAACAGGTCAAAATCTGTTTTTGTAAGGAGGCCTCATCCTCAGCTTGCAGGAAATTACGGGGACTTCCACTAAGGGGTCAAGGGACGTAATAGAGTACCAAGTAATATTGCTAAAGAAACAGTTCTCAAAATGTAATGTGTGCAGGAGAGGTGCTTAAATTTATTTCCTAGACCTCTTCTTGAAGATTATCATTATGTCTCAGATGAAAGAATATGCATTTTTTTTTTTACAAAGCCTCCACCTCTTGGTCCAAGGATCCTATGTTGAAAAAACAGTCCCAAAGGAAGCCAAGATATCTGTGTTCTCATAGAATCACGACTGGTTTTAAAAGCCTTTAACTAAGACCATCAAGAAGATGTGAGAAAGAAAAATCAATGTGGGAAAACTCAGAGGTAATGCAGTCAAGTGGTTAGGAGCATGAATTTCACTACTGGATATTTACCCAAAGAAAACACTAATTCCAAAAGATATATGGATCTTTGTAGTTACAACAGCCAAGATGTGGAAGCACCGCAGGTGTCCCCTGATAGACATATGGATAGGAAGTTGCGGTGTGTGTATATGTACAATCACACGCATATATAAAATGGAATATTATGCAGCCATAAAAAAGGATGAGAGCATCCCATTTGCAACAACATGGATGGATGCAGAGGGTATTATGGTAAGTGAAGTAACTCAGAGAAAGACAAATACCAAATGATTCCACTCATATGTGGGACCTAAAAAAACCAAAGCCAAATGAAGAAACAAACAAAAAGCAGAATCAGATGTATAAATACAGACTGATGGTTCCAGAGGAGAAGGGAGTTGGCGGGTGGGCAAAACAAGAGAAGGTGACTGGGAGATACAGGCTTCCAGTTGTGGAATGAACAGGTCACAGGAATAAAAAGTACAGCATAGCTAGATTTCATCTGGTCTCAGGAATTCAGCTGAATAGGGATCAAACCATTCTGAACACCTACGAACTCAACAGGAGATCGAAGAGGAGAGTAGTAACAACTCTCTGAACAGAGAAGTGACCACTTACGGGAAGGTAGGACGTGCAGAGAAGTGAATCCGAGGCGATATTCGGGAGGATAGATGGCGGGGGAGGGGGCCTCCGCCGGCCACTTCTGGCAAGTGATAGAGCCGCGGAGCACAAAATCGGACCTTTTAGAAGTCGGCTCCGCTGAGGGACGTCGCTGCAGTGGCTAAGCGGGGAGTGGAACCCTTGCAGGACAGTGCAGTCTCAGGACCCTCGGGGTCACAGAAAGACCGGGGGTGCCTGAGTGCGGCAGAGCTCCCAGGTATCAGAGCGGGGAAGCCGGCTGCAGAGACGGAGGCGAGGCGCCGGCTCTCAGCTCGCGGTTGCCATAAACTGTGATCCGCGGCCCAGTCGGGTCACTGCTCCTCCAGCAGGGACCCAACAAACGGCAGAGCTGGGGAGACTCCCCTTCCTCCCCCGGGAGGAGCGGTGTGGGAGTGCACCGCAGGGATCTGCTGGGTTTGGAGACTCCACACGGGGTCGGGTGCCAGAGACAGAAACGCTCGGTCACAGGCCGGGTGAGCATGGAGTGCGGCCGGAGACCGGGGAGACGGGAGTGACTGCTTTTCTCCGGGGGTGCACTGAGGAGCGGAGCCCCGAGTTCTCAGGTCCTCCGGGTGGAGATTGGGAGGCCACCATTTTCGCCCTGATCCTCCAAAGCTGTACCGCGAGCTCGCAGGGAACAAAAGCTCCTGAGAGCAAACCCCAGCAGCTTGCTTAGCCCAGACTCATAAGGGCGGGGCAATTGCGCCTCCGGCAAAGACACTTGGAAACCATGGCAACAGGCCCCTCCCCCAGAAGATCAGCACAAACAGCCAGCAAGCCAAGACCAAGTTTACCGATCAAGGAGAACGGGAGAACTCCAGCGCTAGGGGAATACTGCACATAGAATTCATGGCTTTTTTTTTTTACCATGATTCATTAGTTCATCAAAGTTAATTTTCTTTAACTTTTTTTTAATTTTTCTTTTTCCCGTTTTCAACCAACATCTTATCAATCCCTTTTTAAAAAAAAATTTATTTTTCATTTTTAGAGTCATATTTTATCCCTTCATAGTAGTTACCCTTATTTTTGGCATATATATATATATATAAGTTGTTCTCTCTTTAAAATTTTGAGATACAGTTTCATCTAACAGATCAAAATATACCCTAAATCACTAGTGTATGGCTTTGTTCTAGTCTCCTGCCTGATCACATTCTCTCCCTTTCAAACAACTTATCAATTCCTTTTATAAAATCTTTTATAATTTTCATCTTTAGTCATCTTCTATCCCTTCATTGTATCAATCCTTATTTTGTACATATGTCTTTCTTCCTTTAAAATTTTAGGAGGCACTTTTCTCTAACAGACCAAAATATGCCCAAAATCTAGTGTGTGGCACTGATCTATGCACTAGCCTGATCATATTTGATCATATTCTGCCTTTTCTGTATTGTTCTGTTTTTGTTTTTATCTTTTTTTCTTCTCTTTCTTTTTCTTTCTTGTCCCCTGGTTTCAGGTCTTTTCTGATATGTATACATATCCCATTTGCTGGGGACGTGGTTAACCTGTTAGCATTTTGTTCTCTCATTCATCTATTCTCCTCTGGACAAAATGACAAGACGAAAAAAATCACCTCAGCAAAAAGAACAAGAGGTAGTACCGTCAGCCAGGGACCTACTCAATACGGACATTAGTACGATGTCGGACCTAGAGTTCAGAATCATGACTTTAAAGATACTAGCTAGGCTTGAAAAAAGCGTGGAAGTTATTAGAGAAACCCTTTCTGGAGAAATAAAAGAACTAAAATCTAACCAAGTCGAAATCAAAAAGGCAATTGATGAGGTGCAATCCAAAATGGGGGCACTAACTGCTAGGATAAATGAGGCAGAAGAGAGAATCAGCAATATAGAAGACCAAATGATGGAAAATAAAGAGGCTGAGAAAAAGATAAACAACTACAGGATCATGAGGGCAGAATTCGAGATAAGCGATACAGTAAGACGAAACAACATTAGAATAATTGGGATCCCAGAAGAAGAAGAAAGAGAGAGAGGGGCAGAAGGTATATTGGAGCAAATAATAGCAGAGAACTTCCCTAATGTGAGGAAGGAAACAGGCATCAAAATCCAGGAGGCACAGAGAACCCCTCTCAAAATCAATAATAATAGGTCAACACCCCGACATCTAATAGTAAAACTTACGAATCTCAGAGACAAAGAGAAAATCCTGAAAGCAGCTCAGGAGAAGAGATATGCAACCTACAATGGTAGAAATATTAAATTGGCAACAGGCCTATCCACAGAGACCTGGCAGGCCAGAAAGGATTGGCATGATATCTTCAGAGCACTAAACGAGAAAAATATGCAGCCAAGAATACTATATCCAGCTAGGCTGTCGTTGAAAATAGAAGGAGAGATAAAAAGCTTCCAGAACAAACAAAAACTAAAGGAATTTACAAACACGAAACCAGCCCTCCAAGAAATATTGAAAGGGGTCCTCTAAGCAAAGAGAGAGCCTAAAAGCAGCATAGACCAGAAAGGAACACAGACAATATACAGTAACAGTCACCTTACAGGCAATACAATGGCACTAAGTTCATAACTTTCAATAGTTACCCTGAA
Source organism: Eumetopias jubatus (assembly GCF_037043125.1). NCBI lineage: Eukaryota > Metazoa > Chordata > Mammalia > Carnivora > Otariidae > Eumetopias > Eumetopias jubatus. The sequence continues at coordinate 105,679,521 of NW_028274815.1, forward strand.
TGTAAATGGGCTCAATGCCCCCAATCAAAAGACACAGGCTATCAGATTGGATTAAAAAACAAGACCCATTAATATCCTGTCTGCAAGAGACCCATTTTAGACCCAAAGACACCCCCAGATTGAAAGTGAGGGGGTGGAAAACCATTTACCATGCCAATGGACACCAAAAGAAAGCTGGGGTGGCAATCCTTGTATCAGCCAAATTAGATTTTAAAACAAGACTGTAATAAGAGATGAAGAAGGACACTATATCCTACTTAAAGGGTCTATCCAACAAGAAGATCTAACAATTGTAAATATCTATGCCCCGAACATGGGAGCAGCCAATTATATAAGGCAATTAATAACAAAAGCGAAGAAACACATTGACAACAATACAATAATAGTGGGGGACTTTAACACCCCCCTGACTGAAATGGACAGATCATCTAAGCAAAAGATCAACAAGGAAATAAAGACTTTAAATGACACACTGGAACAAATGGACTTCACAGACATATTCAGAACATTCCATCCCAAAGCAACGGAATACACATTCTTCTCTAGTGCCCATGGAACATTCTCCAGAACAGATCACATCCTAGGTCACAAATCAGGTCTCAACCGGTACCAAAAGATTGGGATCATTCCCTGCATATTTTCAGACCACAATGCTTTGCAACTAGAACTCAATCACAAGAGGAAAGTCGGAAAGAACTCAAATACATGGAGGCTAAAAAGCATCCTACTAAAGAATGAATGGGTCAACCAGGAAATTAAAGAAGAATTCAAAATCTTTGGGATATAGCAAAGGCAGTCCTGAGAGGAAAGTATATAGCAATACAAGCCTTTCTCTAGAAACAAGAAAGGTCTCAAATATACAAGCTAACCCTACACCTAAAGGAGCTGGAGAAAGAACAGCAAATAAAGCCTAAACCCAGGAGAAGAGAAATAATAAAGATCAGAGCAGAAATCAATGAACTAGAAATGAAAAGAACAGTAGAACAGATCAACAAAACTAGGAGCTGGTTCTTTGAAAGAATTAACAAGATTGATTAAACCCCTGGCCAGACTTACCAAAAAGAAAAAAAATGACCCAAATCAACAAAATCATGAATGAAAGAGGAGAGATCACAACCAACACCAAAGACATACAAACAATTATAAGAACATATTATGAGCAACTCTATGCCAGCAAATTAGATAACCTGGAAGAAATGGGTGCATTCCTAGAGATGTATCAACTACCAAAATTGAACCAGGAAGAAACAGAAAACCTGAACAGACCTATAACCACTAAGGAAATTGAAGCAGTCATCCAAAATCTCCCAACAAACAAAAGCCCGGGCCAGAAGGCTTCCCAGGGGAATTCTATCAGACATTTAAAGAAGAATTAATACCTATTCTCCTGAAACTGTTCCAAAAAATAGAAATGGAAGGAAAACTTCCAAACTCATTTTATGAGGCCACCATTACCTTGATCCCCAAACCAGACACAGACCCCATCAAAAAGGAGAATTACAGACCAATATCCTTGATGAACATGGATGCAAGAATTCTCACCAAAATACTAGCCAATAGGATCCAACAGTACATTAAAAGGATTATTCACCATGAGCAAGTGGGATTTATCCCTGGGTTGCAAGGTTGGTTCAATATCTGCAAATCAATCAACGTGATACAATACATTAACAAAAGAAAGAACAAGAATCATATGATCCTCTCAATAGATGCAGGAAAAGCATTTGACAAAGTACAGCATCCTTTCTTGATCAAAACTCTTCAGAGTATAGGGACAGAGGGTACATACCTCAATATCATAAAAGCCATCCATGAAAAAGCTACAGCGAATATCATTCTCAATGGGGAAAAGCTCAGCTTTTCCCCTAAGGTCAGGAACGCGGCAGGGATGTCCACTCTCACCACTGCTATTCAACATAGTATTAGAAGTCCTAGCCACAGCAATCAGACAACAAAAAGAAATCAAAGGCATCCAAATCAGCAAAGAGGAAGTCAAACTCTCACTCTTTGCAGATGATAGGATACTGTATGTAGAAAACCCAAAAGACTCCATCCCAAACTGCTAGAACTCATACAGGAATTCAGTAAAGTAGCAGGATATAAAATCAATGCACAGAAATCAGTGGCATTCCTATACACCAACAACAAGACAGAAGAGCGACAAATCAAGGAGTCGATCCCATTTATAATTGCACCCAAAACCGTAAGATATCTAGGAATAAATTTAACCAAAGAGGCAAAGGATCTGTACTCAGAAAACTGTAAAATACTCATGAAAGAAATTGAAGAAGACACAAAGAAATAGATCAATGGAACAGAATAGAGAGCCCAGAAATGGACCCTCAACTCTATGGTCAACTCATCTTTGACAAAGCAGGAAAGAATGTCCAATGGAAAAAAGACAGTCTCTTCAACAAATGGTGTTGGGAAAATTGGACAGCCACATGCAGAAGAACGAAACTGGACCATTTCCTTACACCACACACAAAAAGAGACTCCAAATGGTTGAAAGACCTAAACGTGAGACAGGAGTCCATCAACATCTTAAAGGAGAACACAGGCGGCAACCTCTTCCACCTCAGCCATAGCAACTTCTTCCTAGAAACATCGCCAAAGGCAAGGGAAGCAAGGGCAAAAATGAACTATTGGGATTTCATCAAGATAAAAAGCTTTTGCACAGCAAAAGAAACAGTCCACAAAACCAAAAGACAACCGACAGAATGGGAGAAAATATTTGCAAATGACCTATCAGATAAAGGGCTAGTATCCAAAATCTATAAAGAACTTACCAAACTCAACACCCAGAGAACAAATAATCCAATCAAGAAACGGGCAGAAGACATGAACAGACATTTTTCCAAAGAAGACATCCAAATGGCCAACAGACACATGAAAAAGTGCTCAACATCGCTCGGCATCAGGGAAATCCAAATCAAAACCTCAAGGAGATACCACCTCACACCCGTCAGAATGGCTAAAATTAACAAGTCAGGAAATGACAGATGTTGGTGGGGATGTGGAGAAAGGGGAACCCTCCTACACTGCTGGTGGGAATGCGAGCTGGTGCAGCCACTCTGGAAAACAGTATGGAGGTTCCTCAAACAGTTGAAAATAGAGCTATCATACGGTCCAGCAATTGCACTACTGGGTATTTACCACAAAGGTACAAATGTAGGGATCCGAAGGGGTACGTGCACCCCGATGTTTATAGCAGCAATGTCCACAATAGCCAAACTGTGTAAAGAGCCAAGATGTCCATCAACAGATGAATGGATAAAGAAGATGTGGTATATAGACACAATGGAATATTATGCAGCCATCAAAAGGAATGAGATCTTGCCATTTGCAACAACGTGGATGGAACTGGAGGGTGTTATGCTGAGTGAAATAAGTCAATCAGAGAAAGACATGTATCATAGGACCTCACTGATATGAGGAATTCTTAATCTCAGGAAACAAACTGAGTGTTGCTGGAGTGGTGGGGGGTGGGAGGGATGGGGTGGCTGGGTGATAGACATTGGGGAGGGTATGTGCTATGGTGAGCACTGTGAATTGTACAAGACTGATGAATCACGGATCTGTACTTCTGAAACAAATAATGCAACATATGTTAAGAAAAAAGAAAAAGAAGAAGATAGCAGGAGGGGAAGAATGAAGGGGAGTAAGTCGGAGGGGGAGACGAACCATGAGAGACGATGGACTCTGAAAAACAAACTGAGGGTTCTAGAGGGGAGGGGGGTGGGGGGATGGGTTAGCCTGGTGATGGGTATTAAAGAGGGCACATTCTGCGTGGAGCACTGGGTATTATGCACAAACAATGAATCACGGAACACTACATCAAAAATTAATGATGTAATATATGGTGATTAACATAACAATAAAAAAATTAAAAAGAAAAAGTACAGCATAAGGGATATAGTCAATGGTATTGTAACAGCATCATATGGTGTCAGATGCAACCACACTTGTGGTAAGCACAGCACGGTGTACAAACTTGTCAAATCCCTACGTTGCACACCCGGAACTAACTTAACATTGTATGTCAACTATACTAAAAAAAAAACAAAAAAAAAACCTTGAGTTCTGGAGTTAGAATTTAATTCACATCCTGACTCTGCCATTTAAAAGCTAGGTCATTTAGTCAAGGTGTGTTCTTTTAAGTGTAAATTATCTCACCTGACAAATGGTTGGTAGATGGTTTGCAGAAATGGCAATTCTCTCTCTCTGTATCCACTCTCTCCATCCCCCCTACTTTTTGATGTGACTTTGAGACTCCTCTTGTCAAGAAGTAGAGTCCTCAGCCCTTTAATCTGGATCAGCCTGATGGTTTGCTTTCGCCAGGAAAACGAGGCGGAAGTGATCAGGTACTGCTTCTCCTTGGTCTCCGAAACCCTACCAGATGAATAACTAGCTCACCTGAAGATGAGAGGTCACATAAAGCAGCAAGAAGTGGCTCAGCAGAGGCCTTCCTAAATCAGCCAGCGCCCCCATCTGCCCACTACTGGCCAAACTGGCGACCCCCAAAATTGTGAATTAATAAATGGGCTGCTGTCTGAAGTCACTACATTTGCGGGTAGTTTGTTATTGAGAAAAATAGGACTCTTAACTGATACAAGTTAATATAATGGTAGGGCTCTTTTATATAATTGTTACAAGAATACCTGAGTGCTTAGTGAGTCTCAATATATATTAGCTAGTCTTACCATTTTAAAAGTATTTAGAAGAAAAAAATCAGTGTTAGGATAAACAAGTTCACATGGCGGTGAGGCACTAAGTGTCCTATGTTAGAAGACACACACATCCTTCCACCCTGCTCCACTGGTTTTCCCTTTTTCGTTTTGAAAGACAAGTGTGTTCGCAGAGTAGGCCTCAGTATGGATTTGGTAAATAAAATATTCAGGTAAATCCTTCATCTTAGAAGATAGTTCAGATGAGACCATGGAAAATATTAGGGAGATATTACAGACTGAAAAATTACAGAAAGCATATAGACAGAAGCTCTAATTATTTGAAATTATTTGGGAAACCCTTGGGGAGTTAAAATAGATGAAATGCATTTTTAATGAACAGTGATAATGTGGTGAGTTGTAAAAGGTGTGTGTTAGACATAAGCATATGAGGCCCGTTACCAGCATTAGTTAGTTACATAGCTCTAGGCAAGGGACTCACCTCTTTTCCATTTTATTCATTTCTAGAATGTGGACAGTGTTAGGCTTCAGGGATATTGTGAGGAGTTGAGAATGTACATAAAATGTGTAACACAAGGGTGCCTGGGTGGCTCAGTCAGTTAAGCATCTTTTTTTTTTTTTTTAAGGTTTTTATTTATTTGACAGAGAGAGCACAAGCAGGGGGAGCGGCAGGCAGAGGGAGAGGGAGAGGGAGAAGCAGGCTTCCTGCTGAGCAGGGGGAGCCCGATGCGGGACTAGATCCCAGGACCCCAGAATCATGACCTGAGCCAAAGGCAGTTGCTTAACCAACGGAGCCACCCAGGCGCCCTAGCATCTGACTCTTGATTTCGGCTCAGGTCATGATTTCAGGGTCATGGGATTGAGCCTACTTAAGATTCTCTTTCTCTCTACCTCTGCTACCCCCCCCCCCCAAAATATGTAACACAAAACTGGCACTAAATAAATGTTAACCTTATTAATAGTCTTATGATAGAAACACTATAGAGCTACCCTATGAGCCAGAAATTGCACTACTAGGTATTTACCCAAAGAATGAAAACATAGTGATCCAAAGGCGCATCTGCACCCCAAAGTTTATAGCGGCAACATCCACAATAGCTGAATTATGGAAAGAGCTCAGATGTCCATTGAGAAATGAATGGATAAGATGACGTGGTCTATACATACAATGGAATATTACTCAGCAATCAAAAAAATGAAATCTTACATTTGCAATGATGTGGGTGGAACTAGAGGGTATTATGCTGAGCAAAAGAAGTCAATCAGAGAAAGACAATTATATGATTTCACTCATGTGGAATTTAAGAAACAAAACAGAGGATCATAGAGGAAGAGAGGGAAAAATAAGACAAAAACAGAGAGGGAGACAAATCCTGAGAGACTCTTAACTACAGGAAACAAACTGAGGGTTGCTGTATGGGAAGTCGGTGGGGGCAAGGAGTAACTGGGGGATGGGCATTAAGGAAGGCACTTGGACTAATGAGCACTGGGTGTTGTATGCAACTGATGAATCACTGAACTCTACCTCTGAAACTAATAATACACTAGATGCAAAGTAATTGAATAAAAAAAAAAAAAACAGGAAAAAAACCCCACAAAAAAACACTATAGAATTCCGAATTCATAAATTATACTGCCAAAGCCATCTGAATAAAGTGGGTCCCTGTGCATTTAATGTGGAGGAAGGGATTCATTCGTAAGCTCATAATCACACAGTTGTAATGGGAACTTCTGCAGTGCATGAGATTCTGAAAAAGCAGCTATGAAAGGCATTGCCCTACTCAGAAATACTCCTGAAAAGCTCTCTGAAAAGCAACAGGCAAGCACGGCACATTTTACTAGGGCAATTTTCTCGGTTGTTCGACCTAAGGAATCTTAAACACTTCCTCCAAAAATGGCACACTAAAGCTGTTCTGAGAGTCCACACAAATGCAGATAGTTGGATTTAGGGAGATTTAAAATCTCCTTTTAGGTATTGGTTCTACTGTCATGTGGGGCTCCAAGACGCTCGTTTGTTTTCTACAAAGGAAAGCAACATGGATTCTCTTAGCCATCCAGGATCTACTGGTTATTAAACAACATGCACGAAGAAATGGGATTGGCTGAATGAAGTGCAGTGGTGTCTGAGGTGCAGGGGAAGATCTACCAAGGCCAGCTCTAAATTATGTCACAGAAAAGTAATTTTCCACCTATTAAAGGACTGAATGTTTCTGTTCCCCCTCCAAATTCCTATGTTGAAGCCCTCATTTCCAATGAGGTGGAATTTGGAGGTGGGGCTTTTGGGGGGTGACTAGGTCATGAGTAGGGTCCTCAGGGATGGGATCAGTCTTGTAGAAGAGGGGACATGAGAGAAATGATGGCTCTTTCCACCATGTGAGGACATAGCAAGGAGGCTCTTTGAAATCCAGGAAGGGGGCTCTCATGAGGCATGGAACCTGCTGCACCTTGACCTTCGGACATCCAGCCTCCAGACTCTAAGAAATAAATGTTTGTTGTGTAAGCCTCCTGGTCTATGCCAGTTTGTTACAGTGGCCCAAGCTGATGAAGACACCATCTTTGTTTGCCACTTTTCTGATAAAGCAGATGGTCCTGTTTGTTGACCTGAGTCAGCTTGGAATCACAGGTTCAGACAAAGAAATCAACAGATAACTCTGCTCTGTAGTATGTAGGTCAAGTTCCGAAGAATCGAGGACCATTCCTTAGCAGCTGTACAGATAACAAGTGTATGGATACCATCCAAACTCGATGGGGATTTTCGTAACATCCCATGGGCTACCACTGCATTTGATGTAACAAGGCGAACTTGTCTACTTACCAAAGCATCTGATGTCCTTCACAGAATAATGCAGTAAGGGTATGGGTGCTAGACACAGGTGGTTTGGGTTCAAATTCTCGCTTTGCTGCTTTCCAGTGTGGAGACAATAGTTCAACCACTTAACCTCCCTAATCATCAATTTCTTCATTTCACATGCAAAATGGAGACTCTTAAATAGAGTTTGCTTTCTAGGGTGGAGAGTATTAAATGAGACAGATAAATGTGAAGTGCTGAGCATCTGGAAAATACTGAGCAGGTAAAAATTCTAGCCGCTATCATTGTTATTTTTATTATTGGTCACAGTATATGTTTCCTGGTTGTGCCTCAAAGAAATACTTAATGAGGGTAAGGTCAAAAGTTGGAAGTTTCCATGGAGCCCACAGGCCTTGGAGATGCCTGCCTCAGTGACAGAGATCCAAGTTCAATGGAAGAAAGATCTGGGGGACGCTGTCTTGCCATGTGGGTACCAAGTCCATCCCTATAATCAAAGTCAGGTAAGTTGCCTTTTCTCCCTCTTTTCTGTTGCCTTTCCATATTCTAGGTTGTTGCCAGCGACCAACAAAATTGAAAGCACTGCGTTAAGCAGCCCTGTCTCCAACAGTCCCACACTTCTAAAAATCTGTGGCAAGAGTCCCCTATGGGCAATAAAAAGGAATTCCATTAAATGGACTTATTCATGAAATTTAGGAGCAAAGAGTCTGTGGAGTTACCTCTAGATCCGCAAATCCACCAAGCTATCAGTTCAATAATACAGGGAATATTACTAGGCCAAGATTAGGCTGAGTTTCTCAAAGGAGCACAAATTGTTAAATCGGGGCCGTGAGCCCTGCACTTTAATATCTGGAGTGATTCAGAGATACATCACTCAAGTCTGGCTCTGCAGGGCATGCTTTAGTTTGAGGACTGAGTCAGAGTACAAAGAAGTGGAACGCAAGATTAGTTTAAAAGAACTCTGAAGTCCTTTAAGAAATTTTCTCTTGCTCCTGTTGCCCTAAACGGATGAACCCACACATTACCCTTCCAGCCCCAGGGAGTGTTGTGATCCATCTTGGGAAGAAAAGAGGTATTATGTTCTCCTCCTTTCCCTGTGAGGAGCGATGGGAAGCAGGATGATGCCTGAGTGTGGTGAAGTTTCCAACCCACACTAGAACTCCTGAGGCCAACCAGCTCTTATAATTTCTCATGATCACTGTCAAAAAAAAAAAAACCTCTCCTTATGGGCGAAAAGGAAAAACAACTCTATTTCAGAAGTAGGCCACTAAGCAGAGTTTACATAATGGGGAAAGTGAGAAGAGCCCTCTCTCCAGGAGTGGTGGGTGAGAAGTTCAGAGCTGGCTAGTACCTCCCTCCCTGCACTGTGTGTGGTAAAGGACTTGTAACCCAGGGGATGGAGGTGCCTCTATAAGCTGGTCTTCAAGAGTCTGGTTATGGCCTATTTATTTTTAGATAAAGTCCGATAATTAAACTATTTTTAAATGGGCGAGGCTTTGTTATCTTTTGAAAGAACTGTTAGAAATGCAGATTACAAATCAGTGACAGCCAATCCCAAACGGGTTCTGTTTTTAAATGTCATTTTCCAATAAGTGAAAATGAAGGTACTACTGTCCAGTTGGCTGGTGTCAGTTTCTAAGCCACGTTTTTGCCTGTGAAGAATCCACTGGTTCATTACACAGAATAACAGCTTTTCATCAGAGAGCTAAAAGTAGAAAAACAAACAAGTAAACAAAATCACACACACATATCTATGTAAGTACACTCAGCACACCATACCTTTGCATGTTTCTTCTTTAAAGAATTTAGTTCCTTCTGTTGTTTCTTTAAATGCTTCAGGTAAGCCTGTGGAAGAAACAAAGAGGGTCCCAAATCAGTGTTTTGTAGCCACGATTAATACATCTGGTGAGAAATAAAAATATATTGGTGTCACCAATATGTGTCATTTAAGAGTGCTTGCAAAATGATTGAGCCATTTTACCTTCATCTGCTTTAAATCTTCTATCCTCACTTGAGGGATAAGTTCGATACCTTAAAAAATATTAAATCACTGTATTAAAAATTAGAATAGCGGATAATACAAAATTCACCATTTTGAAATCTCATCTAAAGACTTTGAAGCAGCTTTACGTGTAATGTTGTATCTATAAGCATCTTAATTTCTTATTACAAAGCAATTAACTAGACACTTATTTGGCAGGCTTATTGTCTTAGGTCAGGTTCCTTACAAGCAGAACCTGAGGTGGAGTTGTGTGTGCACACGACTTACTGAGGGAAGGCTCTCAGGAGAAATCTGTAGGGAGTGAGAGAAACAGAATAGGGCAGAGGAAGAAGGCAGGGTGCATTTCTAGCCGAAATCCACCCGGACCCTGCAGGGAGTTTTCTATCATAAATGGCCATCCAAAACTTGCTCCACCTAGAGTTAAGGAGACTGGGCTTTTGTAACTGCAGAATAGTCAGCCGATGGCTTCAGAGGTTGTACAAAACCTTCCAGGCATTTCCAGGCAAGGGAACTCCCACAGTCTGAGGGGCAATCCTCTGAGAACGTGGCAGTTGTGATTTGCGATCAGCCAAAGGGGGGTGCCAACCCCACAAAGGAGATCTGATCAGGCACCACAGTATCTGTTAACGTTACTTTTATCTTTGTATTTCAGGGCATAGCATACCAGTCAACCACCTCCCTCTTCATCGTCATCAAAGAACAAAACGTTTTTTTTTTCTCAGCTGCTTTCACCAAATGTAATTTTTAAGCAATAGGCTATGGAGCACAGCCATGCCTTCAACATACAGGAAATCCTGGAATCAAACCGTTGTATAACAGGATGCTGTCAGGAGGACCAGGAGTCACATACTCAATTATCCTGCTACTGGAGTGATGCTAGGCCAGGTGTCGTCATGGCAACCAGAGTTGTAGGAGAATCCCCAAACATTTTCTGTTTGACTGCAGATTTTCATCTTAGACAAACAGGATGAATGTGTGCTCTGTGCTATAACTGACTTCCATTAGACTCCCAAAAGTTAGGTGTTGAGATATTCAGGAAAGACAAGCCTAGAGTCCCAGGCTCTTGTTTTTCAGTTCTGTTCATTTTAAGAGGATGTGCACAGCCAGTGTGAGGGTGGGGAGGTGGTAAAGGGAGTCAGGGCTAAGAGAAATCAGCCTTGTGATCTATACCATTTATGATAGGGGTGTCCAGAGAACCTGGGGCTGTTCTCTCATCTCTCAAGTCTGATGTCACAAGCCAACTCCCTGCTTTACGCAAGAATGAGGGGCACTGTGGGGCAGAGATGTGAATCTTCATCTATAAAATGAAAAGAGGACTATGGTGCATGCGAGATCCCCCAGAAAGCTAGTAGGTATTAAGACTTAATCTAGTCCAATGAGACTTCTCTTTTGGTTTTGGTTAAAGTACATCTTGATTAACAGGAACCTATGAACACATGAACTTGGTTTTACATTTTTTGAGACAGAAATAACTTATAAAAATTTTAGTTCCTATAAATGATGTAGCTAGGGAACACCTACGCTCTGCAGAACAGGAATTGGTATGTGCTCAGTTTCCTCTGTGGGCCTACAGAAGTGTGTCTAACAGAACTTTTGGCGACTGTGGTAATGTTCTATGTGGGAGCTGTCCAACGGAGAGCCACTAGCTATGCATGGCTCTGGGCAACTGAGCTGTGAATAGTACAACTCAAGAGTTCAAGAGTTAATTTTAACATTGAAATTTACATAGCCACATGTGGCTAGTGGCTACTCCACTGGCCAGTGCAGTTCTACAAGCTCCCCTGGTTAAGGGGAGGGTTAAGCACGGCACTTTGGGCTCCAAAGATTGTAGCTAATTGAAGTTTCACTACGTAAAAGTTTTTGTTCTTATCAACAACGCTCAAAAAGAACTTGTTTGCTCTCAAGCCATCATTCGGAGGAGTTTCATTTTCTTAATTCCTTATTCTTAAAATTAAAAAGAAAATTAAGCAGCATTGGTGCAGATACTGGTGTTGGGTTGCATGTCCGAGAGAAACCATTTAGAACTTTCTCACCTCCACAGATGTGGGCAGCAAATGCTGCCCAGCTCTACACATTCACCTTGCTTTCTCTACATCAGCCCACTCTACTGACTTCCAATGGCCAGCACCTGCATTTCCTTACCTGAGGACTCTCCCTCCAAAACGTGCTTTACCACCCTTCTGTCCATCTAGAATCACTGGGGAGAATTTATGCCTCCTCCAGGGGCTCTCAACAAAAGACTGACTATAGTTGAAGTATAAGTTCCTCTGCCTCAGATGTGTCCCCAACACCAGCACTCAGGGTGTTCCCAGGAGCACTGAGCTCCAGGTGCCTCACTGGAACTTGGAAACACTCTGATTACTGGCTCCTTTTCTTGTGTCCCTTCCCCAAGCCCCTGCCTGTGGCCACTGTACCCCCTCTCCCAAATAAACTACTTGCATTTGAAACCTTGTCTCGGGATCTGCTTTGGGATGACCCAAATTAAGACAGTTCTCTAGAAAGAAGTTTGCCTTCTCAAATGACACCTCTTCCCACAAAGGCCACTGGAGTAATTTCCTGACTCCCTTGACCCCTGACTCCCCTGTTCATAGACAGGAGTGGGAAGAACACCTACAAACTTCCTTCTTGCACTTCTCTGCTATTCTCCTAAAAGCTACCATGCAAAAGAATAGGCCCCTCACTTAGACCAGGTTCTGCTGAGCCTGGTTACCTCCACAAGTGTCCTTCTAAATTGTACATTCATCTGCTCCATGAACTTTAGCATCTGGCTCATGGTTTTCCCATGGAGGCATTCCCAAGCATCCAACAGGGTGATTCAGTATCCATGAGAAGAATCCATTTCATTCCTTCCTATTCAAGTCAGACCCATGTTTCAAGGCCCAGCTCAACTGGGAACTCATCCAGAAGTCTTCTCTGGGACACCTGCTGGAAGGGATGCCCTCTCCCTTCCTGTTTCTTTGGGCTCAGCCCTCATTGACCACTACCAGCTGGGCTGTTGTGTGGGAGTCTGTCCTACATTACCCTTCTAGCCACATGAGGTCCCTGAAGATGTAAAGGCATTTCTCATAGAACTTGGTACTGTCACTTAGAGTAGGTTTCCAATTTTACTGAATAAAAGGCCAAAAGGAAACAGTGTGTAGACCCTCTCTCTTAGGGTGTCTGTTAAGGAGATTGGACTGGAAGCGACAGCCTCTTGGCTCCCCGCAGTGCAACCTTATTTGGAACCAAGGGTGAGACCGTTCTAAACACAAACATGTTCCCTTCTTGAACTAGGATCACTTCTGTCTTCTGTAAGCTGGTCACACTGCCATTTTTCAGGCCACTTAACTCACTGTAATTACTAATGTCTTTATGTACCAGTGGGCGTGACACTTTAAACAAGAACTTTACACAAAAACTCTCCCATTTTCCACTGTCTTTCTCTGAATGGCTAAAGCGACTAATGACCAGTGCTGGAATGGAATGCCCAAAGCCTGTATCATGAGCTTGCTCATGTCTCCAGGGAGGAACAGAAAAAACAGCTGCAGGCAAACTACAATTTGGGCTACTTTTGTGCAGTCTCATTTACTAATTTGTTTCACAAACCTCCATGCACACTTAGTATCCTGCTAAATTACTATGCTGTCTTGGTTTGGAAAAGCCTGTCATTTCTTACCTTCAGCTGCAGCACTGTGTGTGTTTAAGTTACAAACAACATGATTTGCTAACATCGAGGGCACTGCATTCACATATAAATGGGAAATATACCCACTGAGTAGAAAACCATTAGAAAAAAGAAATTCTTATCGAAGTAAGAAGAGTGAGTCTGGCAAATGATTCATGATTGAGGAGGATACTCAAAATGTTCAATTCCCAGTGTGTGATGGGCACCATCCAATCAGAATGAATGCCTGGCCAGTAAGCACGGAAGCCAATTTTAAATGAGCAAGTTGGTTGTGGCCCCACATACCAGCTGAATGTTAGCACATGGGATACATCATTCTTTGTGGTGACACCTCTCCTCTTAGGATACCTTGTTTCATTTACAGGAAACCATACAGAATCGGCCTTCAAATGACCATCTGACAATTTTACAAATAATCATGGATGCTAAATATCTACTCATGGGGGCAATCGGTCAAGAAGGGAATCTAGAAAATATGAACAATGATGACTCTGTTGGTTCATGAGCCCACTTCCTGTCCAGATGAGTGCCCGTGGGGGTATCCAGGAGAGTGTGGGGATGACTTAGTGAAGTTCACTGCGTGGAAGTTCTTTTCATTAGGGAGCCTGAATTTAAACATTTTCTAAAACTATGGATATTGTACCCAGGGCCCTAAGTTGCAGGGGATCTAGCAGATGAGACAAATATTGACTCCCTGTTAAACACTCCGGGAAATTAAGCAGTTTGTCCAATCTACAAGAAAACATGCTGCTCTTGAGTTTTACGGGGCAATGAAAATTGGCAAAATTAGCAATTCTAAATACCTTCAGAAAAGACTCTTCGAAAAGAATCTAAAATTGCCAGAACAGATAAGGAACCCAAACCCCTCCCCTTTACCTTTCTTGGTTTCCACGCCAGACCCCAGGGCCGCCGTGGTGGTTGGTCTAAGCTCCGAGCTGCTCTGTGGGGTCACGTTTGCTTTGGCAGTGTTGGCTTTTCCTTTCTTGTCATTCTTAGAAGTATCACTGGGCACATCTGCTATGTCGCTCTGGAGCAGAAATGTTTATATTACCCTACATGAATGCCATCTCGCATTCAACTGTCTGGCACTTTCTCTATTTTACTGAATCCAGTTTGAACCACTCAGCATCTCCCCTACGACTCTCTTAACGGATCATTGCCTGGCAGGAGAAAGATTACATGGTTTTCTCAGGCTTGAGGCAAAGGATGAAGCCGAGGAAAAAAGATGCCACTCTTCTACAAACAGGGTATGGTAAAGAGAGCTTTAAAAACAAAGGAACAAACAAGGCAAGTGTGCACAGAAATGGAGGAAGGCTGGATGCAAGACTGGTAAGCAACAAAGACACATAAAATGTCAATTTCACTAACTCACTGACTTGGGTTAGCTGGTATTCTCGTGTATCATGAAAGCATCCTATATCTGAAACATTCCTAAAAGCATTATGGATTTCCATTTCATTTATTAAATGTGTTTTCCATTTTATTTATTAAATATGCTACACTTTTACAGACCCTTGAAACTATTTTGTTGAATTGATAAATTCAATTTCAAAAACGCTCTTCAAGTTTGCTATATGAACTTATTACTCTGTCTTGCTCTTAAAATCACTGACCACCAAACTTCCCCAACTTGGCTGTCCTTAGTCAACCATTGCTACTTACAGTTTCAATGCCCATAGCTCTCATTTGGTCTGCTCTCTTTTCTGTAATGGAAAGAAATTTCTTTGGATCTGACAAAGCATCCACAATATCTGAAAAAAAAAAAAAAAAAAAAAAAAAAACCAAAAAGTCAGGCGGCTGTTGATTCTCTGTTTTACCGTACACACCCAGGAAAATTCAGCTAGTGAATAATTCATAATCCTGGACCCCTGTTATGTCTTCTGTGAAGTTCCTTCTCCTAGGACACGAGACAAAGTTAGGAAAGCACAGCTAGTTACAGAAAACAAGAAATAAGTGAGGGCAAGGATCAAAGGCCAGATGACTTTCTCCTATTTTCTCTTTGTTTTTTGCCCAAATAAAGATGACAGGGTGGCAGGGTGAGCCAAGTGAATTGCCTTGGGTTCTTGACCATTTCCTAATGTGACATTGAGCAGGTTGATTCATGTCCCCAGCTGAGTTTCTTCATCTGAAAATTAGGGCTGATACCACCCACTCTGAAGGGATAGGATGAGTATTCAATGAGATGATAAATGTAAATAGTACTTGGAACATAGTAGACACCACCGGTATCTCAGTCTTATTTTTAGATAAGAAGGCCAATACATATTTAAAGCCAATTTTGGTTCCATGGTAGTTAAAATGAAGTATTTCTCCAGCATCCTCTCAGCTACACCTTGCACTTAAAAACAGTAACATTTTCATGTTTTATATAATGTCATTTGAAGAGTTCCAAGTACTTTCCAGGAGAATCTCATGTAATTTTGCATTATTTACCAGTTCTACAGAAGTAATATTTATTCTCATTACCTTAGAACAGTACATAATTTACAATTTTCAAAAACTCTATGTATATCAATTTTCTCCAGTAAAATCACCCTCCTGATTACAGTCTTTAGATAATTATTCTCAGTTGAATCTTTTTCCTATTATAGTAGAAAATAATACACGTACATGATAAACATTCAAACATATAAGATGTAAAAATCTCCTCTCCTGCCAATCCGACCCCTCATATACACTGTTATCCATTTCTTGTATCCTTATTTAAAAACAAAACAATTCCAAACGGGTTCACGTTTTCTGCACCTATTTTTTATTTTAAACTTCACATATCTTGGAGATACTTCTTTATCAGTAATGTAGATCTACTATGTTACTTTTAAGGGCTGCTTAAATATTTCATTTTCAGAATGGCTATAATTTCTTTAACAGTGTTCCTTATTGATAGACTTTTAGATTACTTCCAGTTCTTTGCTATTATAAAGAGTATTGCAGTGAAGTTCCTGGAATGTTCAAATCTCAGAGCAGACATTTGCAGTGTCCACAGCATAAATGCCTAGAGGTTAGAATGATGTGTAAGGGTATTTGTCCTTTTGGTAGCAGCATTGCCAAGTTGACCTCCAAAGAAGTTGCATCAATTTATTTTCTCTTACCAGGGGTATATGAGAAGGTTTGAATCTAGTTATCACTTAGGTCCCCAAAGAACTCTTTGTCTCGTAGTGGGGAAAATAACCAAATAAGCTGTTAAATCTTGCTTAGGAAAAATGACAGATAATCATTTTTTGGAAGTTAAAGTTCTAAGAATATATTTACAACTAAGTCCAAATTATGAACATTTTCAGGCATACACAGAAGTAGAGAGAAAGGTAAAATAACTCCCCATATATTGCTGAAACCATAACAAACAGTCCACTACATTTACTTTACTGCCATCCTTCCCCCTTTTTCCCCCTCTCTTCTCTCTGCTGACACATTTGGGGCAAATTCCAGACATTATAACATTTCATTCCTAATTACTTTTCTATGCATCTCTAAAACGCATTTTCTTTCAGAACCGTACCGGCACTGTATCCAACAAAGTTGGCAGTAATTCCTTACCATGAATATAATAAATGGCCCATCTTATTATTTCCCCTATTTACAATTTGTTTGAATCAAGATATAAAGCCCATACTATGTCCCTGATAACTAAGTCTCTTAAACTTAATCTAGACTAGTTCCTGCTACTATTTATTTTTCGTAATGCATAGATTTGTTGAGGAGACAGATCAGGTATCCCATAAAATGTCCCACATTCTGAATATCAATGCTTCCTTGTTGTGTCATATAGGCTTGACTTTCCCTTTTGTATAAAGACTCCAGAGGAGTTACGGTAATTTCATATGGGTCCCATACAAGATAAAGCCTGATTGCCCCACTTGTCCTGCTGCTAAACTCACTGATTGGCTCAGGACTTTTAATCCATCTGTGTCTGACTCCCAGATGCCACCTCCTTACACTTGTCCACAAACTCACACTGTGCCCACTGAACCCCCCCGCCCTCTGTGGAGAAGACCTACCTGGCGTTGGCCTCCCTGCACACTCCTACACTGCATACACTTTGCTTGACTTCCCACTGGCATATCTCAGTGGAGGATCCACATGGCTGGCTTGTTAGGAAACAAGTACTTGCTTATTTCTTCAGTGATATACAATCAGGTCGAGGGCCTGGAGTATATATGGCATTTTTCAGTGGTTACTGGTAGTCCTTTCAGTCGGAATCACAGATAACACTTACATCACTTCCAGCTGATTACAAAACCAATAAAGCAAGACCTTAAAGTGTGAAATGACCCATAATCCTTCCGAACAAACCAAGCTATTTTCATTTTTGTATACTCTTGTGTCATTTTTTCCACATGAATACATATTTTATATGGTTTATTTAAAAAAATTATATAATCTCCTTGTTTCATTTATTATTAGGTTATACCTGTATAGTTTTAAAACTTACTTTTATTGAATGAATAATGTTCCATTGAGTTTATGTACCAAACTATTCTCTACTGCTAGATATTTAGATGGCCTTTCAGTTTTTTTTTTTTTTTTAACAAAAGATGACTTTGCAAGAAATATGTTAATACAGAAAGAGGTCATTTCCTTTTACCAGAGAATTTGTAGTTCAGATCCATAAGATAGCAACTTATATACTTGATGAGCATTACTAACAAAATTTGTTCCTCATAAGCTTTAAATAGTTATTTAAGAATAATTAATGGAAGGAATGAGTACAAAGAAAATATAGCAGAATTAAGAGGGTATATTAAGTTGAATAATGCCCTTCAAAACTCACGACTACTGGGGACCTCCGGACATGAGCTTATTTACAAATAGGGTCTTTGCATATATAATTAAAGACTGAGATCACACTGGGTGTGATCTTTAGGGTAGGCTCTAAATCCAATAACTGGTGCCCTTATAAGATGAGGAGAGGACACACACAGAGACAAAGAGAAAAAGGCTAAGAGATGACAGAGAGAATGGAATAATGTAGCTAAAAGCCAAGGAATGCTGAGGACTGCCAGGAACCACCCAGGAGCTAGGAAGAGGCAAGGAAGGATTTCTCCAAGAGCCGACAACTCTAGGATTTCAAACTTCTAGGCTCCAGAACTGTCAGAGAATGAATTTCTGTTGTCTCAAGTCTCCCAGTTTGTGGCAAATTTGATTACCAATTTTTCTCAATTCTGAGAAAAACTTTTTTGTTTTTTATTTTAAAGGAGATAGAAGTTTGGTGACTACACTGCAAGGGAGCTGCAGACAGCAAAGGAGAGACGGTCTGCCATGAGGCGGTGGTGAGGGGTCACAGTTATAGGGCAGAGTGAAGAGGTATGGGAACATATGGAATTTCCCCCTTTTTGGTAACTGTGCCTGCTTGGGAGTAGCCCATTGGTTAGTTAGGGCCTATGGCTCTTTTGAGGTAGGTCGCTTAATGAGCCTGTTTGCATCAACTCTGGGCCCTTTTGCCTTGCTCAAGGCTCTATTGCTCAAGCCTGTTGCCTAAAAGCCTAAAAGGGCCTCTATATTCCCTCTTGACATATTGACAACAACAAATCTTTGGCATTTGGGTGGAGGTCTCATCTCCAGTAGCTTCTTCCTGCTGAAGGAGCAGTGGAGAGATGTCCCTACCTACGGGTCAACATTGGTCGGTTGGGAATTTATATGTAGGAATTACAAATGGCAGAGGCAACTGAATCCAGGGTAGACAACATACACGAATTTCCCTGAGTAGAAAGGATCATCTGTCAGCTTGAAATCATGGCAGTGAAGGGATCTTCTATTCTTGGGTGTATCTTCCAAATAAAGTAGGCTTTCTCATTGTTAACGGGGAGCATCCATCAGTCCCTGGAGACCTCTCAAGGACCCATCATGGTTTGATCAAAGAATACATCGAATCCCAGAGTATTCTTCCTGTTTCCTGCAGCAATGTCTTGGCCCCAGCCTTGAGGGGTGATTCTGTGCAATTCTGACTGAGAACATAGGCGTTATATTTTATAACATATAGTCATGAAACAATATGCAAACGAGATCATATATTGTTTTGTATTACACGGACAAACTGGCTAAGATGTTCTTACCAGCCATTTGCTGTAGGATTATGTAGATAGAGCCTAAATTATACATCAAAATAAGATGCTGTAGATTTATCCATTAGTTGAATAAATATCATTAATTAAATCCATCTTCAATTACCAATATTAACAATTCTAGAAGCTATTGGAGAATTATGTTCCCAGGTCCTGAAATCTTGCCTTGTTACTTGAATTTAAATGAGATGTTTTCATAGTTATATATGCCTTTAAATTTTTTCTAGTATATAACTCAATATAATAGCGTTTTTGATCAAATGGCAACAAAAATACACAAAGTATAAGTAAGGCTTATTCAAACTGAATCACATGAGACAAAAAGGAGATGACGAAGTGCCTGGAACAAGGCTTAGGTTAGCCGATTACTTGAGACAGGCACTTCATTCCTGGCATTTTTGAATAATATATCAGATACTTCTAGGACACAGGATTTTGCCGTGTGGTGGCAGGTGCTTGTTCTGCAGCTAGAGTAATAGATCAATGCAGAGGGCAGCAACTGGGATAGCTCCACCAAAATTTTTCAGCAAAAGGGTTCAGGATGACGGAGTCAAGGCCGCTCTTGGCCTCTTTTAGGTAATTTTTCTGTAGGAACTTGGTTTCTCCTTTGACCAGAGCCATAGACACCTGACTTTTAAAGAATGCTTTATACACATACATTATGCATGCACATCTGATACAGTTATATAAATATGCTGCATATCAAAAAAGGAAACTGATTTTTAATAACATTTTAAAATAATGTGTAACGAGAATGAGAAGCTGTCCCTCCAATCTCTCATACCTCTATGTGCTTGTATACCTCTATTAGAAAATGTTATTTTTCTTTGCCTCAGCCCAGGTTGGGGGGGGGGGAAATAAATCTGGCATATTCTTGGCCAAAGATTTGCATATTTAAGTAACCCTGTTATCTTTCTTTGGTGCCAATATGACACTGCATGGGGATCCTCCCTTTTATTGGAGGAACAATGTGGCTAGGTATATCCCACGTAGGTCTACATTCCACAGGACAACCCCCTGTGGCAAGAGTGAAGTTCAGATGCTGGTCAACATTGACTCGTGTGCTAGGCGTGTCTATGGATAGGACACACTGACCTTCTAACAGGGTAGAGACCTGTGCACACAAGCCTCTGATTCTGCAGAACCCACAGGGCGAGCCGAAACCTCCTGGATGCCTGGAGGCCATGGCACAGGCTCTGGAACTTTCTTTTTAAAAAGGAACCAGTTTGCCTTTTTTCATTTGCTTCTTTCTTCTGGACTTAACAGAAGTTTTACTTATTTGTACTTAAAAAAAAAAATACCATCTATTTCTACATTTAGTCCCATTTCCAAAAGTCTGGTTGCTCCTGGTGAAGACTTTCCACGTATATTTGTTTTTTTCTCCTCCTTCCCTCTACCCATCCTTCCTCATTTCTATACAGAGTTGAAAGCATCAATCTAAGCATACCCCCAAACTGATAAGAAGATAGCAAATCCTCAGTACAGACTTCCAGATACTTGCTGGCTTTTCAAGGGATCTCTGTCTTTTGTTTGCTTATTTGTTTAACAGTTGCTTTTCAAGGCATTTAATTTGGGTGCCTTGGTGGTGAGCACCAACCGCGGCACCTAGATGGCTTGGCTCCATGTGCTCACTCTTGGCTCAGGTTCCCTCCTGTTCTACACTCTACTGTTTCTATCTTAGCAGGAGGTAAAGGCAGCAGAAAAATGTATGTTCCCCTAATGGCTGCAAAGTGACGCTAATAAAAATCAACAAATCCCGTAAGTATGATTTTAGATGAGGTCTTTTAGCTTCTACCAAATGAGTAAGCATTTCCCAAACTGCATTTCTAGAATGTGAAAAGATACATGAGGTGTGGTGGGGTCAAAGATCCTGTGGTCAAATAAGACTGGGAAATGCTTATGTCTTCCCCTCTACTCAGGCTCCACAGCAGATCCCAAGGAATGTAATCAGGAGCCTGCTTAAATTCACCTAGCCGGGCAACTCCTGAGGTTATGTCGCTATAATCCATCCTGCCCTCTTCTCTGGAGCTTTTCTTCTTGGTGTTCTTACCAACATTTTCTGTAGTTCAGAGAAAGCCATCACAATGTATACCACTGCAAAGCAAATCAAATTTTTTAAACAAATATTTGATAGAACAAAGCATTTTAGCGTACCCAAAGGAGAGGACAAAATGGAAGGACTTTAAATTGTATCAGGAAATCCTGAGATCATAGCCCAGGAACGGCATCTTAATTAACAATGTTCCTCCTCTGGGACTATGTCATGTAAGGAACAGCCCACTCTCTTTGAAGAGGGTTTGGAAAGCAACCCTGTGAAGATGCTGGGCATAGAGAACAAGAAACACCCACCCGCAGCTCCCCTGATGTATCTTCAATCACTAGGCAGGCAGAAACAGGAGTTGGCAAATAAACAAAGGGCCGTTTCATCTTTGCTTGCATTAAGACAGCCTAGGTGCAGAAGAGAAAACAAAACGTCCAGCTACAGAAGCAGGGAATGAGCACTGCTCAAGGAACGAGTACCCAGTGGCTCACGCAACCCAGCTCAGAGCAACATTGCCATATAATGCCGATGAGCCCTGGATTCGGGAAGCAGGGCATCGACTCTCTCATTTGTTCTCCTTACCACTCAGTGATAATAAAAGCTATACAAATGATCAAGTCCATCAAAGGCCACAGTGGGTGGGATAAGAGAAAGACTAACGCTCATTTAATTGCCATCTGCTTGGGAAGTGCTTCCCATCACCAGCAGCAGTGGCTCGCAGTGATAAAGCCGCGGCAATGGGTAAGCGCTGATGTCCTCCGCATTTGCACCTACAGATAAGGCAGCACAGACAACCCCAGTACTCCAAGGCTCAGTGGATTTGATGAAGGAAAAGTCGCCTTAGCACCTAACCTAGCACTTTTCTTTCGTATAGGAGTGTGTGTGTGTGTGTGTGGGGGGGTCAACAAGAGGGCTGTTTTACTCGATGTTCAGTAGAAAAATAATACTGAAGAAATTAAAGTCTTTTTGATTCATTCTTAGTCATCCCTCTCCAAATGTTACCATTTGTTTTTTCACGTGGAAGTTGAGTTTCTGATAGGTAAGAGCATTTCTTCGGCCCGGAGATATTTTACCACCACATGGCTTAGGAACAGAACTATCTGTGGAGAGAGCTCAGAAGGGTGAGCAGCCATCTTTGTTCTGTGTTTTCATGTGTGTGTGTTGGGAGATTTTATTTTTACAGCAATGAGGAGAAGCAATTGCACTAAAATTCCGTCTCTGTCTCCTGAAAGGGCAAGGAAAGAAAACAGGGAACCGACAGGAGAGGAGCAGGGTCAGGGTGGAAAATACTGGATTTAGACCCAAATCATGTTGGGAGGGAACTGGGGCAGCCCGGAGTTCAAGGCTTCTAAAGATCACTGTATGCAAGAAGGTAGGCCTAATTAGGGGCAACTGAAAATCTACGAAATTGTCTCAATCAGGACGAATTCCTCATCCTCTGGTGACCTCACAGCACAGAACCCCAATAAATAAGGGACCCAAAGCTCCTGCCAATGCCCAAGCCCTCCCTAAGGAATTGTCTTAACTTAGAAAAGCCTTTTAGGAACATTTTTCTTGTTTCTATAAGATGATGCCACCCACCTGACGTTACTGAGATTTAAAATACATTTAGGGGCACCTGGGTGGCTCAGTCGTTAAGCGTCTGCCTTTGGCTCAAGTCATGATCTCAGGGTCCTGGGATCGAGCCCCGCGTTGGGCTCCCTGCTCAGCCGGAAGCCTGCCTCTCCCTCTCCCACTCCCCCTGTTTGGGTTCCCTCTCTCGCTGTGTCTCTCTCTGTCAAATAAATGAATAAAATCTTTAAAAATAAATAAATAAATAAATAAAATACATTTAAAAATCATGTAGAACATTGTGTTGCTGATGCTTAAAGAAAATCATGGGAAAATTACTAATGCATCAGAATTCTGAAACTTTGTAGTAGGCACGAATTAAAAGCTTTTTCTTACAATGATGAATTGCTTATGACAGTTTACTGCGGCAAAGTAAAGGACAAAGTTGGGGAGAAGAAAATAGAACCAATGGATTTTTCTTGAGCTTGTTACAAATAAAAAAAAATTAATGGAAGGATTTCTGTGGTCAGGTATTATTCCTAAGCTGTGGCGCTCCAACCAGTGTCCTCACGTACCTGCTAAGTGGCCTCAATGAAACAGCATCCTGGCAGGCCAAGAAAAATAGACAGTGTTTGAATCCCTAACCATTACCTTCATGGAAGTTTATCTAGACATTGCGATATATTTGAGACCATTTTGGAAGTTATACGAGAGAGAGAGAGGGGACTTGGGAGTACAACAAAATTTGATTTAAACAATTACTTAAAAAATGAGAAACAGCCCAATTAAGAGAAAAACCCACAAAAAACAAAAAACAAAAAAACCCATAAAGGGTACTAGAGAGTATTTTTCAGGAAAAGGAATACAAATGACCAAGAAACACATGAAATATACTCAATCTGACTCATAATTGTAAATACACAAATTAAAATGATGAGATACCATTTTTATTACCATTACTGGAAAAAAAATAATTTTTTAGACTCTAGAACTGGCGACGGTGAATGAAAATAGGCAGGCTCATAGATAATGGGTGGGAGTACACATTGATCCAACCAAAGGGCTGCATAAAGAGATAGTGGTATATACATATAATGGAATAGTATATTAGTATATAACCTTTAAAAATAATTTAAGTCTTATTTGCATTGGCAGGAATGTTCTCCAACATATATTAGGTAAACAAAGCAAAGCATAGAACAGGATGTATTATATTATCTTTTGGGGTTTAATTTAAAAAGGAAATATATGTGTGATAATACACATATACACAGACTGTACATTTATGCATATACATATTTATTACATATGCAGATAGGCTTTATGTTTTATAACCTTATGATGTTTTAAGACATTCATGTCTTTCTTTTATTTAAAAATGTTACCAATGGGGGCACCTGTTAAGCATCTGCCTTCAGCTCAGGGAATGATCCCAAGGTCCCCACATCAGGCTCCTTGTTCAGCAAGGAGTCTGCTTCTCCCTCTGTCTGCCACTCCCCCTTCTTATGCTCTCTCTTTCTCTCTCTTTCTCTGACAAATAAATATTTTAAAAAATGTTATCAAGAACTATCTAGGTAGCAGGATAATAGATTGCTTTAATTTTTTTCTAAATTCTCTCTCTATATATACATATATATGTATAAACTCTCCTTTGTGCTATTTTCATATTACACTGTTATAGAAAAATAGGGCAAAATAAAATTTTTAAAAATTTACAGAGGTTACATATGCTTACTGAAATGATCCAGAAGTAATAAGTAGAGTCCTGCCATATGGAATAGTGTGTTCTCTGTGATGTTCCCAGAAGCTGTCCAATGCAGTGGGCCAGCTCCACTAAACCCTCACCCCCATTCTCAAATAGATAACTACTCTTAAACTTGGGTGTATAGCCAACCAGAATTTTTTCTATCTACTTTATGTATATGTATAAACAGATAGCTAAGGGTCTTTGTAAGTAATTATGGGATCATTTTGCAATTTACTTTTTCTTACTAATAAATCACACCTTTCTGTTCTGAACACTGAGATCCAAGTCATTATTTTTTTTTCAAAGATTTTATTTATTTATTTGAGAGAGAGAGAATGAGAGATAGAGAGCATGAGAGGGAAGAGGGTCAGAGGGAGAAGCAGACTCCCTGCTGAGCAGGGAGCCCGATGCGGGACTCGATCCTGGGACTCCAGGATCATGACCTGAGCCGAAGGCAGTCGCTTAACCAACTGGAGCAACCCAGGTGCCCCCACGTCATTATTTTTAATAAATACATGGTCTCTTACAGAATGGCCTTCCATATTTTATTGGTCTCTACTGATGGAATTTAGGTTGTTTCTGATCTTTTCTATACAAATAATGCTTCATGAAATTACAGCATGGATTTAAAAAAAATTGTTTGCTTTTAGCTATCTGCTTAAAGAAATACATAATTCCTAGGTTAAGTATTTGGTGAATTATAAAAGTTGAGATTTCATTAGCTTGGTCAGGCATAAGAGGTCTTACTTCTATAATTAATCTAAACTTGTGAAGTGATTTTGGACAAACTGACCCACCTAAAAGCTAAGAAAATATAATTCACCAAATTACTTAGTGTCCTGAAAATGTGAATATTTCCCTTGGGGTGCCAAAATTATTCAACAAGAAGAGCACACTCCTCTTGCTAAGTAACACCAGCTTTTTAGGACACATCATCAAACATGGACCAGAACTTTTCAGTTTTAGCCCCATATGCCCTACGTTTCAGCTTCCTCAGAATATACAAATAAGTCCAGCACTCTTCTTATCAAGGCCTTGGCCTGGGCTGCTTCCCTTTTGGGAGAGAAAATCAGTTTACCTCTCTGCCCTGAGGGACTTCATCTTTCAAGGTCCCAACAGCCACTGAAGGACCCCTCAACCCCACTCTGATTAATCACTTCTTAGTTCAATGCTCCCAACATCTTCTGGCTTACTACCCTGTGGGCACTGATATAATAAATTACACTTATTTATGTATATGCACATGTATATGTGTACAAGGTTGGAAAATTCTTGAGGATAAGTGTAGATGATTTTTACAACTTTGTTTTCTCTTACCCATAAAGTACTAAATAGTAATGACTACATCTTCTCCTTTGAGAAATATATTTTAAATACACTAAGAAATTGTTTTAACTGATTAAATTAGTAAATGTTAACAAAAGTTATATCTCATAGATTGCTGATCGGTTATTTGGCAATCTGTATCTAAAACTTTAAATATACATACAACTCTTTCCACTTCAAAGAATTCATCTTCAGGAAGTGATCAAGAGTATTTCCAAAGCTTTACATATAAGGTTCCTAGGCACAATATTTTTTATAAGAAAAAAATGGCAATGACTTCCATGTTTATCAATAACTGAAGTATGGATAACATATAAAATGGATTGCAGCTATAAAAATATTTCATGACGTGGAAAAATATTGTCTATTAAGTGGGAAAAAAATTAACTCTCTGAAGTAATGAGTCCAAATGACTATGTACAGTAAGATCTATTTAATTAAAATAGAAGAAATGAAATTGAAAGTAAAGAGACCAACATAGCAACAGAGCTCTCTCCGGGTGGTGGATTTATGGATGACCCTTTTGTTCTTTGGGCTGGAAGAATCTCTTTCTGATACGTATACTACCTATTTTGCCTTTTTTTAAATTAAAGATTTTACTTATTTTCTTGAGAGAGCAAGCGCATGGGCACATGAGCAGGGGGAGGAGCAGAGGGGGAGGGAGAGGGAGGAGAAAGAATCTCGAGCAGACTCCATGCTGAGCGTGGAGCCCAACTTGGGGCTCCATCTCATGACCCTGAGATCATGACCTGAGCCTAAACCAAGATTTGGATGCTTAACCAACTCAGCCACGCAGGTGCCCCTATTTTGCCTTTTACAGAATAAAACCTACCAAACATATTTGTGGAATGAATAAATCCATATTATCTTTCTTTGGCCATATAAAAATCTGAGAGCTATATCAACAATTTACTTTTTTATCCCCCCCCCCCCCCCGAAAATGCTGGCATGCAAGGCTGCAGAGTTTCATTTTGAACTTTTTCCTATGGAATCAACATAGACTATCAATGTTCTAGGGAACAGGGACTCTGTAGATTTCCTACTCTGCAGGCTCAGCACATACATGTTCAGAGCTGAATGTGGGAGCTTAGTTAGGCAGATGAAATAAGAACAACACACTGTGTAAGTCAAGAAGCTGTAAAGAAAACCAGAAAGTGAGAAAAAGACAGTTCTCATATTCTTATATTGTTCTCCTCAGGTAAGTCCCTTAAGTAAATGCTCATGGTGCCTGCCCTCGGTTTCTTCACACGTAAAAGAAATGACTGAAAATTCTGAATATACAGTCTTGGAATGTCAAGTGGAGGTTAAAACATAAACTGTGGAATCCCACCCATGGTAACACAGTACAGAAATTTTAAAGGCTTCTGATAAAAAGTAAGTGACTACGGTGACATGTTAGGGAAAAAAAATACGTGAGACTATTTCTAAAGAGACTAATCCGAATCAGTACATGCACAAATACTGACACTGGGAATGCACTGCACTATAAACACAGGTATTTCTTCAGCACAGACCTACATGCACGCACAGTCCTTCTCCACAACTTTCAGACTCTAAGGAGAGTGCTTGAGACAAAGTAGGAACTGGACAAATTATTTCTTTCCTTTTTCTATTCCAACTGCCCACTACCCTAGAATGAATTAGAGAGTTCCATACTGAAAAGTAACCCATGCAGAGAGAAAACCTGTAAGTCTTCCACCTATTTGTTTATACAACCACACACTGCCTACTTTCTAAGCTCAAGTATGTGGAACATGGTGGAATTCATCTGCTTATGCTCCTAAAGACATACTGTAGGTTTTTCCTCTCTCTATTCCTATCCACTTAACCAGCCCCACTGCATCCCACCAGCCTCTTTTTTTGTGCTTTTCTATCAGCTACAGTATGTTCTGGCTTCTAATATAGGCTTTCTTTTTACATGAAAAGCAGAAGAGGAGGAGGAGGAAGGAGTCTTTATTCTGGATTTGGTAACTGAAAAAACCCTCATGGTTCACATCTCTTCTTGAATCTGCAATCGGGTTGTTAAAGCTGAGGATCAGAGAACATCTGCCCTCCAGAGATGCAAGCATTATTAAAAACAAAACAAAACAACAAACACAAAATAACCCCAAATTCCCCAAACAAAACTGTGATGTGTCCCAGCATACTACAGAAATTATGTCTGTATCAATAGTACACATACTTGCGTGCACACATTTCTGAGCCTTGCTATGTCATATACTGTAACCATGAGTACTTCACAAGAATGCTATGAGGGAGGTAGTAGGAGTATCTTCACTTTTTAGGCCTTGGAATAAAAGTTTGAGAGGTCGTCACTGTCCCACGGTCACCCAGGTAGGAGTAGAGAGTTAGAATTTGCATCCTTGGTTAATTTGACATAATCACTCTGTTTCCTTAGGGTTCAACAGACTGAGAATACAGAAGATCTTAATCTTCTTTTAATCTTCTTGGCTTAACTGATGGTTATAAAAAGTTAATATGTTTGGGTATAAGCAAAATCCTATGACTTGGTCCAGGTTTTGATTTGTCCCATTGATTACCTTAGTAAAACCAAAGGTAGTCTTCTGTGGATGGATGACTGGGACTTCTTTGTGAAATTGAACTCGCTAGTGGATTTGGAAGAAAATCCAGCCGTGTTGATATCTGAGTTCAATATAAAATTTTTAGGGATACCAAAAGATATCTATGGGTTCCATTTTACTTACGTCTTTTCTCCCTTTGGATGACGGTGTAAGGAAATCCTTCACAAACATATTTGTAAACACTGATAAACTATATAAAATTACAGTATTTTAAAATAAGAAAGAACCTTAAAGATAATCCAGGCTTGCCCTTTCATTTCTTCCTAGGAAATCTGAAGTTACTAACTATCCTTGATTTCTTTGAGGCTACAAGGCTTGGCCGCTTTTTTTTAAACCACTGATGAAATATTTTATAATCCTATAATTTAGGACTTTTGTACTCAGATGTCTAACTTACCTCCAAATCCATCAGGCACATATGTTTTAAGAACAATATTGCAGAAAATCGTTGGCAGTGATAATGGTTTATTTCCCTCATTTCGAAGGGAAATGTGTCGATAGCCTGCCTGGAGGCCATCCAGCGGAAGAATCCTCTGGCCTATCAGCCTGTTGTTGTCATCATACACTGCTATTCTCAAGACTGCCAGGTCAGGGAGGATTACCTGCAAACAAAGAATGGTACCTTTCATGGGTATTTTGGAAAGCAGCTCCCAAGAGCCCTGATTCTGGGAATCTGAACCATATCCACACCGTTCTTCAATGTGCCTTTATGGTGAAAGAGGCCCATGATCGATTTGCATTCCTAAAGTACACTGTCCAAGCGGCAGTGTCCAAGCCATTGAGAAAGCAATCGAACAGGCTTCCTGGAAATCATCTCCTTGAAAATTTTAGATGAAAGGGATGTGAAAGATTACTGGTCCGACCCTTGTCATCTTTGCCCATCCCCATGCATATAATGGACAAACAAAAGGAGACCCCGAGAGATCAAGTGACTTTCCTTAGTCTCTGAGATTGGGACAGCTGGGCCTGGAATCAGGGCTCTTGCCTTTGATGCCTGTGGTCTGCCTCATACCTGGGCTGCTTCCGATATCTAGCTCGGCCTTTTTTTAAGAATATGGAAAGTATCTTTGGAGAAATGCTCTGTGTATAAAGGAAAATGTATATAGAAATTTGGATTCTCCCTTTTCCTTGCACTCCTCAGTTTTTAATCTATTTTTGGGATATTAAATACAGTGAGATGGGGCAGCTAGAAACATTAACTTATACCCAAGACATCTACCCTTGCCATCTTCAAAAGGAATAAATTGACATAAAATCTGAGCTCAGACAGAATCCTAATTCAGATATAAAATAGCAACAGGACACAAGAAAATCCAATGTTTTAAATCAGAAATGACTTTTCATTGGCTAAGAACAACCAAGACATCTTGGCTAATTTGAATACTGTATCTAAGGCTAGACAATGGATCGGTTGCCTAGCTATGTCTAGAGATTATAATTTAATCCAATTTTGTGATGATGAAGAAGAGAAATCAAGTTAAAATTCATCCAATTTCATTTACTCTATTGTTTCTCATGTGGTAAAAGGGGGCTTGCCTTGTGAATTAGTGCAAAGAACAAAAATATTAAAAACAAGAGAGAATAAAAAGTGAAAGTAACTTGGTACCAATGAAAAGCAATTTAACTTCCGAAGAACAGTGAAGGATGCAGAACTGGCATCTTGTTTCTGGGGCCAGTAATACTGTATGTAAAAACCAACTTTGATGTCTCCTTACTCATCAAAAACAAAGAACATTTGAAGTCAACTTTCTGAATTTTTAGAAATGTGTCTAGGGATTATTCATTCTGCCAAAGAACACTGGCCATACTGACAACAGATCCAGCTATAACAAACTATAAAAAACCTGGGGGAAGAAAAAAGCCCATGACAGCTATGTATGCAATTTACACCACACTCTGTAGGAGAAAAAGTCACAGTGGGGGTTGCATGGAAATAATGGTGTTCACATAACAGGGAGAGCCTGAATCTCACAATGGCTCGTTTCACTGAACCACTGATCTTCTGTAATCTGGTTTCTATAAATCAGTTAGCCTATTCTGAAACTGCTAATCCTCACTTCTGTTAAACTAAGAAGCCAATGATCTGTGTTGCAGGACATACACATGGAGCAGCAACACTGGAAACCCGGTGCCTAAAGAAGCAGCAAGAAACTATTCTGGTTCGGATAACAGAGCAAGTGAGAGAGAAAAACAGCTCTTCTTGGAGACAGCACTACCAATGCATGGATTTTTCAATACATCTTACACTGACAAAAGAGAAAGGGAAAAAATGATTACAAGATTAAACACTGAATCATTACAGCATATGACTGTGATTGGTCTGGAGATCAAGATACAATAGTAGGAACCCCCCAAAAACCCAAAATAGCACATGAAGCACAGACTGTGGGGGTGGCAACAGGTACCACAATCCCAATTGACCTATTTAAGGACATATATTGGCCTTAGTTTTGGGTGCACGATCCTACCTGTCCTCTTGGCTAGGGGAGCATTGCAAGTTACCAGCTGCTGCCAAGGCAGAAAAGAACTCTCCAGTGTATGATGATGTCCACCAGTGAGGACACATTCTAAGGAGACTGCCCACCTGGAACTTGAGCATTGCCACACAGAAGGTGGGCTCCTTGGAAGAGGAAAGAAGAGCCAAAAGGATCAGAACAGACAGAAGTAACAATCATATGATATCTATAGAACTTCCCATTGGAAGAAGAGAAAAAGAAGGTATTTGGGGTTGCATAACTGCCCCTATATCATGTAGTATCTATGTAATCTAAGCACTAAAATGTAGCCCCTAAGTTAGCACACACTGAAAGTGCCCTACCTTCCGAAACACAAATGATTCCTCATTGTAAACTGGATTGAGTCCATTGTTCATCACCATGCGAGTTCGGAATTCCTTACGTATGGTGTCGGTGGGCAACCCATACATATCCACTTCTACATATGTACCAATTTTCTTATCTGATAAAAACTGACCTGATATGACCTGCAGCAACACAGAAACAGGGTGAGAGAGAAGTCAAGTTTGTATAATTATCAAGAGCAATGAATAATCCAGAAGTAAGAAATCTTCTGTTCATCTTTAGAAATTTTAATTACCTATAGAAATAATGTATTCATTCCTTACTAAAGTAAAACATTATTGAGCAACTACCCTATGCAGAAAAAAAAAAAAACCCAAACTGCTCAAGACACAGGTTCTGATGTTGAGAAATGTCTATAAAAAGAAAGAAAAAAAAAGATGAATCCTATTATACAAAGAAATAATGTCCACAGCAGCTTAATTCCACCTAAGTGCCCACATCTATGAAACAAAGTGATGGGTTCAAATATGTCCTAAGATCCCATCAGAGCTCTGAAATTCTGCCTTCCCATACTTTACTGAATTCTTTTATAAGTCTTGGAAAGAGACTTACTGAAGAAAAAAGTAATGCTAAAAATTGCCTGTTGCCTGTTATCCTTTACCAATATTGACAATGGTCAGTGGTATATATATTTGTAAAGACCATTAAATTCCATCTATTATAAAGCCATGGACAGACTATTTTTCATGTACTTTCCAAAGGACGATAGCCATTTAGCAGGGATTTTTTTCTGTATTATTGAATAGATTATAATTTTGAAAGTTTTTTGAGATAAAATTTGACATACAATAAACTGTATGTTCTAGAGTGTACATAAGGTCAGTTTTGACATATGTGCACATCTGTGAAACTGTCATAGTTTTCACTTTTCCAGAATGTCATGTAGTTGGAACCATACAATATATAGTCTTTTCATTTGCTTTTTTCACTTATAATATGCACGTAAGTTTCCTCTATGTGTTTTCATGACTTGCTAGCTCATTTCTTGTCAGCACTGAATAATATCCCATTTTCTGGATGTGCCATAGTCACCTAATGAAGGACATCTTGGTTGTCCAATTTTTGGCAATTACAAATAAAGCTGCTACGAACATCTCTGTGTAGGTTTTTGTGTGGATGTAAGTCTTCTATTCATTTGGGTAAATACCAAGGAGCACGATTGCTGAATTACAGGATAAGAGCATGCTTCCGAAGTGGCTGCACCATTTTGCATTCCCACCAGCAATGAATGAGAGTTCCTATTGCTCCAAGTACTTTCTTGATCTGGTGTCTTTTGCTAAAAGTAGCTAATAAAACTATTAGCTATTTATTAGTGGCTAAAACTATGTACTGCTAGTGAATAAAATGTATCTCTTAAGAAAAAAAGGGGGAATCACAAAGTTGAGAGTAACACATGGATCTTGTAACCTGACATTAAATATTTTAATGTGATTTCTTAAGGCTTCGCCAGGACCATCTGCACACACATTTTTACAATTCTGTGACAAGCAGGGGCCTTACCTGCACTGAGCAAGTGGCTGCAATAACCCCATCGACAGGAGTTTCAGAGAAGGGATCGAATGTTCGATCGGGCCGTCTCATAAAATCTGGTTTGAGGAGGTATCTGGTGGGACAAAAGCATAGAAAGAGTTTATCAGCTGTGTTTATAATGACTAAAACACTCATGCTTCAGGACACTAAGTACTTCCTTTTCCCCATCTCTAATTTAGGAGCTAGGCTTTTAGGAAGAGCATCCTAAGGATTGAAGAAACTATTCCTTTCCTATGGATAATCTTGAAGAGAAGCAGGAAAGAAGGAATGTTTTTAGGATTCCAGGCTCAGTGACATCTAGAGCTGCCTGATACTATTACATTCTCTTGAACTCTTTTATGCCATGGACCTCTTTAGATACTTAATCTGATACGCACAAAATAAAATACAAAGAATAACAATGAAAAACCAATTACATGAGCTCTAGTTGTTAAAATATGGAGAGCACATGATATTCTACTTTATTGTGTTTTAATTACTGCATTGAATTATGAGATATGATGCCAAGTTGATAACTATAATTTCAAAGTACTGATATGCATAAAAATATTTTGTGAGATAATGCTATGAAAATATCTGTGATTTACATTGGTGTCAGGGTCACAGGTACTGTTACTATTACTGTGGATTGTTGTCTATGTTCACAGTCAAAAGAACCATGAAATATCAGTTAGGGGGAGGTGAACTTAAAGATGTAATTATTTCTCTATTTCTAGCCAGTGTAATTAGGCAAGAAAATGAAATAAGAGGTATTTAGATGGAAAGAAAGAAGTAAAACGTCTCTTCAGAGATGACATGATCTTGTATATAGAATCTACTTAAGGAATCTACCTAAGGAGTCTACTAAAAAATGATCAGAGGGGAGCCTGGGTGGCTCAGTCAGCTGAGTGTCTGACTCTTGGTTTTGGCTTAGGTCATGACCTCACGGGTCATGAGACTGAACTCACACTGGGCTCTACGCTCAGTGGGGAGTCTGCTTGAAGACTCTCTCTGCCCCTCCCCCCACTCACACTCTCTTTCTAAATCCTTCTAAAATCTAAAGAATAAATCTTTAAAAAAACTGATCAGAACTAATAAATGAATTCAGCAAGGCTGCAGGATACAAAACCAATATACAAAAATCAATTGTATTTCTAAATACCAGCAATGAACAATCCAAAAATGAAATTAAGATTCCATTAACCATAGCACCAAAAAGAATAAAATACTTAGGAATACATTTAACAAAATAAGTGCATGTACTTTGAAAGCTACAAGACACTGTTGAAAAATATTAAAGAATATCTAAGTACATGGAAAGACATCTTCTGTTCATGGATCAGAAGACTTAATATGGTTAAGAGGGCACTATTCACCAAACTGATATACAGATTCAATCCCTATCCAGAGCCCAACTGGCTTCTTTAGAAATGGACAGGTGGACCCTAAAACTCAAGGACCAAGAATAGCCAAAACACCCTTGAACAAGTAAAACAAAGTTTAAGGTCTCATAATTCTCAATTTCAAAACTTTCTACAAAGCAACTGGGAGTCCAGAAATAAATTCATGTATCTATGCTCAGTCGGTTTTTGACAAGGATGCCAAGATTATTCAAAGAGGGAAAGAATATTCTTTTAAACAAATGTTGCTAGGACAACTGTAATGGCCACATGCAAAAGAAGAAAATTGGTCCCTTCCTTCACTTGATATACAAACATTAACTCAAGATGGACCAAAGACTCAAATGTAAGAGCCAAAATGATTGAATTCTTAGAAGAAAAAGTAAGGATAAATCTTCATGACTTGGTAATGAGTCTCAGACATAACATCAAAAGCATAAGCAACAAGAGAAAAAAAAAGATACTGGCCTTATCATAAAAACTTTTGCACTTCAATGCACACTATCAAGACAGTGAAAACACAAGCCACAGAATGGGAGAAAATATTTGCAAATCATATACTATGTGCTCAGAGGTTTGTGTCTAGAATATGTCAAAAACAAACAACCCAGGGGCGGAGCAAGATGGCGGAGGAGTAGGAGACCTGGATTTCATCTGGTCTCAGGAATTCAGCTGAATAGGGATCAAACCATTCTGAACACCTACGAACTCAACAGGAGACCGAAGAAG
This sequence comes from Eumetopias jubatus, assembly GCF_037043125.1. Taxonomy (NCBI): domain Eukaryota; kingdom Metazoa; phylum Chordata; class Mammalia; order Carnivora; family Otariidae; genus Eumetopias; species Eumetopias jubatus. The sequence goes on from NW_028274815.1 coordinate 105,714,489, forward strand.
AGAGTAGCAACAACTAACTCTCTGAACAGAGAAGCGACCACTTACTGGAAGGTAGGACGTGCGGAGAAGTGAATCTGAGGCGATATTCGGGAGGATAGATGGCGGGGGAGGGGGCCGCCGTTGGCCACTTCTGGCAAGTGATAGCGGCACAAAATCGGAACTTTTAGAAGCCGGCTCCGATGAGGGACGTCGCTCCAGTGGCTAAGCGGGGGGTGGAACCCTCACGGGACACTGTGGTCTCAGGACCCTCGGGGTCACAGAAAGACCGGAGGTGCCTGAGTGAAGCAGAGCTCCCAGGTATCGGAGCGGGGAAGCTGGCTGCAGAGACGGGGAGCCGAGGCGCGGGCTCTCAGCTCGGGGTTGCCATAAACTGTGATCCGCGGCCCAGTTGGGCCACTGCTCCTCCGGAAGGGACCCAACAAGCGGCAGAGCCGGGGAGACTCCCCTTCCTCCCCCAGGAGGAGCGGCGTGCGAGTGCACCGCAGGGATCTGCTGGGTTTGGAGACTCCACACGGGGTCGGGTGCCAGACATAGAAATGCTCGGTCACAGGCCGGGTGAACACGGAGTGCGGCCGGAGACCAGAGAGACGGGAGTGACTGCTTTTCTCTGGGGGCACACTGAGGAGCGGGGCCCCGAGTTGTCAGCTCCTCCGGGCAGAGATTGGGAGGCCACCATTTTCACTCTGGTCCTCCAAAGCTGTACCGAGAGCTTGCAGGGAACAAAAGCTGCTGAGAGCAAACCGGAGCAGATTGCTTAGCCTGGACTGACAAGGACGGGGCAATTCCGCCTCCAGCAAAGACATGTGGGGACCACGGCAACAGGCCCCTGCCCCAGAAGATCAGCACTAACACCCAGCAAGCCAAGACCAAGTTTACCGATCAGGGAGAATGGGAGAACTCCAGGGCTAGAGGAATACTCCACATAGAATTCATGGCTTTTTTACCATGATTCATTAGTTTTTCAAAGTTAATTTTTTTAACTGTTTTTTTTTTGAATTTTTCTTTTTCCCTTTTTCAACCATCTTATCATCCCTTTTTAAAAAAAAAACATTTGTTATTTTTCATTTTGAGAGTCATATTTTATCCCTTCATAGTAGTTACCCTTATTTTTGGCATATACATAAGTTGTTCTCTCTTTAAAATTTTGAGATACAGTTTCTTCTAACAGATCAAAATACACCCTAAATCACTAGTGTATGGCTTTGTTCTAGTCTGCTGCGTGATAACATTCTCTCCCTTTTTTTTCTTTTTAAATCTTCTTTCTTTTTTCAAATTTCTTATCTTATCAATTCCTTTTATAAAACCTTTTATAATTTTCATCTTTACAGTCATCTTCCATCCCTTCACTGTATCAACCCTTATTTTGTACATATATGTCTTTCTTCCTTTAAAATTTTAGGAGGCACTTTCTTCTAACAGACCAAAATACGCCCAAAATCTAGTGTGTGGCACTGATCTATGCACTAGCCTTATCATATTTGATCATACTCTGTTTTTTTCTGTTTTGTTCTGTTTTTGTTTTTATCTTTTTGTTGTTTTTTTTCTCTTTCTTTTCTCTTTCTTTACCTTTCTTTTCCCCTTGTTTCAGGTATTTTCTGATTTGTATAGAGTATATTTGCTGGGGATGTTGTTAACCTGTTAGCATTTTGTTCTCTCATTCATCTATTCTCCTCTGGACAAAATGACAAGATGAAAAAAATCACCTCAGCAAAAAGAACAAGAGGTAGTACCGTCTGCCAGGGACCTACTCAATACAGACATTAGTACGATGTCGGACCTAGAGTTCAGAATCATGACTTTAAAGATACTAGCTGGGCTTGAAAAAAGCGTGGAAGTTATTAGAGAAATGCTTCCTGGAGAAATAAAAGAACTAAAATCTAACCAAGTCGAAATCAAAAAGGCTATTCATGAGGTGCAATCCAAAATGGGGGCACTAACTGCTAGGATAAATGAGGCAGAAGAGAGAATCAGAGATATAGAAGACCAAATGATGGAAAATAAAGAGGCTGAGAAAGAGAGATAAACAACTACTGGATCACGAGGGCAGAATTCGAGAGATAAGCGACACTGTAAGACGAAACAACATTAGAATAATTGGGATCCCAGAAGAAGAAGAAAGAGAGAGAGGGGCAGAAGGTATATTGGAGCAAATAATAGCAGAGAACTTCCCTAATGTGGGGAAGGAAACAGGCATCAAAATCCAGGAGGCACAGAGAACCCCTCTCAAAATCAATAATAATAGGGCAACACCCCGACATCTAATAGTAAAACTTACGAGTCTCAGAGACAAAGAGAAAATGCTGAAAGCAGCTCGGGAGAAGAAATATGTAACCTACAATGGTAGAAACATTAGATTGGCAACAGACCTATCCAGAGACCTGGCAGGCCAGAAAGGACTGGCATGATATCTTCAGAGCACTAAACGAGAAAAATATGTAGCCAAGAATACTATATCCAGCTAGGCTGTCACTGAATATAGAGGGAGAGATAAAAAGCTTCCAGGACAAACAAAAACTAAAGGGATTTGCAAACACAAAACCAGCCCTAAAAGCAATATTGAAAGGGGTCCTCTAAGCAAAGAGAGAGCCTAAAGCAACATAAACCAGAAAGGAACACAGACAATATATAGTAAAAGTCACCTTGGGGCAATACAATGGCACTAAATTCATATCTTTCAATAGTTACCCTGAATGTAAATGGGCTAAATGCCCCAATCAAAAGACACAGGCTATCAGATTGGATTAAAAAACAAGACCCATCAATATGCTGTCTGCAAGAGACTCATTTTAGACCCAAAGACACCCCCAGATTGAAAGTGAGGGGGTGGAAAACCATTTACCATGCTAATGGACACCAAAAGAAAGCTGGGGTGGCAATCCTTGTATCAGCCAAATTAGATTTTAAAACAAAGACTGTAATAAGAGATGAGGAAGGACACTATATCCTACTTAAAGGGTCTATCCAACAAGAAGATCTAACAATTGTAAATATCTATGCCCCGAACATGGGAGCAGCCAATTATATAAGGCAATTAATAACAAAAACAAAGAAACATATTGACAACAATACAATGATAGTGGGGGACTTTAACACCCCTCTGACTGAAATGGACAGATCATCTAAGCAAAAGATCAACAAGGAAATAAAGACTTTAAATGAAACACTGGACCAAATGCACTTCACAGACATATTCAGAACATTCCATCCCAAAGCAACGGAATACACATTCTTCTCTAGTGCCCATGGAACATTCTCCAGAATTGATCACATCCTAGGTCACAAATCAGGTCTCAACTGGTACCAAAAGACTGGGATTATTCCCTGCATATTTTCAGACCACAACGCTTTGAAACTAGAAGTCAGTCACAAGAGGAAAGTCGGAAAGAACTCAAATACATGGACGCTAAAGAGCATCTTACTAAAGAATGAATGGGTCAACCAGGAAATTAAAGAAGAATTAAAAAAATTCATGGAAACCAATGAAAATGAAAATACAGCTGTTCAAAATCTTTGGGATACAGCAAAGGCGGTCCTAAGAGGCAAGTGTATAGCAATACAAGCGTTTCTCAAGAAACAAGGTCTCAAATACACAACCTAACCCTACACCTAAAGGAGCTAGAGAAAAAGCAGCAAATAAAGCCTAAACCCAGCAGGAGAAGAGAAATAATAAAGATCAGAGCAGAAATCAATGAACTAGAAACCAAAAGAACAGTAGAACAGATCAACGAAACTAGGAGCTGGTTCTTTGAAAGAATTAACAAGACTGATAAACCCCTGGCCAGACTTACCAAAAAGAAAAAAATGACCCAAATCAACAAAATCATGAATGAAAGAGGAGAGATCACAACCAACACCAAAGACATACAAACAATTATAAGAACATATTATGAGCAACTCTATGCCAGCAAATTAGATAACCTGGAAGAAATGGGTACATTCCTAGAGATGTATCAACTACCAAAATTGAACCAGGAAGAAACAGAAAACCTGAACAGACCTATAACCACTAAGGAAATTGAAGCAGTCATCCAAAATCTCCCAACAAACAAAAGCCCAGGGCCAGATGGCTTCCCAGGGGAATTCTATCAGACATTTAAAGAAGAATTAATACCTATTCTCCTGAAACTGTTCCAAAAAATAGAAATGGAAGGAAAACTTCCAAACTCATTTTATGAGGCCACCATTACCTTGATCCCCAAATCAGACACAGACCCCATCAAAAAGGAGAATTACAGACCAATATCCTTGATGAACATGGATGCAAGAATTCTCACCAAAATACTAGCCAATAGGATCCAACAGTACATTAAAAGAATTATTCACCACGACCAAGTGGGATTTATCCCTGGGTTGCAAGGTTGGTTCAACATCTGCAAATCAATCAACGTGATACAATACATTAACAAAAGAAAGAACAAGAATCATATGATCCTCTCAATAGATGCAGAAAAAGCATTTGACAAAGTACAGCATCCTTTCTTGATCAAAACTCTTCAGAGTATAGGGACAGAGGGTACATACCTCAATATCATAAAAGCCATCCATGAAAAAGCTACAGCGAATATCATTCTCAATGGGGAAAAGCTGAAAGCTTTTCCCCTAAGGTCAGGAACGCGGCAGGGATGTCCACTCTCACCACTGCTCTTCAACATAGTATGAGAAGTCCTAGCCACAGCAATCAGACAACAAAAAGAAATCAAAGGCATCCAAATCGGCAAAGAGGAAGTCAAACTCTCACTCTTTGCAGATGATACGATACTGTATGTGGAAAACCCAAAAGACTCCACCCCAAAACTGCTAGAACTCATACAGGAATTCAGTAAAGTAGCAGGATATAAAATCAATGCACAGAAATCAGTGGCATTCCTGTACACCAACAACAAGACAGAAGAGCGACAAATCAAGGAGTCGATCCCATTTATAATTGCACCCAAAACCGTAAGATATCTAGGAATAAATTTAACCAAAGAGGCAAAGGATCTGTACTCAGAAAACTATAAAATACTCATGAAAGAAATTGAAGAAGACACAAAGAAATGGAAAAACGTTCCATGCTCATGGATTGGAAGAACAAACATTGTGAAGATGTCAGTGCTACCTAGAGCAATCTACACATTCAATGCAATCCCCATCAAAATACCATCCACTTTTTTCAAAGAAATGGAACAAGTAATCCTAAAATTTGTATGGAACCAGAAGAGACCCCGAATAGCCAGAGGAATGTTGAAAAAGAAAAGCAAAGCTGGTGGCATCACAATTCTGGACTTCCAGCTCTATTACAAAGCTGTCATCATCAAGACAGTATGGTAATGGCACAAAAAGACATATAGATCAATGGAACAGAATAGAGAGCCCAGAAATGGACCCTCAACTCTATGGTCAACTCATCTTTGACAAAGTAGGAAAGAATGTCCAATGGAAAAAAGACAGTCTCTTCAACAAATGGTGTTGGGAAAATTGGACAGCCACATACAGAAGAACGAAACTGGACCATTTCCTTACACCACACACAAAAAAGAGACTCCAAATGGTTGAAAGACCTAAACGTGAGACAGGAGTCCATCAACATCCTAAAGGGGAACACAGGCGGCAACCTCTTCCACCTCAGCCGCAGGAACTTCTTCCCAGAAACATTGCCAAAGGCAAGGGAAGCCAGGGCAAAAATGAACTATTGGGATTTCATCAAGATAAAAAGCTTTTGCACAGCAAAAGAAACAGTCCACAAAACCAAAAGACAACCGACAGAATGGGAGAAAATATTTGCAAATGACCTATCAGATAAACGGCTAGTATCCAAAATCTATAAAGAACTTATCAAACTCAACACTCAAAGAACAAATAATCCAATCAAGAAATGGGCAGAAGACATGAACAGACATTTTTCCCAAAGACGACATCCAAATGGCCAACAGACACATGAAAAAGTGCTCAACATCGCTCGGCATCAGGGAAATCCAAATCAAAACCTCTAGGAGATACCACCTCACACCAGTCAGAGTGGCTAAAATTAACAAGTCAGGAAACGACAGATGTTGGCGGGGATGTGGAGAAAGGGGAACCCTCCTACACTGTTGGTGGGAATGCGAGCTGGTGTAGCCACTCTGGAAAACAGTATGGAGGTTCCTCAAACAGTTGAAAATAGAGCTACCATACGATCCAGCAATTGCACTACTGGATATTTACCACAGAGAAACAAATGTAGGGATCTGAAGGGGTACGTGTACCCCAATGTTTATAGCAGCAATGTCCACAACAGCCAAACTGTGGAAAGAGCTAAGATGTCCATCGACAGATGAATGGATAAAGAAGATGTGGTATATAGACACAATGGAATATTATGCAGCCATCAAAAGGAATGAGATCTTGCCATTTGCAACAACGTGGATGGAACTGGAGGGTGTTATGCTGAGTGAAATAAGTCAATCAGAGAAAGACATGTATCATAGGACCTCACTGATATGAGGAATTCTTAATTTCAGGAATCAAACTGAGGGTTGCTGGAGTGGTGGGGGGTGGGAGGGATGGGGTGGCTGGGTGACAGACATTGGGGAGGGTATGTGCTATGGTGAGGGCTGTGAATTGTGCAAGACTGTTAAATCACAGATCTGTACTTCTGAAACAAATAATGCAATATATGTTAAGAAAAAAAAAAGAAGAAGATAGCAGGAAGGGAAGAATGAAGGGGAGTAGTCGGAGGGGGAGATGAACCATGAGAGACGATGGACTCTGAAAAACAAACTGAGGGTTCTAGAGGGGAGGGGTGTGGGGGGATGGGTTAGCCTGGTGATGGGTATTAAGGAGGGCACGTTCTGTGTGGAGCACTGGGTGTTATGTACAAACAATGAATCATGGAAGACTACATCAAAAACTAATGATATAATGTATGGTGATTAACATAACAATAAAAATAAAAAAAAAAACAAAAAGCAACCCAGTTAAAAAATGGGCAAGTGATGCAAATACACGTTTCTCCAAATAAGAGAAACAAATGGCCAATAAGGACATGAAAAGATGCTTGGTATCATTAGTTATCAGAGAAATGCAAATCCAAATCACAGTGAGATGTCACTGCACACACATTAGGATGGCTAGAGTAAAAAAGTCAGATAACAGTAAGGGTCGACAAGGACGTAGGAATATTGGAACCCTCATACATTGTTGGTGGGAATGTGAAATGACACAGTGCATTGGAAGACAGTCTGGCAGTTCCTCAGTTAAACAGAGTTGCCATGTGACCCAGCAATTCCACTCTTAGTATATATCGAAGAAAAATGAAAATATACCTACACAAAAACTTACATGTGAATGTTAGAGCAGCATTATTCAGAATAACCAAAAGATGGAAACAATCCAAATGTCTATCAACAGATGAATGGATATATAATATGTGGCATACCCACACAATGGGAATTTACTCAATAGAAAGAAATGAAGTACTGATATGTGCTACAACATAAATTTTGAAAGCATAATGCTAAGTGAAAGATGCCAGTCACAAAAGACCACATACTACATGAATCCATTTCTATAAAATGTGCAGTATATACAAAGACGGAGAGACAAAGAATAGATGGTGGTTGCTTACGGCTGTGAACAGGGAGTAGGGGATACTGGGAGGTGATAGCTAAAGGGTATGAGTCTTCTATTTGAGGTAAAGAAAATGTTTTGAAATTGACCCAACTACACAATGTCTGCTCCTTATGCCCTTTGGTTACAGTCACATAATCAGACCTCCGTCAGATTCCATAACTGCCCTGAACTTGTATCAGACAACTTCATCTAAGAATTTTTTTTGTTAGAAAGGACTATAATCACAGATAGAAAAATTCCATACTAATATGAGCAGCAGATAAGGGACAATAAAAGCACTTTCCCCAAAACTCAGAGTTTACTTTTAAGTGTAAAAGAATCAAAATTAGAGGGATCAAGTAAGTCTTTCCTATTCTTTAGGAGCATGAACTTTTACTGACTTTAGCTCTAGATGATGTCAAAATTTATTATCTTTTAAAATCCAACCAGAAAGAATTCTGGGGCATGACTTTACTCCTTAAAGAAAAATTCCAAGTCACATTTTTGTGGTTTTGACAAACTTGTCATTCATTGCTATCTTCTAAGTTTGAACAAGAAAAGTGTTAAAGAAAATAACCCCACATTCAACTTAGATGTAATCATCAGTAAAGAACCTCCAAGGGAAAACACTGATTTTTAAATCAAGGATATAGAGAGTTTTCAGAATCATTCAAATATTAAAGATGATTTTGAAATTTCTCCTGTCTCCAAGAGAATGCAACCCTAAATAATAATTTAAAATCTCTCTAACTGCACAAAAGAGATGGTTTCCTATATTTACAGAGATTTGGGCCTTTTTTGTGGCTAGTGTTAGCCACTGGAAAATAGGATGATACAGCAAAAATCGAAGCCTTAGGATGGAAAGTAGATGAGAAACTACAATACTACACATACTTCAAGTGAAGCCTACCAGCATTGGCAAAGTATGGGACGTTAGCTCCAAGCGGAGGTAATGGATGATGGTTCTGCCTGTCACAAGAGAGGGAGCATTTGGGTTCCAGTCGCGTGGAATGAGGGATCCTGCCTCCTGAGAGCAGCAGGGGCAGGGTTTTTTTGGAGATTCGTACTCTCCATTCCTGGCAGCCATTTCTGAAGGGACCCTTCTCACCAAAAATACAAAATTGTGATATTGAAGATTTCCTGGTGTCAAAAACATTCTTCCATGTTCCCTCCTTCCGTATCTGCTTAGAAGAAAACTTATCTTTGAGAAAGTGAACTGATCCAAAATAAGAAGTACCAGGGGAAAGGGGCAAGAAACCGGAGTCCAATTCTCCAAAGCAGGCAGCCTTCAGGTTTAATGCTCTGCAGCCACTGTCTCGAAATGCTTAAAAATCTGTGAACAAGGAAGCCTTCATTTTCATTTTGCACTGGGCCCTGCAAATTATGTAGCTGGTCCTGCCTGGTGTTTTTTGGTACAGAAAAGAAATGCATTCCCAGCATCCAGGTCTGTGTGGTGGACATGGGCAGAGGCCAAAGCCAATGAAAAGTGAAGGGATCCAAGGATTTTCTGTGGCTTTGTAGGATCTCGGAAGGCAAGAGAGGAAGAGAAGAAGGGCCTTCAGCTAGGTGGGTGGACCGGAGCCACAAGAGTCAGAGGATGGGGTCATAATAGGAAGGACAACCTATTTCATCACACCCAAGATGGCATCAATTGTTCAACACTCCATTATCTTCTTTACCAGCAGGAAAGCAAAATGGCTGATTAAAATTATAAGGTCATGGATTTTGAGACATATTGCAACCTGAGAAATTTCTACAAAAAGTGTGCGTCTTTGAATCATAAATCATCCTACTATGTTGATATCAGCCACCCCACTTTCCTCTGAAAGTATGCAGACTTGAGAAATTAACTTGCTCTATCTTGTTTCATTAGGAATTATAGACATGCCTCCCATTTTTATACCATTACAAAGGAGTCTGCCATAAACTACTGCTCACTTTCCTACTAAAAATCACACTTACTGAGCCCAATGGCACGGCCTCCCAAAAGATCGGCCCAGAGAGCAGACAGGGATTCCCATGTAGGTTCCCAATGTTTTATTAGCATTGATGGGTGCAGAGGGTGTCCACGTGCTTTGCAACGCTGATGTTCTCTATGCCACAGCTACTGTTTGCCACCCTAAGCCTAAAAGGCACGGAAGGCCTCTTCACAGACGCCCAGCCCTCAGACATGCCAACAAGGAGTTTCTAACAAGTCCCTGAAGGTGGGTGGGTGAACAAGGGCAATGTAGTGAAAACCAGAGCATCCTAGATGCCCTTGCTCCACGGAAATGCACCTGCATGGCCAGCCCTGTATCTACCAGCTATGACCACTCCATCGTGGGCGATGAACTTTGCCTCCAGGTGAGGAAAAGGGAAGGGTGGGGGGTTGGCGACACATGACTGAACACGACTGTCAATGCCTCTTCAAGGCGGGCTGCCCCACTGAATCATCCTATTTTTCTAGCCCCTCTGGCAGGACTTAGGTTTTCCGTCACACCACTCAAGCACTTCAGCACAGAATTCAGGCTCCGGTAGCACTGTCCTTGTCTGGGAACATATTTTAAAATAAGCAATGGTGCATAAAGGGAGACACTGATCGTGTGAACCAGGGCGAAATAGAAAGTCCTGCAGTGAAATGGAGTGCACGCATACAACTCCTGTTGGGACCTCTTGATCTGGAAACAGTCCCCCTCCCTGTGGAAGTACTGGCTGCAGGACAGCTGAGACAAAGAAGGCAAACTTTAGCGTCACTGGGCCACACAGAAGGCTCTGAGGAGGGAGCCCCACCAGGGCTGGTGTGTCTGGTATGAACCATGAAGGCTGGGCTTCAGCCTTGAGCTTTCATCCCCACTCCAGCGCTGTCCCCTGCAGCCTCGCTGCCTCAGCTTGCCCGGGGGGGCCCATCCATCAGTTTATGTGCACCATCTCCTAGTGATGAACACTGTGCATTAAACAACAGAGCTTTAAAAAATTCTAAAACATGGGGAGTGCCCGGGTGGCTCAGTCGGCTGAGCGTCTGCCTTCGGCTCAGGTCATGATCCCAGGGTCCTGCATCTGGCTCCCTGCTCAGCGGGGAGTCTGCTTCTCCCTCTGCCCCTCCCCCCTGCTTGCATGCTTGCTCCCTCTCAATCTCTCTCAAATAAAAATCTTTTTAAAAATTCTAAAATGTGTATTTAGCGGTTTTCTTTTGAACTACGTAGTTGTTACTTCTTTCTGTAATTGACATATAACATACTACTTTACGGTGTATGATTTTAATTTCTTTCAAAGCACACAGCAGAGGAAAACATAACACATGTGCCAGCTATATGTGCAGTGAGTCACTCATGGGTGGAGGTGCATGGGCAGAGAACCATCCGGCAGGAGGAAGGGGGGGTGAGCGCGCACTCCGAACCCACGACTGCTGAAAAATGTTATTTTGACTGGCTGTTTTTAGTGATAAAAATGAGGTATTCAACCAGGGAGGCCAAGAATTTCCTGACAGTATTATGGATGGGATGGCATTCCACTGGATTAATTTAGAGGCTTGGGGACAGATGCATGGAGAAAAAAATGGCCACACCCACACCGGTTTTTCCTCTACAGAACTTCACATTTTCACTTAACCTTTCCATGTTCCACATTATGAAATTAGGAAATTAACATTTCCTACTTCACTCCCTGGTTCACAGATTTTGAAGAATGCCAGTTAAGTAAACTAGAACAATATTCATAGCATTATTTTTTGATAACTGCTCTTTACAAGACATGCAAAAGAATCATGACAGGACAAAGCTTTCTTCCTAGGTGTATTACATTCAAATTGACCCTCATAACTTCATTACATACTAAATCAGCTTCATTCCTCTATTTGTCTTAGGCAAAATACATATATTTATTATCTATGTTTCCCATTAATGTCCAAATGATCAGGGATCATTATCTGTCGTAGCTATAAAAACCCTTGAATTTAAAGTGAGAGAATTAAACTCTAGAGTGTGTATGATAAACTGCTTAACTTATAATTTTTTTATTTTTTGGAAAATTCTGCTTAGCAAACCGGGTAGATAAAGAATGTATACTTGCAAAAATAATCTATCTAGGGATTTCAATTGTTTCTTCTCCCATCCCTCAAACTCAGCTTAAATTGAGCAGCCCCTAATTAAAAATGACACAGTTTCATTACAGCTGTAGTATGGAGTTCAGGAACACGGTGACAACAGTTTAAATCATATTACTCACCCGCATGATCCATTATACTCAAATTTTCCCTGATTCAATTGCATCGCTAAATCTGTCAAGAGACAAAAATAATTTAGCATCTCATCTCCCTGGACAAGGAAGACCGCTATGGGTGATTTTAAACAATGGAAATCAGATACTGATCCTAGGCTGAAAGGTCCTTTTTAATGGGGTCTGTTGAGAGCACACAACTCTCTTCCCTGTTGAAATCATCTCGTGTTGAAGTCAAACATAAAATGTGTTTTCATAAAGATCATGCTAGAATTGCTTTAAAAATTAGATTCAACATATGAGTCAAATGATTGTTCAATTAGTGTTGAGAGTATAGATGTCCAACTGGGGAGAATGAGCCTTATGTTCACAGAGGAAGGGTAGGCTGGGGATATCCAGTAGGGTCACAGGAGTACAAACTTGATAAAAAAAATAAAACAATAAAAAATAAACTAGGTAGTATCATGGAAAAATTAGTGGCTTGTTCCTACTTTTAGACTTAGGGAGCATTCTACACTGGTTTATGGTTTATGGTTTATGATTTGGTTTATGGCATGGTTTATGATTTTTCTCTTGCAAGTGGATACAATCTTCTCTTTTTTCATTAGCAAAAGAAAAAAAAAGAACAAGCTGGTAGATTTTTCTTTTTTCTTTCTTCAACATGTTGTGGTTGATCCTAATGTTATAGAATAAAACATAAGCTGACCTAGTGAATAAACTGGTTTAGGATCATTTAATCCATATAATGGATGGACAACTGAAAATACAACTTGACCTCCCATCCCCCCCCCTTTTTAAAGTAAAATCAGCAGTACCCTTTTATTTGGTTTCTGCTAGAAATACTATGGGATTGTACTGATATCTGGTCAAAGTTCAGTATAACAAGGACTGATGCGGATGCTGTGCAGACATTTGACTCCAGCTTCTGGTCCCTGAGAAGGAGCCACCAAGGGGAGGGAAGTACGATCAAGGCCACCTTTATGGCAAAGGGATGGAAGTCAAAAGACCCTTCAGTCAGTCCAGATAATAGGGAACAAGGTGGATAGAAACTCTCAAAGTATGGTGGCTGGACTAGAAAAGGAAAATGCCCTCCCAAATCAGGAAACATGGGAGGCACCCCTCATATAGCAAAGGACTGAGCAAGAAGTTTTTGTTTTGCTTTGTTTTGCCAATTTTAAGGACCAGGCTATGGAATTAACCACAGCACGTGAATCGGTTTTGTGGCATATTTCTTACCTCTTTTAGGTAAATAACTAGAGCCCAGTACTCTTCTACCTCTAATCTTAAAATTGTGATCCTCGGCTCTTAAACAGACTTTAAAAACTTAAAAATAAAATTGTTTATGCATTTTAAAAACTTACTCCTCTCCTTCCAGGGAGGGGAAAAGATCATATATTGGAAGCCTGCCTTTGAGTACACTTTGGAGGACCAAGTTATGGATTAGTGCCTCTAAGAATATATAAATCCTTACATACTGTTTTAGTGGAGTCTACTCTAGAATATTCTGTACTTTTATGATGAGGTGCTGTGTTACTGATACCCACTGAATGTTAACAGAGGAAGGGTACTTTCTAAAGGAGAAATGAGTCATAGTTACTGTACAGAGATATTCAAATTTTTTTTCTCATTTAATTCCGTCTCTGGAAATGAAGATAAGTTTGATCCAAAAAGAAGAAGAATTAGAAATATTTTGGAAAAGGGGACAATGTTTGGCAGATTAGTTGTGGTAATTATGAGAGGAAATTCAATTTAAATCAAAATATTTTGTCTTCCACCCTTTTTATGGCTTTTATTTTTGGCTTTTCATATCTCACCATTACATAAATCCAACATCACATTGTTTTGCCATATGTCTGCTTCCTTTAAAAAAAATGCCCACGGCCATTGGATGGCAACTGTTGGCACCATCCTGTCAAAGTGTTCTCCTGGAATTTGAGGTCACTGGACATCAGTTCCTACCTGGGGTTTGATAGTTCAGTGAAACCATCTGGCAACCAGCATTCCAGAAAATCTGAGGCATGTAATTACTGGAATCGACCCGGCCTCCCTTGGGGTAAATGCGGCTCATTTGCCGTTTGTTATAACTGTGTAACTTATTAAGGAGAATGGCAGAAGAAAGAGTATTCCAGAAGTAATAAATAAACAACAAAGGTCTAGACCGACAATGAGAAACACATAGATAAAAGAGAGCAAATTTCACATTTATGAATGATGCCGAGGAGAAAAACCAGAGTTCACTGTGTAGACTATAAAAACAACTCACATTTGGGCAGATTTTCACAGTTTCTGTGGTCTTTCACACATATTATTTAAATAGCTCTACACCCACAATTATCTATTAGCCATTTATCTATTTTAGAGACTCCTGCCAAACCCAAAGTGCACCAGCTGTTCATTCCATTCACTACATAAGGATACTTCACAAATTCAATTGCGTGTGTCTTCAAGTAGCCCAGACCGACAGACTCGTTAAAAGAAGACATGTTATAATGGATATTGCGCTCTGGAAAGAAAAATAAAGATGCACTCAGCAATGCTCCCATCCAACCTTGTGGAAAGACAAGCAATAAATATAATTACATCCCAAATCACGAGGCTTTGGAGGCTGATGTTCTGTCATCATATTACTAGCTCCTACTTTCATTAACGTCCTGTGGATAGAGACAGCTGACTTAAATATTGATGGATTAAATTTGGAGTCATTGAACAAATTATGTATATACGTCCCACACAGCCACCCCTGAGGTATGTATATATGATGACCGATGGTGGCTTCTCCAGCCCAAAAAAGGGTCATGAAAGTTTAAAAATACCGTACCCATTTTTGGAGGTCGCTTTTGATTAAAAGGGGTCTTAGGAAAATACATCGAATGCAAGAAGAGATACTAAGCTCTCCTAGTGCTAAGAAATCCAGTCTTTCAGAGCCACCCTGTGGATGATGTAGGGAACGACAAGGCAATACCTCTGCATGACAAGGACACACGAGGCTACATGCATAGTCTGTGATACAAAACAGGGTGAGGTGGAACAGGGCCCGTGCCCAGAAAAGAAAAATGGGGACAAGTCAGACCACAGCTCATCAGCATAATAAAAGAGAAGCAGACAAAAAAAGGCAATAGAATTTAACCTTTGGTGTTACCTTCAGCCACATGGAAACCTTGGAACTTTACGGGCTGTGCATAGTTGATCATTGTAGACAAATATGGATGGATATTAGTGGTAGCACCTACGTATTTATAAGATGCCATCCATGCCTGTTCATCTTCCACAGTAACCAGGCCCTACAAGCACAATGAAAGGAATATGCGTGTTGAGGACTTCGGTGGGACAGGTACATGCTACAGACATCCTCACTAAAGATGATTTGCACACACAAATTGAAAGATAAAGACCCTTTCTTCCTCAATTTTGCTACTAGGATAATTTTAAAAGTTCCTGTCTAGGGGTGCCTGCCTGGCTCAGGTAGTAGGGCAAGAGACTCTTGATCTCAGGGTTATAAGTTCGAGCCACAAATTGTGCACGGAGCCTACTTAAAAAAAAAAAAAAAAAGTTCATGTCTATTATAGCCCCTAATAATATAAAAGGGGATAATAACAAAATATAAGCCTTCTCTCACATTTTTTTAAGATTGCCAAAGGACTTTAAAATTGTCAAGAAAGTAAACTGAGGTTCACAGCAATCTATGGAAATGTATAGCAAGTATTATCATTTATAATTTCATAAACTGTGGCACAAAATGGAAAAACAACTTCAGAGTGTATCAGAATCCCCTGGAGGGCTTGTTAAAACATACGTTCCTGGACCTCATCCTCAGAGTTTCCGATGAAGTGAGTCTGGGGGGAAGCCCAAGTATTTCCTTTCCTCTAGCTCCTAAGTGCTAATGATGGGGCCGGTCTGGGGACCATACTTTGCTTAATACTGGTCTAGAATTTAAGCCACATACATAAGTAGTTTATGGTACTTTTTAAAAAAGCTTATTCTGAAAATAATCTGATAAGCCACTACAGAGGACATGTCAAAATTGCATTATTTTACATAGAGGCAAATTATTTTGATTTATTTCTTGGTAAACCGGAACGAAATAAACAACAAAAATAATACTTTCAAAAATGATCCACATTTTGTTGAGAGCTAACTTTGAAAACCCAATGAAGACTTACTTCATTGGAAAACTTGGAGGATGAGGTCCAAGAATGTATGTTTTAACAGGCCCTCCAGGGGATTCTGAAACACACTGAAGTTGTTTTTCCACTTTGTGCCACAATTTCCTGCATAGATTGATACAGGTAGATGAACCACTTAGTCCATTCCTATGGACTATTTACAGGAATGGACTAGTTTAAAAAAATGGTCAGGCTGTCTTATTTGATGATTTAACAATCTGACTAAATCCTCAAACTGATTTCACCAATAAAAACCTGAGATAATCAAATAATGTAACTTGTTTTTATTTTTAGTCATTTCTTTATATGTCCTGTTCACCTAAACAAGGGCAGAGGCCATGTCTGACTGCTTTCTTGGATATTTAATGATGGTAAGTAACACCAGGACCATGTGTTGGGCACTGGGCTGAATTCCTGCATGCACAACTTCATTACTGCTAGTAATCATGTGGAGTAAGGATTAGAGTCCCACCCACTGACCATGTGAGAAGACTGGGGCCTTGAGGATTAAAGCAATTTGGCCACAGCTACTTAGCTAATACATAGCAGTGACCAAACACCAACCTCTGCTTTGTTGACCTCAATAGCTTCCGAAATTCTAGAAGAGCAGTTCATGAACATCATGGGAGGGATTGAGATCAGACTTACCCGTAACTATTCCAAACTCACTATTTAGACAGTAAGAAGATAGGGTATCATTCCAAATAAGACAGGGCCCCACAGATAGCCAGACATGATGTTCTGAAGCTCTGAAGAATGGGAGTCAAATTACAAGGCAAATTTCTGCCTGCAACGGCCACCAGTCTCAACACCATGATAAACCATTTGCATTTACTCTATAAAACCACTGTGGTATCATGAAGAATGTCAAAGAGGACAAAAGAAATTAAAAATTTAACTCAACTTGTAATAAAGTCAATATCTAAGAACAGCAAATAAAAGTCCTAGAATGCCTGCAGTGTGAAATTAACTAATGATCTTTTAAAATGCCAGTGTAGTTGGAAACAAGACCACCTTTCTAGTATGCTGGAACATCTGATGACCTATTAGGTCATTTTTATTTTCAAATTCAATGTGTTGATGATTATGCACTCCTATTATAGGAATGAAATCTCTAATGCCAACTAAGGGCCTGACTGCACTAAACACTTTTTTAAGGAAAATCATCTTATTCACCTGCCCTAGTTTTGTGATTTTTATCAGGATTTAATCACTTCATCACTGTGAATAATTCTTTTGAAGACTCCTGTAATTAGATGCATTAAGCATGTGAATATGATAAACAGTAAGCCTGACATTCCATGGGGTGAGGTGGGAGGGGGAGACAGAGGTAACATCATTTAATACAAACTGTTCAATATTAGAGGGGCACATATGGTATTTTGTAATGAAAACAAATTGTACCAGGTAACGATTTTCTTACCTTTTTGTTGATTTCATGTTCAAGGTCATCTGAAGCCTAAATTAGAGGAAGATAATAATTTGTTTACTTCTCTAAAGGGCAAAATCCCAATTTTACTAGCCATATATATATATATATTTTTTAAATATATGTAAGCTTATTATTGTATTTATTTGTGAAGGTGGAAAATCATTGATGACATAAAGCCATCAACAAAATAAGTACTGGAAAGATACAACAGCCTGACTTACATACC
Organism: Eumetopias jubatus; assembly: GCF_037043125.1. NCBI lineage: Eukaryota > Metazoa > Chordata > Mammalia > Carnivora > Otariidae > Eumetopias > Eumetopias jubatus. The sequence goes on from NW_028274815.1 coordinate 105,732,073, forward strand.
AGAGAAAGAAATCTTAATATTATCTCCCCTCCTTTGTTGATGGTCTTTCCTATTTAGATGTTTCCTTACAGTAGTTTAATTATTTCATCATGGGGCTTGGAAAATAATTTGATGTGGCCACCTCTCCTGATCTGAAAAGGGCAGGCAAGCATGAACGGTTACTCGATTCAACACTCATGTGTGGGTACTGATAAAGGCTTTATGTGGTAAGAGAGCAACGAGGTAGGCACTGAGTCTTAGTAGGCATCCAAGAGTCTCCAAGTAGTGGCAATACTCTCTATCAGAAGAGGGAGGGTGTAATCAAAGTGTTCCCTAGGCCTTGCTTTTCAAACACTCTCCAATTCTCAACTCCTACCAAATGCATGCAGCTACTGGCATCTTCATCCAGTCTTCAATGATTAAGAATCCCTGCCCCCATCAAAGACCACACCCTCACATCACCATGGATACCATCCACTCTGACCTTCTCCAGGAACTCACAGGCAGTTATCCCTTCTCTCTCTTGCAAGACTCATCTCTCCCTCTCTACAGCACCATTTCCAAAAGTTTGCAAACACACTCCAGATTCATTCATTCTAAAAATAACACTCCCTTGACTCCTCAGACTGCTATGGCTACCAGCCTATACCTTGCTTCCCTTTATAGCAAAACTTCTCAAAAGTATAGCCTCTACTCATTCACATCTGTTTCAGTGGCCCCCACCACACCATTGAAACTTCTCTTTACAAGGTTACGAATGACCTCCATGTTGCCAGCAATGGACACTCTTGAGTCTTCTTAGTGAGTTTATCAACAGTGGTCAAAAACCAACCACTTTGCCAGGGGCCAGGAGGTGGGAGAAATGGGGAGGTGTTGGTCAAAGGGGACAAAACATCTAGTTATAAGAGTAGTACGTTCTGGGGATCTAACGAATAGCATGGTGTCTATAGTTAACATTCTACTGTATACTTGAAAGTTACTCAGAGAGCAGATCTTAAATGTTCTCACCACATGCACACGTGCACGCACACACAGAGGTAATTATGAGGCAATGGATATGTTCACTAACCTTATTGAAATAATCATTTCATAATCTATCAAATCATCACCCATACATCTTCAACTTACACAATGTTATGTGTCAATTATATTTCAATTAAGCTGGAGGGGAAAAAAAAAAAAAACCACCTTTCTTTTCGTCTTCCCCCTGGTTTCTTGGCTTCCTTGATCTCATCTATTTCCCTCCTACCTCTTGGGCCATACCTTGCTCTTCTTTTCCGGCCTGCCTTCTCTGCCTCTTCCCATGGATCATCTCACTTATTTCGACGGCTTTAAATCCTATCTCCTGAATTCCCAGTTTACATCTCCAGCCCCACCTCTCCTCTAATTCTAGATACAGGCGATGATGATGCTCACAATGGTGAAGATGAAAATGATAATAAAGCAGCAATAATGAATGCCTTAATGGGGATGACCATGTGCAAGGCACCACCGGGAGCTCTTTACATATTCTAGACCCATCGACTCTTCACAACAGACCAACGGGATAGGTGTTATCCTCTTCATTTTGCAGCTGAGAAAACCGAGGCACTGGGAGCTTCAGTGACTTGCTTGAGGTAACACAGGTAGGACATGAAAGCAGTGTCATGGGTCAAGGCTACAGGTGCCTAGGCGGCCTGCCCCTGGAGTACCTCACTGGCCTCAAAGACCCTGTCCCACTTGAGACACTGAGTTCTTTCTCTTCCAGTCTTCCCCACTGTCCACCCAGCTCCTCAGACTCAGACCCAGAGAGTCATCTCATTTTTATCTTTCCTCCTCACTTGCCCACCTTCAGTCCATCAGCAAGTTGGATCATTTTTGTTTCCTCAGTAGACCTTGAACCCACTCAGTCCTGTTTCTACTGTCCGGTTTAAGCCTTGGGGGTCTGGCTAAGTGCAACAGCCTGGCCTAACTGCTTTTCCCGCGTCCACTCTTGCTCCCTTCTAACCAGTCTCCATACGGTCACACGGAGTGTTTTTTAAAAACTCTTATCAGGCTGCATTGCTCCCTTCTTTAAATATTTTCAGTGGCTTCAGATTCCACTTGAATTAACATTTGAGTTTCTCCTAGTAGCTTCCCAAATCCTGTATCATCTAGTTCCTACCTGCCGGTACAATCTCATCTTGTTTCCCTCTGCCCCTCACTCAGCCCACTCTGTTCAGTGTCTCTGTTGCTGTTGTCTCATAGCTGGGCCCTTCCTCTACTTCTGTGCATGGCTGGTTCCTCTTGACCTTTGGGGTTCTGGTGTCCTTATTCCCTCAACCTCATGATTTTCCATTCTAGCCCTCGTTTTTAGTTTCATACTAGCACTTTCACAAATTGTAATCATATAGTTGATGGTTTGTTGTCTGTTTCCTATTCCCTTCCAATAAGCTGCCATCAGACTATAAGCTCCATGAGAGCAGAAACAGCCTGTTTTGATCTTTTTTGGGGTTGTTATGGCCTAGACTATGCCTTGCACACAGTAGGTACATAATGGCCATTTTTCTCGGCTAAACAGTTGGATGGATGGAAAAACTTCCATGTTTATTCTACATTACGAGGGAGAGGAGATATCTAAGTGGTGGGACTGATTTTCTAATGAGGACTTGCTTGAGATAATCGGGTGGGTCAACAGGCTAACCTCTGTTCCCAGGTTGCTGCTGTCATCTCCCTATTCACCTACAATAATGCAATAAATGATATTACTTAAAGGATACTGGACAAATAGGTGGTGGTCAACACTGGGCATGGCTAATGAGCAATTCAAATGTCCTTTCTAACTTATTATTATGCATAGCTTGCATTAAGATACTGATTCTGGTCACCGAACATAGAAGGGGAATTATAGGCTACTTTATTTTCTTGTGGTTGTCACATTTTTAAAATTCATTAACTACTTGCTACTACTTCTTGACAATCATGAAAAAAGGGACACCGAGACTCTGACCTTCTTGACACTGTTTGCAACAGCCTCCTTGTGACCCAAGTCATCAGCAGAAAGTTCATTTCCGAATTTGTATTCAGGGTGAGCTTCCTCCTCTTGGTCAGCTGTGTGAAAGACAAAAGGAAAATCCATGAAGCCAAATTACTGCCCATTAGTCAGATCTTCTTCAGAACCTTGGGTGGAGCATAAACTCCTTCAGAGGGCGAGGAAGCTAAATGAAGATGGGAACATTTAAATAGGCAAACTTTTTCAAGTAAAACTCTCGCTAGCTCTCAAGGCCAAGGAGCACATCTTGTTAGCTGTTATTTCTCTCGCGTCTAGCATGATGTTTGACATGCGTGTTGCTTAATGCATTCTTCTTAAGTGAGTGATGATTTCCATCCCAGTGCACTAACTGTAAAAATTAAAGCCTCAAGCACTCAGGAATATCTGTGACTTGCACAGGGTGTTTTGAGCTTCCCTGGGACTTAGGGAAAACACAAGGAAGATACGAGAAAAGGAAAATACACTTGATAATTCTAAAAAAGAGACTAGATGTATATTTGAATGTTGCGCGCACAGTGACTTGTGGCCGGGAGTGGTGTGACATAAAAGACAAAGAGCTTGGGTGGACTGGACCGCACCTGTAAACCAGCTGTCAACCCTGGCTTGGGTTTCAGAGACATGAAAATCATTCCTAGGGCTCATGCTAATTGGGAGGCTGGAAGTGAGTGCTAAATAAAGCTGATGCCCCAGGAACATGGCCCTGGCTGTGAAAGGAGGCACAGGAGGACTCAGACCACCAGTCCAGAAAGTGACAAGAACTCTGGTATCTTCCCAAGGCTGGTATCATCCCAGGGCTGTCAGGGGACAAAGAATCACCCACATGCTGGTGTGAGATCTGGATTCCCATGATTCCCCACTCTGCAAAAAAGCTCCCAGGTTAGGAATTTGCCTAAAAACTTGTCAAGATCAGGAGAAACCCACAGGCCTCAGGACAAGGCCAACACAAATTCACACTGTCACAACACAGGGCATGAGTGATCCCTACTGGAAAAAACAGTGAAATAATTTCTGAGTATGGACTCCTGAGAGGGGGAAGCAGACACGTAAGAATTGGAAATTTTTTTTAAAGCATGTTTAAAATGTGCAAAGAACTCAAGAACAAGAATCAATGAAAAATTATTTCATCAGTTCTAAGATGCATTTCTGATGTTGTAATGTGCTCTTTAATCAATGCTATTTTACAATTACTTGGAAGCATTTTCTTTCCTTAGTTATAAAATAATGGTGTCTTTCAACTGATGGTGTCTTAGATTTGGAATTTCCTGAGGGACTGCTTTTGGCAAAGTGTTATTCCAGACATGGAAAAAAAGTGAGGCAAGACAGACAGACACCCTCCTGTTTTGAAACTGGTATTTTGATGGATGGATGAGTGGAGGTAGATGATTACAAAGAGAAAAACAAAAGGTCATATAGGCCTTTGGCAGGAAAAAAAGGGTTTAAGGAGCTGGAGTAGGTCTTTAAAAAATCTAGTCCAGTGTGTCCACTTTACAGATGAGGAAACAGATGCAGAGATATGACTTACAAATCCAAGGTCGCCGAGTAAAGTATGGACCTAGGTTTCTCTGGATTCTTAGCACAGGGCTCTTAACATGACACTGAGTTTCCCTGACCACTGGACTTCCATGACCTACAGTCTGTAACCAAGATTTTGAAACTTCCCAACATTATTAGTAAATTTCCAGTTCATATGTCTCTTAGTCTAACCTGGCCAGCCAGATATAAACTACTAGACGTCAAGGAATGTGTCCCACACAAGTGGTAGAGACTTGACTTTAAAAAAGTTGTATGAAAAGGGGTGCCTGGGTGGCTTAGTCACTTAAGTGTCTGACTATTGGTTTTGGCTCATGTCCTGATCTCGGGGTCCTGAGATCGAGCCCTGCATCGGGGTCCACGCTCAGCATGGAGTCTGCTTGTCCCTCTCCCTCTGCTTCCCCACCTCCCTCTCTTGCACGTGTGCGTGCTCTCAAATAAATAAATAAATAAATAATCTTTTAAAAAGAAGAAGAGTTGTATGAATGAATGTTGCCATCCCTTGATTGTGCAAGGATACACAAGACATACCCCACAACCACAGGTTTGGCATTCCCCACTGCTTGTCACGTAGTCCTGGAAGCCACGTGTCCTTCTGAATCTAAATCCTGCCTAATGAATGGGCACATGCTTTCATTGACTAGGGGCCTTTTCTATTTTCTACAGCCTTCAGGCAGGGCTACCCTTTCGAGCTATGCTTGGTTTCCTCTTGCCTGCTGTGTTGAAGTATTTAAATTAGAGACTGTAGTCATTCATGTATAGTAGGATCGTACTGTGACACAGGGGTAATTATAGGCAACTGGTTGACCAGGATTAAGCCAGGCATCACTGAGGGAACCTAAGAATATATAACTGGTATAGCAGAAACCTGTATACCCTTAAACAGAAATTCAAGTGGATGATTTTGTCCTCTCAGCTAATTTTCTACATGTATGCTATCCCCCATGATTATTTCTGTTCACACTGAACAACATGGGAACCATCAGAGCCAAATATTTTGTAGGAATAATGAACATATGCATAAAAGGTGGGAAGTACCCTTAAGGATGATAAGTGGAATCACACTGACCCTCATCTTTGATTAGTGTGTGTTTAAGAAATTTCACATCTTTGACTATCATCAGTTACATTTTTTTCTCTGAGAAAAAAATGTTAACAATTTTGTGTATTTGTGTTCTCTTCGTATTCCTGTATATTAGAAGGGCAGTATTGTAAGGTTAAAAAAGGTCTTGAACCTGGAGTCAGGCAATTCTGGGATTGAATCTTAGTGCCATTGTTCATCAGCTGTGGGGTCATGTGCAGACTGTTTACCTCTCTAAGCTTCAACTTCCTTATCTCAGAAATGAGTGTAATGATACCTATTTCATTGGGCCATATAAAGATTAGATAAGGTGGTGATGCAAACTGCTTTGTTCACAGTTAGTACAACAACGGTGGTTGCTATTCATATTATTATTTTCCTTGTTAATTTAGTCCAGTATTCTGCAGTTTGTTTTACTGGATTGTAGGATCTAGTAATGTCTAAAATGTTATAATATTCATCTTTTCAAATTTTAGAAGTATTTTATTGACCTTTTCAAATAGTATTCTTAAATCGTGTTTAGGTTCATTATTTGAAAAAAAAAAAAAAGTGAAATAATAGGCATCGTGGTTGATAGCATTTTCCAAAGACAGCTCCGATATCCGCTCTCCTACATGCTCTTCTAGAATGTGATCTTGCCACTCACCCACCCCCTCGAACGTGGGCGGGCCTTAATTTTGCTTTGATGAACAAAATATACAAGCAATGATGATAGGCCAGTTCTGGGCATGGTTCTTTTTTTTTTTTTTTTTTAAATATTTTATTTATTTATTTGACATAGAGAGAGAGAGACAGAGTGAGCACAAGCAGGGGGAGTCGCAGGCAGAGGCAGAGGGAGAAGCAGGCTCCCCACAGAGAAGGGGGAGTCCGATGCGGGACTCGATCCCGGGACTCCGGGATCATGACCTGAGTCGAAGGCAGTGGCTTAACCAACTGAGCCACCCAGGCGCCCCTGGGCATGGTTCTTAAAGTAGTTTAGCAGCTTCCGCATTCTGCCTCTTGGAACACTGGCTCTCAGCGTGCTCCATCTAGAAACTTGGCCGCCATGCTGTGAGAAGCCCAAACCACATGGAGAGGACACATGGAGCTGCTCTGGTCCTCAGAGCTGACCTCCCCACAGCAACTGCCAACCACAGGAGTGGGCCATCTGGGACAACCGGCCCAACTGAAACTTCACATGACTCTAGCTCTGGATGTCACCTGCCTGCAAATGCATGAGAAACTTGAGGGAGTCCTGATGCCCCCACAGAACTAGGAGAGAAAGTAATAAAGTGTTTTTTTAAGCCTCTAGATTTCGGGGTGGTTACACAGTAATAGATCATTGTAACAGTCACCAATTAAATAATTCCAGCTATCTTCACCCTCCTAGACACTCCCTGCCATATACAACATATGAAAATAAGTCAGTAAGCCTATTCTCTGGGAGTGGAGTTGAACCCCTGGTTTGGACATGCAACACACACCATCATGGTGAAGTCTGTTCCATAGTGAGTCATCTTTATTAAACCATTTTTATTATTGAGATTAATTCTCATAGCTTTCAGGTTTTCACCTAGAGTATCAAACTTTCCTAAAGTCTACTCGTATATTTCAGATGTTCATATAATAAATGAAGAGTTTCTGCTAGCATTTCTACATTATTTAGCCCCAAACCACTATGTAAATCCAAGGCACTGTCCAACCAATAGACACACAATGTAAGGCCAAGTCATTCTGCTAATCAATTTTCACACCACATAGTGGAGAAATAATTTTCTAAAACATTCCAAACCTTTCAAAAGACCCATTTAAAACCAAACATTATGGCTGTGGCTATATGGCCCAAGTAAAAATAGAAGCTAGTAGCAAATATTCAAATATTTTAAGCAAGGCTACCTTTGCTAAAATTATTTACCTATATTGATAATTCTGGTTAGTTATTTGAAAGAATTTTAACTTGAAATTTTAATACTGGCTTTGAATTTCCAGTTCATTTCATGTGTGCACACAAACCCATCATTTACCTGAGGGTCCCTACTCATGTTCCTTTCCCTGTAACTTGCCTTACTACTATCGTCATTAACAACCCTGAAGTTTTACGCTTTTGTTTATAGGAAGGGATTACAAGACGTTCTTTTTATTCCAACCCCTTGCCTTCTACAGCAAGGATTCTCTGGCTGTGAATTTCTGCTGAGCAGCTGAATGCACAACAGGAAGGGAGATGATTAAGCCACAAAAATCTAGTACCCAGGTAAACTGGAAGGAACATTTGGAAAAAATACCAAAAAATACCAAAAGATTAAAGCTTGGTGCATGAATACACACTTGACTAATAAGAATTAAGCCATCACATTATATAAAAGAGTCCACGGAGACAAACTCATGTTTTTCTTATTTTAAGAAATATTTTTGTGGGGCGCCTGGCTGGCTCAGTTGGAGAGCATGCGACTCTTGATCTCAGGGTCATGAGTTCAAGCCCCACATTGGGTGTCGAGAGTACTTAAAAATAAACTTTTTTTAAAAAGTATTTTTGTGACACATAAATTAAAAGAAAACCAACTCACCACTTTCTATCTCCTCTTCATTATCATCCTCGAGGATGCTAACTGGGGCGGCAGATTCTCCAGCTTCCATCATGCTTTTCAAAGCCTCGAGCTGTTCTGTTATTCAAAACAAACAGGAAGGAGATGGTGACAGATGCTAGATGACTTGCAAAGCCGGAATCCTAAGATCAACACTGAGAAGGGAATGTATTGTCTAAGTTCCTAGTGGCTATGTTCCTAAGGCCACTGTCTCACCCGGACCTGCTGGCTGGACTTCTCACGGGACGTGCAACCATCACATTGTCTACACTTGATGAAGGAACTATGGGAGTGTGGGTGAAATGCCCAAAATTCTGGTCCTAAGTTTGAGAGGAAGGCTCAGTCACTGAAAAGGATTTAAGGCTTGGCGACAAAAGCCCATGGTTTGGAGACCAATGATATAAAAGTGATGGAAAAGAGACATGCACACCGGAGACTGACACAACTTCAGGAAAAAAATGTCTGTGACTGATAGACCCGAGATTATTCTCCTCACGTATAGAAAGCTCTTATTCATCAGTTAGACGAAAGAATTCTGAAAATGGAAAAACATATAGAAGCACTTTATCGATACTGATATATCAAGGAACTACTTACTAAAAACATAACTATCAAAAAACTACAGTCTCGTTTTCCTTCTACCAGTCGGACACACACACATACAAGATGGCCAAGTGCCAGCAATAAGAATATCACTGGAAACAGGCATTCTCCTGTATTTTGGTGAGAGTGTAAATTGGTACAATTTTTCTGAAAGACAGTATAACAAGATGCATCGCAATATAAAATGTATACATGCTTTGGCCAACCAGCTTGAATTGCACCAACTGATTCCAAGGAGAAGCTGCGCAAATGTATAAAACGAACACTGACACAGGTCTATCACTGTTTTTACAGTAAAATGAAAATCCATCAATTTGGCACCGGTTAAATGGTAGCATATCCCACATAATCAATTTTGCAGTGTTTCATACATTAAAAGTTAGTATGTAGTAATAGTAACCATAGTAGGAATGTAAGTATATTCAATTGGTTGAATTAAAGATAATAAAAAAATCAGTATATTTAACATCCCAGTTTCATCAAAAATGTATGTCTAAACATATAGCTATAGTACATGTATCTATGTGTAAAATATATAACTCAGTGCTATTTTATTATTTTCTTATATTTTTCTTTGTTGTTTTCATTTTCCTATGGTATTGCTTCTGTAATAAATAATAATTACTATAATTTAAAACTTAAAGATGCAGTATATACATACACACATATACACACACACACAATGGAATATTACTCAGATGAAATCTTGCCATGTGCGAGTGCATGGAACTAGAGTGTATTATGCTAAGTGAAATCAGTCAGAGAAGGGTAATTATCCTATGATCTCACCGATATGTGGAATTTAAGAAACATAACAGAGGAGTATAGGGGAAGGGAGGGAAAAATAGAACAAGACGAAATCAGAGAGGGAGGCAAACCATAAGAGACTCTTAATCATAGGAAACAAACTGAGGGTTGCTGGAGGGGAGAGGTGTGGGGGGATGGGGTAACTGGGTGATGGACGTTAAGGAGGGCGCGTGATGTGATGAGCACCGGTTGTTATATAAGACTGATGCCTCACTGAACTCTACCTCTGAAACTAATAATATACTATATGTTAATTAATTGAATTTAAATTAAAAAAAAATAAAACTTAGAATACCTAGGGTAAAAACACAATGTAATCATACCAATATTTAATGCTACCAATTCATTGAATTAAGAGATTGGCCGAAAGGAAATATTTTCAAAGAAAATCTCCAGGGAAAATACAGGGGAAATATAAAATCATTTCTCTCTCTCCACACATATACACATTCACACATTCACCTAGGACCCCTAGATATGTATATCTCACAGAGGCAAACTGCAAAGGGAAAGCTTTTAAGAGGACTTTAAAGCATACTAAATGATAAAACGCTGGTTCCTTCTATCTTGATAAATTCTATAATGCCTCTTTCACTTTCTTCTCATTTTGCCTTGGGATCATTCCAAATCCTGTATCCTATGAATATATGAATATGTTTTTCCCACTGCAAGAACCTACACTTAAATGTCAATGTGGCCACTTCACTCTGAAAAGTATATGCAACACTGCTATGCTCCCGTCCTCCCCCAAATCCGTGGTTTTAAAATAGATTTCATTTTAGACAGCTGAATTGTCCAAACACACAATGAGTGTGTGCTTCATCATTGGTGTGTGTCTTTGACTTACTTTTTTCAACCTCAGGTTTCAGCCGTTTATTTTTGATGAGTATTTTTCTTTTGAGGTCATTGGGGGATGGTAAGGGCCTGCCTGGTTCAAGCTAGAGATAAACAGAAAAGGCTGAATTAATGATGTGCTTCTTCAGTTTCATTCCCAGCCCAGAGTGAGCACGGAGGCCTGTTATACAGCCCAACATCCACTAGATGGCAGTCCGCACAGTTTTATGTTTTCATTCCCCAACCCCAATCAGCCTACTGAATGCAACTGTCTTAGACTGCAAACTTGACATCCACAGTCTCCCAGAGCTATGTAGAGCCACTCCACCTTCCCCAGAGGGAGCCGGGTTTGACCTGGGGTGCTGCTGGAGGAGGGCTCCTGCTCAGCTTCAGGAGTTGAGCATCCCACCTCACACCTTGCTCCTTTTATATATCGGATAAAGTACAAGGGGTCATTGTGATAGCTGGGGTCCGAACTGCTTTCCTAGGCAGAAGTCGAAGGCTCCCTGATCCCCCCAAGGGTTAGGCTGTATTAGGAAGCCTGTTTACTCAGTAGGCTGATGTAACCCCAATACTTGGGATTGTGGTTTTGTAGGTTCAAAAAGAGAATCAAGAAGGGAGTGGTCAATTATTGAAACCTGACCTCTACTGCGGTTTCGTTTGCTTGGATTTGTCTGCAAAGGCGAAGTCCTTTCTTCTATGCCTCTGACCCATACAACTGTGCTATATCTAGCCACCCATTCCCCATTCTCCCATGCATCCACATATGCACCTACCCACCCAACCACCCACCCATCTTTTCCATGCATCCATTCATTTTTTCCCAAAAGTAATCCTTTACTACTTATTACATGCAAAGCACTGTGCATTCCTATGTCTGTGTTGCCTCAAACAAAGCTCTTTGCCAAAATTCTGCTTCCGTCCAAAGCCTGCTGTCACTGGTTCATTCCCCAGTGATCTCTCTTGAACCTGGGTATCTCCAGTAAGTATTCACAGGTCACAGGCCATCTTCCTTTGTATAGTTTTACCCGTGTGTTCTGTGTCTCCCCCACAGCCCCCTCATGACTGAAAGCTTTCCACTTCAGGGAGGTCTAACTCCCATGTGTATTCATCTACGCTCCCCACAACACTTATCATGTACGTGCATATCACTCTACGAAACATACAGTGGTCTTTCCACAGAAGCAAGCACCTTAGCCCAATCGGAAAAGTAAACAGAGGGCCTAAGTAAAACTAAAATTAAAAAATCAGGGCTGTTCCTTAGTTTGGGTTCCCTCAGAATCAGTCTCTTGAGACAAGGATGTGAATAGTCCCATAGTCTATTTGGGCGGCAGCCTCAGGAATGTCCAACAGGGGGTGGGAAAGTGAGAAAAAGGTGGCAAGCAGCCAACCCCAAGGGGGTGTTACCAGACAAGCTATCACCGAGGGGGCAGGCATGTGGTCCTGCTGTGGAGCCTGACTGTTCTGGAGCTGTTCCTCCTGCCGAGTGAGGGGACCCAGGGGGAGGGGTGTGAGCTCTCTGGCACTTCTGGCCTGTCTTTCGCATATGGGCAGAGCAGGCTCCGGGGACCAGGGCATCCCACCTCACAGGAAAAGCTGCAGGCACTGGCAGCCGAAAGTCAGGCCAGCGTGCAGGGAAAACAGGGGATGCTGCGCCGACAGGGGCAGGGAGCCTGCAGCATGGCGTCCATAGGCTGAAGACAATTGGGAGGTGGGTGCAAAGGATGCAAATATCCCTGTGTCCTAGATTTTTTTCCAGTTTTTTTTTTTTTTTTTTTTTTTTTTTACTACCGCAAAGTACTTTATACGTAATCCCGTTAGTTCTTTTACTACTCATAACATCTTGGCACAGTGGATCTTCACCACTTGGAGGTTATGGATCCTTGCAAAAATGTGATGAACTCTCTGGAATAATTATATACCCCACCCAAAAAATTGTACGCAATTAGAATGAGGTCACAGACCTCACAAAGCCTATCTATGGGCGACAGGTTAAAAGTTCTTTGCTTTATGAAGCAATTTGCGGGTGTAAAAATTAAGCTCAAAAAAATGGATGTATAACTTTCCAAGTATTTGGTTTGTTTTTTTTTTTTAAAGATTTTATTTCTTTGAAAGGGAGAGTGAGACAGCACGCATACAGGTGCACATACAAGTCGGGGGAGGAGCAGAGGGGAAGCGGGGGAAGCTCTCAGGCAGACTCTGTGCTGAGTGTGGAGGCCAACGTGGGGCTCTATCTCATGACCCCGAGATCATGACCTGAGCCAAAACCAAGAGTCGGACCCTCAACCGACTGAGCCACCCAGGCACCCCCCCCAAATATTTGTTTTGGAGGTGGGAGCTTGAACTTCAGACGCTTGTGACTTCAGTTTAGGGGACTTCTCAGAGCAATGGGCTCCCATGGGTGCTGAACCCTACGTGCGCATTGGATTCACCTGGAGGGTTTTTTAAAAACACCACACTCAGGCCTTACCCAGATCAATTAACTCAGAATCTCTGAGTGGGGCCCTGGCAAAGGTATTTTTAATAGTCCTTCTAGATGATTCTATCATACAACCAAGTTGAGAACAAATGCTGAGTATAGACCCCTGGCCCCTGGGCATGTTATAAAACTTTAAAACAGAAATCTCAAAAACCATAAAAGACCTCGAGACCTTCTAAATTAAATTGAACCAGATGTTTATTTTATGTCTCTCTACACATCTGTCTGAAGTGCAAAAGCTTTCCATACCAATGAATTTAAGTAAATATGAAGATCTTTAGTCCTCTAGCACTACTTGACCCTTTAGAAATGAATTTCAAAACAAATCCATTCAGGTTAGAAATATGGTTTGCTAAAAATACATACTGGATGTGATTCAAGTGCTTGTTTCAACAGGAGATCCCCAAATAGATCTTCGCAATATTTGGACATCTTGTACTGTTGATATTTGCTGGAGAGAGAGAACACTGGCATTTATAAATTCAAACATCCATTAACCATCCAAGAATAAGAAACATCCATTCCTAGGTGATTAAAAACTCCCACTCTGCAAAATCCACGCTTGTCCTCTTGATGCTAAGTGAGATGCTCGGTTACATACCACAGACTTTAACTTGTATAGTTTCAAAAGTAGATTTGGCTCCCCCAAAATAAGAGCTGGCAAACAGAATAAAAAATGGCTTTCAAGTTCATCAAGTCTGCTTTCAAATCCATTGCCAAATCTTCCAACTCAGTGGAACTTTGAGCAAGGTGTCCTGATCTCTCACCTTTTAGAGGAAGCATCTCTAAAACACATCAAGATGACTTGTTTTTTCCCTTTGTATTTTTTTTGGAGGTGGTGGTGGGGGTAGTGGTTTGGGGTTTTTTTTCTCCCTCTTTTTTTTTTGCATAAGACCGTGTCCTTACCACTTCCCAAAACTATTCAGCTATTTAAAAAGATGTAGAGCAGCAGTGGGGATTGAGTAGTAGATACTTTGAGTAGAAAGCATCATTATACCTGCAGTGATTTTCAAAGGAGAGAATTACAGGATATTCGGATGTGACAAATGCAGTTTCCTTGATGGCTTGAATAACATCCTTTAAAGATAAAAAGTGTTAATGAGAGAGAAAAGCAAAAAAATAAATTAAGGTACCTGAAACCATTCAGAGACTATTAATTTCAGCTCTTCCAAAAGTCAGTTCTGGCAATTAAGACCTGGAGAACCCATTCACCTTGATACCTTTACAGGTGGAGTCTCCTTGTGATTAGACCCAAGTGCAACTAATGGTTAACGACAATTTATTTCAAAGCTAACTGTGGCTTCTCCAACATTATGGCACCATTAACTGGCAAGAAATTTCATCTCAATGGCATGCTGGTTCCTTGCTCAATTACCTGACAAGACAGGTTCAGAGCTCATCTTTCTTGCTGAAGAGCAGGTGAGGTTTTGGCTACGTTTCATTAATTCGATGAAGAGTCCTGTGACATTTGCAACATCCCTTGTTTCTTATTAGCCTGATGAAAATGGGGGGGGGAGGAGGTGACGAGGGAGGGTGCTCTCCTTGATCAAGCAACATGTGAGGTGAAATAGGAGGTGTTCTGGATGCCTCTCTCTGACCTGGAAGCTCAGTCATTTGAAACCTTTGAATGAGCTGAGCATGTCCTTCCCACAGATGGCTGGCCTTGCTCTCTGCTTAGCTTTAGAAAGCATGGTTTCAAACCAATGTTTCTACAACCACAGCATCATATTTGATAAAAATCCCCAAATTCTTACTGGCTTATCGTTAACCACAGGAAAAATTCAGTTAAATTGGAAAAAATTTTACAGTAATCTAGGGAAGTCCATTTGAAACCCATCTAATGCCTTGGGTTAGATAATCCTGGAGTATTTTAGTGAGCATCCTTATGGTTTATTCTTGCTTAAAGCTTCTTCACAGGTGAAAACTCCTGTAACCTTGATTGTCCACTTGAGTTGATCAAAAATTAGTCCTTGAGGAAAATTTTGGCTCTGCCCATGGGTTCTCCTTTGCTCACCTCTGAACTGAGAAGAAATAGCCTTCTTTTCAGCTAAGCCTCCTTATTAGGCTCCTTAATTCTCTAAAGAGGACAACCCTTCCTGTCAGTTTGGTTGGCTGTGCAAACTCATGGCTTCCCACTTGAATATATTCTTGATACTTCTCAGGGAGTATAATTCCTTTTCAGGGAACATAATCTTGAATTCACTGCTGCTCAAAATTCACCAACATCTGGCTAAGAGAAATGGTATGTGCATGGAGTGTTATGGGTAAAGGGCCTAGGCATCTGTTTGTACAAATACCTCTGGTGATTTCCCACATGTAGGCAGGGTTGAGAACCACTGCTCCAGATGTTGCAATAACTATTCCAAGTTGCACCAAACTGACAGAGACAGATGTACCTGAATATTGGCCAACCACAGAATTTCATTTTTTGACTTGTCTTTTGGCAGGCTATCATTGGAGCATATTGAAGAGTGTTGTAAGAAACCTTCAAACTGTACATAGAGATCACCAAAAGGCCATTACTGAAAGGCCTGTTTGTAAAACTGTAGATGCCTCTCTTTGAGGGTCCTTGGGGAAGAGTCTTATCTCTGGCATCAGGACCAGGAAAAACTATGCTTCTTTGGACCAATGGCTCTGTTTCTAGTTTACAAATCTTGTGAATCATCATGTTTCTCTCCTTGCACTGAATTCTAGAAAGTTTGGAGCCCATTTGTGGCATGGCTTGGCAGTTTATAGGACTTCTTATGGAGGATTCATAAACTCTCACCTCACTCACTTAGCTTCTTGCTCTTACAGGCACTATTTATAATCGATTTTATTTTATGTATTCTATTTATCTTTTTATGCCCATTTGAAGTCCTTCAGAAAGAATGTAAAGTAAGCAAGAAAACAGAAGACTGTTTTTAAAGTAATTAGAGTCTGGGGACTCTGGCAGAGAAACCTCATTATATGGTGCTGTCACCATTTGAAAGCAGCAAAGTTAGAAAAAGATGGTGCGATGAAGTGGAGAAAACAGTTTTCTTGACTTTCTCTTCAAAACTGGAGGAAAGGAATATGAAGGCAAAACACTTGAGAAAATGAATAATTTGTTTTCTCCATTCCATCTATCTCTACAATAGTTTGGAAAAGACTATGGCTATTTTGAAACTTACCTTAAAAAGGATATCTGTACACATTGCTTTCCCATGAGTTATTATTGGTTCTTGGTCTTCACCTTTTCCGTCCCAACAGTCAAGTTCAACACATCTAGGCACACAGTGAAATTACAATATTGAACCCTTACAATAAAATAGTATGTGTGTGCAAATTAAAAGAAGAGACATCAAAATAAGTTGTTTTCTTATAGAAGTAGAACATGGACTGAGTTAAATAACATGATTATTTCATGGAGTATGCAGGCCAAAATCACACTATATTCTTTATCACGCTGGTGTCATCAAAAAGGAACTGTCAGAGATTAAGACAGACTTAGGAGATACAACCACCAGTGAAGTTCTGGATGAAATTCAGTATATACTCATGATACTCTCACCATATATATGACAAAGGCACAATGAAGGACAGTCTGGGGACAACTGGGAACATCTGAATACGGGCTGGGTTTTAGATGATGTTGAACAATTTTTAAAATTTTATTCGGTGAAATGATGTAACTTTGGCCATAAAAGAAAATGTTCTCATTGTATCAAATATTCAGAGACAGAAGTAGTGATGTCATTTCCTTAGTGTCTCTCCATACACAAAAAACAGTGAGTTATTAAAAAGGTATGGTTATTGATAACCAAGAAAAAATATCATAATGTAACTACATTTCTTATTTTTCACTTTCAGCATTTTTCCATATTTTAAACCTCAAGTATTTGCCTATTTCCATAGAAGAAAAACCATTTTCAATAATCTTTATTCTCAGAGAATGGCATTTTAGAACTTTTAACATTAAGTAGAGCTAAATTTGCAAATGTTTCAGACCAATAAGAAATTTAGCATGACTTCTTGAAAAAAAATTTTTTTTGCAATTTTGATCAAAAGGGGGGGATAATTAAAATTTACAGTAAAAAATGTCTCTTGGCCCAAAGGAGGATTCTAGAACTTTCTGGAGCAGAGATTTTCTGTTCTTTTTCAAGGTTATATGACCAGGATAATCAATTAAAGAGAAAGAAAAAGGTCCTTTTCATTCTGAATACTGCGTCCTATTTTTTTTTTTTTTTAGAGAAAAGTCAATTAAATTGAAGGGCATCATTAAAAAAAAAAAAAAAAAAAAAAGCTGTCCTGAGTTTCTGACCTGCAACCAGCCAGGAGAACCTGTCTGTACATTTCTACTGAAGATTTCCCACCAAACTGTCGGCCCGTGAGATAGGTATTATGGGAAGAACTGATGAAGTAGTGGGCCAGAGGATGGTCCATTTCTTGGTAAAGTTCTAAACGATCCAGGAAGACTGGGGCATTTTCATCTGACATCAGATATCTGCAAAACCCATCACTTGATATGAGGCCTAGGGGAAAAAAAGAACAGCTAGTAGACATGTGGCTCAGAAGATACACCTCTCACATTTTTCTTCTTGAAAGTTAAGGCAACTTAATTAGGAGTAAAAACTTCTCATTCTCGTTCCCAAGGACCTTCATCCTTCAGAACTTGAACAAAATAAGAGCTGCACATTACAAGGAACCTAATGCATTCCAAAAGACAGGTGGTGTTCTGCTTTTGTAAGTAGGACGGCAGAAGCACACGATTCCCTGAGCTCAGAAGTGCAGCCCCAGGAGCCGTGGTGACCAGGGGTCAAGGGGACCTTCATCAGTTCCATTTCTACCACTCACTCCTTATGTTCTTGGGTCTCAACCTCCTCTTATGTCAAATGGGGGGAAATCCTGGCCACATCTGCTTTCCAGGACTGTCACGAATGGTAAAGAAGAATACATACGAGAGGGGCTCTTAAAATAGTGGAAAACAGGGGTGCCTGGGTGGCTTAGTTGGTTAAGCGTTTGATTCTTGATCTCAGCTCAGGTCTTGATCTCAGGGTTGTGAGTTCAAGCCCCACGTCGGGCTCAAGTGGAAAACCTACAACTGTAGGGCACTACTGTTCTCACTGGATCAGAGAAGGGAGGAACAGCCTCTCTGGGTTTCAACAATTCATTTCTCCTCTTTTATCTATGAACCAGGGTGTGGGACTGGTGAGAAGAGTATTCAGTCATCACTGAAATGTGGCTCCAAGAGTCTCACTGTTCATTTCGGTCAGTCCTTTCTGATATAGGGCAAGTCCCCTGCGGTCTCAGAAGTGATCAACATTTCTACATCTCTTACCCTGTCAACCATTGACCACCTCAGCTTTTTGTTTTTATTTAAGCATTGGCAAGTTATGAACTGGTTTCAAGCTTATAAAAAAGTACAGATGATAGCATAATAAATAACTACGGGCCCACACCACAGTTTTGTAACATTTTACCTTATTTTACATTTTTCAGAGGAATACATAATTACAGATGCCTTTGCAGCACCCTGTTCTCCCACCCTCCCTCCATCCTGCTGCATGCAGTCCCTCTTTCTACTCCCTTTTAGACAACCACTCCCAACTTTTTGTACTGAACATTCTCAAAACAGCTTTGTAACTCTACTACATACACCTTTAATCAAATAGGTAGTTGTATTTAAAAGCTTATATAAAAGATATTCCACTATTTGCATATGCAACTTGCTATTTTTACATTTTCTTAGAACTTACTCAGTTCATATAAATAGCTTTTGGTCATTTACTTTTCCCTGAATAATGTACAATAGTATGTGCAGTGGTAGTACGTAGGACTGTAGAATGTAGAGTAGATCCACGTATGAATATACTCATTTATTGTCCATGATTCTGTTGATGGGTATTTAGGTAATTTCTAATTCTAAATAAACATACTACAATAAAAATCTGTGTACCTATCTCCTTGGGCACACACATCCGTTCTAAGAGCAAGTACTTTTTAAGGCACCGGGACAGATGGAGTGATGGGAGAAACAGACACGCCCAGCCTTCACGAAACGTATTATGGGAAAGAGAACAAATAAATTAGCAAATAAATATAAGTCTAATGTAATATCACACAAGTGCTAGAAGGAAATAGAAAGCAGGGAATGAAGGCAATCAAGGATGACCAGGATGCTGTGTTCGATACGTGGCCAGCAAAAGCCCTTCCGAGGAGGTCACATTCACAAATAGGGAGCAAGCCACATGCAATCTGGGGAATCATCCCAGGTAGAAGGATCAGCAAGTGCAAAGACCTTGATGCAGGAGTGTGTGACTAAGGGGAAAGGTAGTTAGAAATGAGGCTGGAGAGGAAGCCAAAAGCTACATCAGTTAGACTGAAGTCTTTGCTAGATACTGTGGATTTTACTCTCAATGTGTTGGGAAGCCTTTGGAGGGTTCCGAAGAGTGGAATAACATGATTAGATTTAGTTTTTAAAGGTTTAGTCTGGCTGCTGTGTGGAGCATAAACCATAGGGCACTGAGTAGAAAGAAGACAACTAGTTAAAAGTCAACTGGCATCGTCCAGGAAGACATGATGTAGGCCTGGCGAGTCTGATGAATGTAGAGACGGTGAGAAGTGATTTATTCAGGACTTATTCTGACGATAGATCTGGTAGGTTTTGCTGATGGATCAGAAGTGATGTGAAAGAACGAAAGCAAGTCAAGGAAGATTCCAAGAGTTTTGGCTTGAAAATCTGGGTGAATCATGGTACCATTTTCCAGGCTGAGAAGGGGACAGGCCTGCGGGCAGGGAAAATCAAAACATGTTGTACATATACATTCGAAATGCCCATTCAGTATCCAAATGGAGAATTCTACCGCAGGTCTATAGTTGAAATTAGAGGGTAGGAGTGGAGAATTTGAAAGTCGTGTGTAGAAAGAAATGTAAAAGCACCGACTTGGGTGAGGGCACTTCCTCTGACATCCAGAGCTGGGAATGAGATGGGAGATGCTACCTACACACCTGGATGTGGAAAGGCTGGGCTGTAGGAAGGGCATATTTTCCACTCTACCAATTATTGCCAAAATATTAGAAAAGGTGGTTGTACCAATTTATGCTTTTCCCAGAAGTTTATAACGCCTTTTGCACCACATTCTCACCCATACTTAAGAATGGCAGACTTTAAAATTTCTGTCATTTGTGAAATGGTGAAGCTATGATTTTTATATGTGTCAATGTAACTTCATAGACTTTAGGACCTGGAAGGACTCTGGAAATAATGAGAGACACCTCTATCCTAACATTTATCATACTGCCAAGGAACTGCTGAGCCTTGTCCTTCAACAGATCACAACTGCCTTACTTGCTTTTGAATCCCCAACATCTGGCACAGTGCTTGGCACCCAGTCAGCCCCCTATAAACTTTAAGAAATGAAAGTAGGGGAGCGAAATACTAGTTGAATGACTGTAAGGTCTCTACCAAGTTATAAGCAGGGGAACCGAGGCCCAGGAATAGAGTCCCTTGATCAAGGTCACACAGTGACAGGGGAGCAACAAGAATCCAATCAAATACTGCAAAGTGCTATATTATCTATCAAGCCACCCTTCCCTTCACTTTAATCCCATGCAACGGAGAATAAATAGTAATACTCAGAGTGTTGGTAGAAAGGTAAATAAGGAAGCACTCTTGCTGAAAGGAGGTATTCGGGGACCTAGCAGGAAGTGTAAGTGTATGTCTATTTGACTTGGAAAAATATCAGGGGTGGGTCATGTGTTGTGGCGGGCCAGCATGCATATACACGGGTTCTATGTGGGTCCAGAGATTAAATAAACCTTTCAGTCACATTCACTGAGATAGAAAGCAAAAAGAACTCAGAAACTGGAGGCCCTAATGCCCAGGGGCACACTGGAGAGATAGAACTTGAAACTGAATCTCCCTTCAACTCTCCACGGAGACCACAAGGCTGAGGCTGGAGGTCAGGTAGCTCTTGTCTCAGGACTTCCTGTCCAATTATGGTAGCATCACCTCTCCCATCCTTTGCAGGAGCCTCCCACTGCTATGAGACTGATCTTCAGTTTCCTCTCCATGCCTTTTCTTTGTCAAATATTGGAATGGACAGCACACTGTTTCCAATGTTTCATTGAAAGAAGGAAATGTTCAGAAACCCCAATAATTTGCTAAATTGATTCCTGACCATTTAATTTCCTATCAGTTGCATTTGTATTACATAACAGAGGTCTAATGATGGGAAGGCTCATCAAATCATGTATTAAAATTTACATGGCTTGGCAAAACAAAAGGGAGAAAAAGAAGGTATAAATTTTTATAAGACGTGAAATTCCTTCCAAGATTGCAAATAGACACTGTATGGGCATTTTTGCAGTTTGAGCATTAGGCAATACTAAAGATCGAATATAAGAGAGTACAACAGGGAAAATATCACTACCATGTGTTTAATAATGTAGTAAATTTACATTATACCTCAGGCAGCATGGGCAAATTCTGATGTAAGGTAAAATTTATACTTAGAACAGGAAAAAAAAAATCAGTCCATTAAAAATCCTTGGCTCTAGGGAGCTCCAAAGCATTTAAAGATGTCTTTAACTAAAAATCCAAGAATGTTTAAAGTTGCACATAGTCTTGCTTTCTCTTTAATAAAGAAAATTATCTTTTTTCACTTTTATTACCTTTTTTCTTCAAGTCTTCATCAGGCTCATACATCTCGATGATCTGCATTGCCCTTTTAGCATCATAAAATGGGAATAAAATTTCATTCAGTCGAGGGTCTCGCTGATGCTATGATGAGAAAATAACCCCATTTAGGTTGACATTTCTCACCCTTGGGGCATTACACATCACTAAAGTACGTAATTTCTAAAATAAGATATATTGAGAATATCACATTTACAGTTACAAAGATAGGATTTCACTGTCCTACTGTCTTTCTCCCTAAAATATACTTCAAAAAAGTCCAACTTTGGGAATGCTTTGGTTTCCCTCACTGAACTAGAAAGAGAATACAGAATATATATATATATATATATATTTTTTTTTTTTCCCTCAAAAGCTAAAGGATACATAAAATGGTGTGCATGTCAATTGTACTGTCTTCTAGTTCCCATACCCCAGGTGAGAGATTTGGCATAAATATCTATAAAAAGTGAGGTCAAAAATCTTTGGGGAAAAAAAAAAGGAAAAACAAAAGCAAAAACTAAGGAAAACCCTCCAAAAAACCCAAATAACTCAAATAGTTAATATACTAACTTAGGTGCCAAAAAAGAAAAACAATAGTAACAACAACAACAACAAAAATCCCTGAGGTTAAAACAGGCAAACATCATTTCATTTTCATTATATATATTTTTTATATAAAGAAAAGATTTCTTGGGCAGTCTGCAAACTTCACTTTCTCGAGTAAATATTTATCAAATCCGCCATGATAATGATGACAATTAATCGGCACAAGGATATGTATCAATTACTGACAATATGAAAATCTGTATTTGAATTATCAGTAGTTCAGAAAGTCTTTTTCACTATGAACTAGAACTGGGTGTGCCCTGAGGAAATTCTCTGGGCAAGGGGAGTCCATGAATGATTAAGGCACTTAGGAAGCTGGTGATGCCAGTCTTTAAAAATCAGCACCTGGATGCTCATGGTACTACAGGAGGCACCAGGAACAATGCTATTTCTGCAGTTCTGTCATCCAAACTTCACAGCAGTGGTGAAAAAACTCCAATTTACTGACTCAGCTACAATCTTCTGTATGTGTGTGTGTTGTGTGTGTCTCTGCGTGTGTGTGTGTCTGTGTGTCTATATCTGGAGGGAGTGGGTCCATGAAACTTCCTTTAATGTTCATCGTGAATTGGACCCTGGTCATTCATCAAATCTATAACTTCTATGGAAATCATGGCAGAGAAGCAGATGTGAGCAAAACCTGGTCAATGGGTAGAACCTTGGCGGCAACTCTTTACCCAAATATATGCACAGACATCGAAAAACAGCAGTGAGAAGTTGTTTGAGAAACAACTATTAAAGGTTCATATGGATTTCCCTTCCCCCATTTGTTTTGAGATGAAAGTTTGAGAAGTGGGTAACACAGAATGAATGCCTTTGGCCAACGCAACACGCACAATGTAATTTCCTCAAGCACTTGTGGCCTAGCCTATTCTGGCCCTCCCACCTCTTCGCCCAGGTAAGAGTGTTAACTCATAAGGAATCAGTATCTTTTGGTCAGTTTATCCCAATGAAGCATGCTTCTGTTGTAATCTAAGAATTTACAGCTCACAACAGCTCACGTCCATGCATGTGCAAGAGCAGAAACTGTTATATTAACAACAGGCCTTGAAACCATAAAAAACAAAACTCATGGGGTATGCAGAGAGAAACTGTGAGGTGGACCATGGAAGGCCAGGCACATGAAGGCATGCTACAATCTTATTTATGAAATGGATGGGCATCATGCAACCCTAGAGACCGCTATTCAAGGGCATGACAAGCACCACGCCTCTGGTGAGAAGGCATCGTTTTAAAAACAAATCAATGAACAGAAAACTCTTTCTAGGCACATTTCCTCCCCCGTCTCCGTAAAATACTATCACGGAAGAAGATGGATATAGGAGGAAAAGGTCCTTTTTGGACGCCATTGCAGTTATTTTCACAGTTGGCCACTATATTTCACTTCCTTATTAAAAGTAGGCTTTTTGATTTAAAGATATGCTCATTGTTAAGAATTCTGGGCTCATGGAGATGATGGGGTAAATCCATATGAATTAAAAAGAAGAGATTAAGCTGCAGGGGAGAGAAGAGATTAAATTAGGTAAAGGAGGGGGAACCCAGACGCTCCTATGTGCTCTTTATATGCATACCTATGCATGTGAGCCTGGTGTGACTTATAATGTGATCTGTTGATGGAGGCACAGCATCTCCTGCACCTGGGAGTTAAAATGCAGATTCTCAGGCCCCACCAAAAACCTATCAGATCTGATTCTCTGGGGTGGAACCCATGAATCTGTGTTTTGAAAAGCTTTCCAGGTGACTCAAGTTTAAGTAACACTGCTCTAACATGTAAAAGTATGCATTTTAACATACTTGTATTATCACTTATATAAAAAACAAATCAACCTAAAAACCTAAGTCCTGGAAGGACAGAATGCTAAATGTTTGAGATGTCCTCCTAATTAAAGCCCATTAAAATTTAGTCCCAGGACACAACAGTTACTAGAACATCCTGCCTATCAGAAACAAAAGCCAGGAAAACCAAGCCCAAAAATGGATGCATCATAATCCCCTAATTGTACATGTGCAGCAAATAAGCATTAAAAGCAGACAGTATGAAACTGCATTTGCCTTTGCATCACTCCACCAGATAACATAGCCTTTGCTTCACTAAAACTTTCATGTTTCAGAAAGGAAGCATGGTGCACTCTGGATAGTCCGAAGGCAAGGAAGCAGATAATAAGATTTGCATCAGAGTCATAAAACTATAATTTTTATATGAAACAACAAAGAGGAAAAAGATCACTTCCAGGTGACCAGCGTAATAAGGTTGCAGAAGAATCCTACACAGATGTAAGCACAGAGGGGCAAATGTTTCACAACTCTGAGGGATCGCTGGTTTTCCGTGGGGATTTGAGGAAGCAATGTGCCTATGACAATCACCTCTGGACATCCAGAGTTTTGTAAAGTGAGATCTAACCAGCTTCCAAAAATAGGTCACAGAACCGTGCCCTTGTGCATGAGGAGACAGTGGTCATTGCTCCATTATTATGTCCTAACTCTTACTGAGAAAAAGTAGCAATTGGTTTTAACCCAAGCAGCACTGAGAGAGAGAGATGTTGACAAAAAGTATTCAGAAGAGATATAAAGAAGATAAAGGAATGATTTGCAAGAGTAAGGCTTACCCATAAGACTAAAGACGTCCTTCTCTTTCCGTATTAAACAATAAAGACACTATAATGGAAAGCGATCACAGGCCCTTTCCTACACAACTGCAAAATAAACAGGTCTAGCCCTAACGTGATCATATAATGTGTGTGAAGCAGGTGGAGCGATCACTGGCAACAAGAAAATAAAGCTAATTCTGGAAAATTGTGGTCATCTAAGAACTTTTCCCTCTTTTTCTCATCTTGATCTCTCTCTCCAGCCCTCCACGCATCTCCTGATTCTGTAGGCCCTCCCCCTCAGTTATCTAAATCTTTGTGAGAGAATAAAGGTAAAACTGAAATCAATTTGGCTTCTCATTGGAAGTGTGGAAAGATAGGTGAAATTAACTAAAGCCCAGGGACATTAATTAGCCCCACCACAGACAGAGAACGGAGTTGGAAGCAGTAGCTAACCACATGGCAGCTCACAGTGAGTACCTCTACTGGCTCTCCCGGACTCTGGTTTATTTTCAGAAAACAGGAAGAAGAAAAGTTTCTCTTGGTCCACTGATGGGAACAAGAGGCATAGCTGTGGCAAAATTTTAGGATCTGAGTGGTGGATTTCTATGACTAAATCCATCATGGATAATAACAGAAGACATATGATACTCTCATCCACACTAAGCATTCCCGTCCACACTAAGCTTTCCAAGGAGGAATCCAGGAGTAATCTACTAGGACAGTGCTTCACAAACTTTAATGTACAGACCAATCACCTGCAGATGTTGTTAAATGCAGATTTCAAGTCAGTAGGTCTGGGGTGGGACCCAAGATTCTGTATTTCTAACAAGCTCCCACAGGATGCTACTGCTGATGGTCCATGGATCACGCGTTGAGGAGAGACTGAGAAGCAGATGAGAAGCAGGTCTAAAGCTACTAGTGAAAAGCTAGTCAGTGTTGATGACATGGATAGGGAGGAGGTGGTACAAACCCCTATATGGTGACCAAGATAGTAAATGGCCAGTAGTCTCTCCTCTCATTCCAGCTTCCTGGAGATAGACGGGAGTACGCCGAACACAAAATTTCATCTAATAAAAGGATTTACAAGCTGGAAAGTGGTGGGAGGCAGCATGACTTTTTTCCCTATTACTTATTCTAATTGGTTAATGCTGGTATACATGTGTCTACTGATTTTTTGCTTTGTCAATCATTTCTCTGGTTATTTTGCTGAACTCTCATTTAAAGAGTTTTTCAGCTGATAATTTTTGATAGGGTACTCAATCATCATCTTCAAACGATGAGTAGGACTCTGTCCTTTTGTATTCATGAGACTCTTTATTTTTCCTGTCTTATTGTATAATCTGGGGCTTCTAACACAGTGTTGAATTTTGGCTTGTTGACACTATGTAGCTAAGGCATTTTGAAAACGTTTAGATCTAAACTTTTGGAGCCATACACTCTTACACTGCAATGCCTGCTTTCTTCTCGAATGAATGCTATCTCCTTTCATTATGGGTTTTGAAGGTGTTCTGCCTACAGGGTGCTTCTAATTTTGGAGAGAGAAGAAGAGCCACTATAGGACTCAAAAGAAGGTTACAAGGAGCGGGCAGAATGTTTTCTAAGTTTGACAAACTTCTTCAAGGATACATTCAGATTGCTATCTAGTTTTTCCAGTTCAGTTTGCTATGAGAGAAAAGGACGAGATTTGGGCACTTTGATTAGAAACAAAGGCTGTACACTTTCCTGAACCATCTTGTAGTCTCTATGATCTAAAGAAATCAAGAATCACACGGATTCCATGTGTCCCACCTCAAAAGGTGCTTCCTTACCACGAATGAGAAGCGAAGCAGAAGAAAATACAAAAATAAATGAGTGCTATTGGCCACCGTGATAGTGATATATAAAAGTTTATCAAATACTATTTGAAGAAAGAATTTGGATGGCAGAGCCAGAAAGCATGGGTGATCATACCTTTTAAAAATTAAATGTTATGTCTTAGACTTATAAAAATGACAAGTGATGACTGGGTAGGCTTACAAAAACAACCCATACAAGGAAAGATGTGAGATAAAGAGCCCCCCATGAATACCGCACTATCCTCAAGACTTCAGAATTGTTTCTTTATTGTCACGGTGACACACAGAGTAAGGTGTCTGTCATATTTCATAGATGCCTGGACGCCAGCTTCATCTCAGAATGCACAAGAGACTTTGTTTCTAGGAAGTAGCAAACCAATGATAAGAGCTTTTCTCCGTGCCTCCCAACGGTCTTCCCTCTTTAACAAAAAGCAAGACTTTCCTGCCCATCTCACCAAAACTTAAGATGAGTGGGAGTGACCCAAAGTGCATGAAGAAGCTGAAGGAAATAAAACAATAAATCTTAAAAATAAAGCAGAAGAGGGGGAAGGAGTTAAAAGAAACAAAGCAAGGCAACTTAACTTCTGAGTAACGGTGGCACAGGAATGTGGATAATATCTGGGTAAAGATTATAAACATAGTATTCGCATGACCAAAAACTAGTGGGGTGGAAAAACTTGCAATGTTTTCAAGTAAAATAAATACTGTATTGCACTGAAAGGCTTATTAAAAGTGGAAGCAACTGTGCTGATAAATGGAGTAGCTATTCTTCCTGGCACAAGGGCTTTTAGGCTCTGGTTATCATAGTTCTGTCGGGGCAACCCTACCAACTGGGAGCCACTGAGCCCTAACAGGCAAAGATGTGATTTGTCTCCACAAACTGGCAAATCACAGTCTGCCTGTTGCCTGTTCTTTGGATCAATACTTCACGTCTGGCATGATACTCTCTCTTCAAATATTTTCTCTTTATATGGTATAATGGTTAAATTATATTAAAAATTGTTTTGAAACAAAAATATATTGTCCATTCCATTAATGTGCTAGGAAGAAAAAGTATATTTTCCATTTTGGATGAGAAAGAGCTTCAACGGGTTTCACTGAACACAATATTCTTTTGTACATTATAAAGAAAAAAAAAGTTAATTTTAGTTGTAACAAAAGTTGCAATCTTTACGTGTTCCAAAATATTTTTCTTTTGTGCTTCAGCAAATGTTGTCAACCAATGTTGGTTGTTGAGTGAATCATATTCTAAAATGAGCCCTAAGCGTGGTATAAAAATAAAATCTAAAAATTTGACCTGCAATCTAATTGGCCTAATATGTACTATATTTTCACCCAGGAACTCCACTGTTGTGCTCGTTGTCAAAATAATCTCTTTGAACCTACATATCGTTCTTACATGCAATCATTTAAAAGACAAAAATAAAGCTTTCCAGTCCATGCAAAGGTATGAGAAAAAGTTAGCAATGGAGAATCCAACTATAGTGTGGTAATTTCAATCCATTCTATATTTAATGAGATCAATAGGAGAAAAAAAAAGTACCTTAAGTATCATCTTGCAAAAACATAGACACATTTAATTAAATGAATATATTATAAAATTCACACGCACACACAGAACCAGAGCTATACATCACAGCAAGAAAACCAACAAAAAAAAGCAGTGTGCAAAGCCAACGTGTAGGAAGTGCATGAACACCCAGAAGCAGCAGCTGATTTTTGCACCTGGTAAAGAAAGCCATATGGAAAGATCAGCAGGTCAGAAGCAACGCGAATAGGGCATATGATACGGGCATGCAATGGGGACATTGGAGGAGGCAAGCCACTGCACACAGACTTTATGGAGTTAATGTATGAAAAAGCTTACTTCATTTAGAAAGCTCACTAATTGGTCTACCGTTAAATAATCAGTTTTGTCTCCATTGCTGAAAAGAAATTTATTAGAAAAAGTAAGTTTTTGTATATGATGCTACAGTAGGTACGATTTACATGTTGACATTTGTTGATGATAATTCTAAACTTATTTCTAACCCTGAAGTAGTGGTGCATTCTTAAAATGGCCAGAGACTGGTTGTAAGGACAAAAAAAAAAAAAAAAAAGAAAGAAAAAGAAAAAGAAAAAAGAAAAAGAAAAAAAGCAACAACCCAACAAGAGAAAGAAAACACCCCCACTAGCTCACAGAAAATGTCTGCAATTCTTCTGTTTAGTATTATTGAAAACCCTTATTTTAAAAACAACATGTAAGTCATCCATTTGAAGTAACTAGAATGAATGAACTTTTCAACAACATAATAACATTCCAAACCAAATCTAGTTAGTTCACATAATGGGTTAATACCTAAAGGAGCAGGTTAAAATTGTAGGTAGTTAGTAAAGCCAATGCAAGGGGGGAAAAATCGTTCCAGGTGCTGCCATTAATTTTTGTAAAAGTTTCTCAAAAACTCAGAGTCAACTTTTACAGTGATAAACTAAGGGGTGAAAATGTAAACCTAGCTACATAATCCTAGAGACTCTCAATATACTATATTAGAACATTACCACAAAAAATGTTTTAAAAATCTAAAGGGACAAGAATGTGACATTTTTTCATAAGTAGAACTTACATTTTTTTAAAAAGATCCTCTATATCTGTCCGAGGACAAATCTTTTGTGTCAGTTCATAGAACTTTTCATAAGTAAATGCCGCAGGCTCAATTTCATCATTCTGTAAAGAACAAAAGAGTGTCATAACTTATGCAACATCTTTCTCCTTGGAGGGGAAGAATCTATCTATAGGATCATGAAGCAAAGCAATGACCACCTGGGATTCCCAGGGCCTCAATCTCTGATTCTTACTGAGAGAAGCCAGACAGCCAATCCCAGCTGTGGTCAGGCCGTCCCGCCAGCACCCGGCATGTGTAAATGGGTGTTTCTGGTTACCATGGGCAGCCATAACTTGTGTGTTCAAAAACTGACTACAGCTGGGCTCGCTCTGGGAAACACCCCATAAACAAATATAAAGAAACATTTCCTCTTTCTCTCCTTGATGGAGAAAAGCAAGTGCCTGCCTAAAGGATGCTGAATAAATCAAACCGAGTGTTTACTTATGTTTATCTTATGAATTTTCACAAGACAACATGAAGGGGCTCAGGACAACCATATAAAATTTTACTTTTCATCCTGAAGTTTGTATTTCAAATTGGGTTTGTTAAAGTAGTAACAGGCTAAAATCTTTCTTGCAGTCAATAAATTAGTTTCAATTATTCTAAATCCAAAGGGCCAGGAACACAAATGGTTTGTGAGGGAGGGGTGCTTTATAAAATACTCCACAGCCATCTTGAAGAGTTCTTCAAGTCATAATTAGTCAATTATTCAGGCTGACATTGTGCTTGGTCAAGGCAATGTGGATGGGCTTCTCTAATAAGCTTTCCGGGGGCGTGTGGGCGGCTCAGTCGGTTGGGCATCGACTCTTTTTTTTTTAAGATTTTATTTATTCATGAGAGAGAGAGAGAAAGTGCACACAAGCAGGGGGAGAGGCAGAGGGCGAGGGAGAAGCAGACCCCCTGCTGGGCTGGGAGCCCAACGTGGGGCTTGATCCCAGGACCTGCAGATAATGACCTGAGCCGAAGGCAGATGCTTAACCATCTGAGCCACCCAGGCGCCTTGGGCACCTGACTCTTGACTTGGGCCCGGATCATGATCTCAGGGTCTTGGGATCGAGCCCGGCATCTGGCATTGTGCTGGGCGTGAAGCCTGCTTGAGATTCTCTCTCTCTCTTCCCCTCTGCATGCCACCCCCCTCCCCACTCTCTCTCTCAAAAAATAAAATAAAATAAGCTTTCCACAGGCTGTGTAAAAGAGCCTGGCTGTCATTTCCTTTTCTTAATAAAGTTGATAAAAACATTTTGAAGTACACTATTTGAATTTGAAAACGTTTAGTTTAAAATGCCCAGAAAACAAAAGGCAGGCAGGCAGGCAGGCAGAAGGGAAAGTTACTTGTATTCTATGTGACTGAAACCAGTTCTGAATCTAAATGACATCAGGTGAACATAAATAAGCTGGCTTATTTCCTATGAGAACATAAATAGACAAAATCGTTTTAGAAACACATGATTAAATGAATAAATACCTTTCCACTGGGAAGACCTAACTCCTTGAGTGCTTGAAAGATCACCTTTTCTGTTTTCCCCGATGCAAAAGTTCTAGTAATACTAGGGCAGAAAAGAAAGGAAAAAAAGAAAAGTCAAGTTTTGTTAATTCTGTTTTCTCTGAGGCAAAAATCCAAACGATACTCAGGACTGTAGGATGGCAGGGGGAGAAGGGGAAGGAAAATACACTTAGTTTTCATTTTTAGGTATTTTTCACTTCCCTAACTAGCTCCTGCAATATCCCTCTGGTTACACTTGTGAGGCAACTTGTTCTCAGATGGGTGTCCCCCTGGGTGCTCATGAACCCAAGAAGCTGTGGAGATACATACTGGTGGACCAAAACAATGATAAATTTTGATCCTACCAAATAACTTTCTCAGGAAAAAGGCATGTGGCAGATGAATAAAACCTCATGTTGATACTATCTAGGCTTGGGGTAGAAAAATAGGCTCCACAGAATTCAGCGTCTCCCTGGGATGGCCCTTATACCTTGCTTTCAAACTTACCACAGCTGAGATGCACTATCAGATATGTTTTTAAAATTTTTTAAAGATCTTATTTATTTATTTAAGGGGGGGCAGCACCAGCAGGGGGTGGGGAGGGGCAGAGGCAGAGAGAGAAGCAGACTCTGTGCTGAGCCAGGAAACTGCCACAAGGCTCGATCCCAGGATCCTGAGATCATGATCTGAGCCTAGGTCAGACGCTTAACCTGAGCCACCCAGGTGGCCTTACATTTCTTTTTTTAAAGATTTTATTTATTTATTTGACAGAGACAGCAAGAGAGGGAACACAAGCAGGGGGAGTGGGAGAGGGAGAAGCAGGCTTCCCGTGGAGCAGGGAGCCCCATGCGGGGCTCGATCCCATGGCCCTGGGATAATGACCTGAGCCGAAGGCAGACACTTAACCATCTGAGCCACCCAGGCGCCACCCCCCCCTTTTTTTGAGCTAAGTAAGCATCCTTGAGCTACTCTGAATACCAGCTGCCTCAAGGATTAGGAAGTTTACTGAGAAAGGGATAGGTGTGGTGGGGAGGGGAGACAGGGAAACACTTGTTTCAGTGTTGCAGTAGAATCTTGGTACTACCCTGATACATGCTATTTCTGAATAATGGTGCTGCCCTTTATCACGTATGGTGTACATCGAGGCTAGTGAAATGAGTAACACCTTAATGAGCCTGTTTCCTCTTCTGATAAATACATTGGCGACACTCAGAATGACCTATTGAGGATGGGAGCAGGTACCCTAGAATTCATGTTTGGCTCTGAGCCATGCCTTAGCCAACCCAAGGAGTCTTCATTCATGCTGTGGCTGGAAGCCCAGGGAATCTGTCACCATAATAACTGGAACTCTAATATCAAAAGTCTAGCCTTGATGTAAGGGTAGAGCCATTTCATCTGGCAAGCTTGATTTTGGAATGCCTTCTCTGTGAGCACAAGGGGCTTTGTAATAGCACCTCCCCACGCCCAACCCTGTCACGCACTCCGCCATTCATGATAAGTGGAAGCCACCTCCAAATGTAAGCACTGAGAGCCAATTATTCTTGATGAGTGGGAGAAAGCACCTCTTCAAGTGCACAGTACAACTTCTCAAAATAGATTGGGGAGAACTAATTTTAGGTAAAGGAATTGTTATGTGTTCATTCAAAGCTTTATTGTTTCATACTTGGTCCAAGAATACTTCAAGAAGTTCATTTTTAAGAGCGCTTGACACAGCTGCATTCAACTCTACAGCGGCCCACGGATTCTCTTTAACACATCTACAGACATGGTAGAGCGTATGTATTTGACATCAAGTAAACTGGTTTCTAGGGTAGACGGCGTTATGTCCACATTTTCCCACTTCCCTAGAGTTCATGCAATTTGTATACACTAAATTGGGTTGAGAAGCAATTTACTGGACCTTTATAAAATAGGGGAAAGTAGCTATTCAGTGTTCTTAAAAAAAAAATTAGGTGTTAATGTGAGAGGTACAGGCAACAGCATCCCCACATTTGGGATGCCTGCAGAAGGAAACGGTTTGCCTCCAATCTCAGGGGCATCTTAGTGAACTTGAACTTCAGGTAGGTTTGGATAGGCATGAACAATGAGAAGAGAACTGATCGACGTGGTCATGAACCCTGTAGCAGGCACAGGGCCTGAGCCTTTCTGGTGAAACAGAACCTGGGTGAGGGGTGGAGGGAGGGAAGGGCAGGGAGGAAGGGAAGAGGGCACAGGAATAGAATTTTTTGGCTAGAGCTTGCTGAAGTGCCAAGAAATAAATAGGAAGCAGAACAAGAATGTCTCATGGGAGGAGGAGATCCAAGCATTTGCACTGGGGGTTGGGGGGGGGCAGATAAAGAGATTGAGAGAAAAAGAAAAAAAAATAGGGTGTCTGGTGCCAGGAGAGAGGAAAATCCATGTAGGAATGTATTAGTGAGGACAAAGCAGAGCCTAACAACATGACTGTGCAAAAACTAGAGGTGAGGAGGTGGCATTATGGCCTAGAGGGGCTCCTTCTCTGGCCCCCCTTTCCTGAGAGGGCTTGTGCTGGGCAACATCACCACTGATTTGCCCACTTCATTCTAAAGGAGACCAAACCCAGGATGGAAAAGAGGAGCAAGGAAGCTGAATAGGAGTAAGGCCATTCCCCCGGTCTATCTAATAAAGTGCATTTATGGTCCTTGCTTCAGACAGCTATCCGAGAGCTTGGGCCTTAAAATGGATTCCCTCAGAGGTAAAGAGGGTTGTGGCGCAAAGGTGAATTCTTTGAGTTTCCAGTTACATTAGAGGCCCAAAGAATGCCCCTTTAATGGGGTCCTGAGAGAAACGCACTTATCAAAGCCTGGGGACATTTTAGATACTGTCATAGGCATTTCATGGGAGAGTATTTATCAAGGACTGTGACTGATTCAACTCTTTTTATACAGCCCCATGCCCACAGAGTACAAGATAGCGCTTCATGGCTAACAGGTACTCAATGACTTTTTGTTGAATCAAAATAAACCACCTTCCCCAAAAGAAATGCTACGAAAGCAAATACCCTTGAGTGGTGCCCAGGCCTATTAGAGTTCTGGTTCAATTCCATGTTCCAGCAGACTTTACAGGTGACTAAGACAGCAATGATCCTAGAAACCAAGGGAGTCTCATTCTTTCCTTGCCCTCAACGGGCCTACAATCCACTCCATGGTTTTGTTTTGTTTTTTTAGCATTTTTAATTTTTATTGTTATGTTAATCACCATACATTACATCATTAGTTTCTGATGTAGTGATCCATGATTCATTGTTACTCCATGGTTTTAACACCATCTCTTGAAACACTCAGGGAGGACTCATGCCGTGAAGCCTCAGCAGAGTCCTATTCCCTTCACAGATGAGCTAAGCCTTTGGGACAGAGATGGTTACACAGGAGCTGGGCTTCCACGACCATAGCCAAAGCTCTCAGCCTTCTTTGATACAACGGTCTCCTTTAAGACTACTTCCAGCCAGAGCCCACAATTAATGTTTGGCTATCATTTCCTGACTCTCTAGCCACTGGTTCCAACTCCAGGTTTCAAGGAATAGGAAATGGCAAAGAAAAGAGTGACTTTCAAAGCTTTGGTCTGGGCGGGAAGATAAACCGAGTGTGAATTTGTAAGTTTGAGAGAAAGGCAGATTGCATAAGATTATACACATGGAAAGAAAAGAGGGAGATAAAGAGTAAGACTTTCTTCATTAATCATTCCAGCAACTTCCTGGATATTAAATTTCAGCTAATACTCAAGAGTGGGGGCCATTCCCAAGTGATGGAACAACTATGAAGCCAGATCCCTTTTAACAGTATGCACACTATACTAATAGTTTCCATTTTAAGAACTCCAGAATGATAGTGATGAAATGACATTTTAAAAGTGTTTACTCTTCATATCCATTAAAACATTCAGAACAATTTCCACCTAGCCCTTGGCAGCTCATCTACCAGGGGACTCATCCGCTTTTCTTTGGCTTGGTGTCAATTCTCCATCAACTCTGAACAAACTGCCCCCAAATCACAGATGTCTTGTGTCAAACACCTGTTAATACTGGCAGGCACCAAAGTGTTCATGTCAAAGAGAGCTAAAGAAAATGACAAAAGGATGGTAATAATTTTGTATGTGAACATATCGATAAAGATCTTTGAAACCATAAAAAAAACTTCCAAGCTTGTCTAACAATGGCTTGATTAGGAGGATAAACCAGAATTGTTAGTTAGAAGTGCTTTGATTGCAATCTATGTGTTTCTACTTTGTCCATTTCCTGAACCTTATCTTGGAAGAAAAAACAGGACGGTAAAGTATGTAAAAGCAGATCCAACATAAATTTCTGTTCTCCACACTGCTGTCTGTACTAAGTTTGGACTTCTTAATTCAATATAGATTTTAAAGAAAAACGTACTATATATTGGGCAGTAGCTGTAGGATGCTGGGATATATTAAAATAATTGTCCTGCTATTGCTCAACAGAGCAAAGGATTTAAAAAAAAAAAAAAGGATCAGTGTAAAGTATCTTTGCCAACAATTATCAGTCAAAGGTGCTAACAGGGCATTTTTTTTAAAAGGTTCTACTTTCTTTATGTTCAGACATAAAATTGATTTGCTAGTAAGTTAATAAAAAGGAGAATCCTACATGTAGATCTATAAAGACCACAACAATGTATGAGGTCTACGACTTGGTAAGCCCTTAATAAAAGGTTAAGTAAAAATACTGCCCACGGTCTTCCTTATGATTTGTATGCTTTTAATTTTCTCATTGATATTCCAGTTCTGTCACATAGGTTGTTATAGAGCACAGAATTAAAATAATGGCCTCTAGGACAATTCTGTTTAAGATTTTATTTATTTGAGAGAGAACGAGAGAGCACAAGCAGGGGGGAGCGGGAGAGGGAGAGGCAGGCTCCCCGGGGCTCAATCCCAGGACACCAGGATCATGACCTGAGCCAAAGTCAGATGCTTAACCGACTAAGCCCCCCAGATGCCCCTAGGATGATTCTGTTAAATGTGAAAAGAATAATTTTGAGAGAGTATGGAGATAATCTCCTAGGGATTCAGAATGGAAGCTTCAAGGCAGAATGAGGTGGCTGGGCAGAGAGGGAGGTGTAGAAAAGTCAAAAATGGCTAAGTGTGATCAGCATGCCACTGCTTGAATGCATTTGCTCAAATGCTATCAGTTGGTGACCTGCTTGCCTCGTGTCTGACAGATACAACAGTTCCAAGACAAGACTCTACCCAGTAGCTCTGGGTTTTGTTTGTTGTTGTTTGTCAGTTGGCTTCTTCACTAAAGTGGTGTCCAGACAGGAGGTCAACATGAACCTAAGTCTGGAGAATTCTAGAAGACGGGGTTGGTATCTAGGGAACCCATGATTAATTCAGCTGTGGGCTTAGGCTCATGAATCCAAACACATTCCTGGTTTCATGTGGACAGCTGATGCTCTGCAGTCCACTCCAGCTTCTGGAATTTCCATGAAGTGCTTACACAAACACCAACCAAAAAGATACTAGGAGTGTTTGGTAAAGAATCCCTATCACTACCATCTCAAAATGTCCCCACAGACTATTAGTAAATCCTAACACCAGAAATGGAATAGAGAGGCAGAAAAGAGGGAAGCATTGGGAATCCTCAGAGGATGAAACATATTAGCTTAAGTATTAAAGAGGACATGTTGGAGGGGCGCCTGGGTGGTTCAGTCTGTTAAGTGACTGACTCTTGATTTTGGCTCAGGTCATGATCTCAGGGTCTTGGGTTTGAGCTCCGCATCAGCTCCACATTCAGCGGG
Organism: Eumetopias jubatus; assembly: GCF_037043125.1. Taxonomy (NCBI): domain Eukaryota; kingdom Metazoa; phylum Chordata; class Mammalia; order Carnivora; family Otariidae; genus Eumetopias; species Eumetopias jubatus. The sequence goes on from NW_028274815.1 coordinate 105,768,517, forward strand.
AAGTCTGCTTCAGGATTCTCTCTCTCCCTCTGCCCCTCCCCCGATTCACTCATGCTCTCTCTAAATAGAATTTTTTTTTTAAAAGAGAACATGTGGAAGACAAATATAGTTCATGTTTTCTTCATTCTTTTCTTTCTTAAGATCTATTTATTAATTTTATCTCTAAGATAATGCACTCAAGTGGGGGTGGGGGAGGGACAGAGGGAGAGAGAGAATTTTAAGCAGGCTCCATGCTCAGCACAGAGCCCCATTTGGGGCTTGATCTCCCTAAGATCATGGCTTGAGCTGAAATCAAGAGTCGGACGCTTAACTGACTGAGCCACCCAGGTGCCCCTGTTTTTTTCATTCTTGATTCCATTCAGGCTTTACTGCCATTTTTTTTTTCACTGTCACTGTTACCTTGGGCAGAGCAAGGGGAAAAAGTGACAGCTCTGAAAAGCGCATGGTGTCAGGGAGAGTACACCTAGAGACCAAGTGGCCAGAAGCCAAAGGTGTCCATTTGCCCCACCCACCAAAGGAACAGCAAGGCCCAGAATGAGAAGCACTGTCCAGAGGTACCACTCTTCTGAAGACACAGTCTATACACTTCCACAGAAGGTGCACAGTACAAACTTCTTTCATTTTAGCTAATGGTTGCTCAGGGTAAGAAGATGAAAGACATTAAAATCCTAAAAACCCACGTATTTGAAGATTAAAAAGAAATCTGCTACATCTTCAGATGTTCTTTATCGAAGTAGAGTTAATGCTACTAGTTCTGAAGAAAAATGCAACTTTACATCCACAAATGGTTTTTACAAATTAAACACAGCATTTGATGGAGTGATTTAAACCAAGCTTCCAGAAATATCTTCAGTGAAAGCAATTAACAAGCACTTGTGATGGGCTCTCTCTTTGGTCTGGTATCACAAGGGTCAGCCTAGGATATGGAATATAGACAGAAACGATGGACTTACCTCCTAACTGGAATTTTACCATTTGTGTTGGTCATAAATGCCAATTTCATCCAGCTGGAAAACAACCATAACAACACTGTTTTAATGTTTCTTAGGAGGAACACTTCAGTCCAGTTAACAACTTTAAAAGAAAGTTCATTCAAACAAAACATTTATTCTGAAAACCAGAGACAATAATATACTGTGAGATGAATTTATGGTTGTCAGGTTTAGCAAATATAAATACAGGACTCTCGGTTAAATTTGAATTTCAGAAAAACAACAATTGTTTTTACAAGTATGTTCCAAATACTGCACAGAATATGCTTATACTCAAAAACTATTACTTATCTGAAATTTAAATTTAACTGGGAATTCTGTATTTTTCCCAGCAACCCTAGATGAACTAGAAATTTGGGTGCTTGCACTGAGCAAAACAAATTGTAGGTAATTTTTGGTGATTGGTCTCATCCTTGATTATTGCTCTTTAATAATCTTTACTAAGGTGGAAATGCAACTGCACGGTGACACCAGCCAGCCTTGTCCTGAGGACCCATGGGGACCCTCACTCCCTGCTCCCAGTGCAGCAAAGCACAGATCGAATGGGCACCTTCCTTAATTTCCAAGAGGAAGAGAAGTTCATCAACTCACATTGATGGTAAGCAACTCCTTGCTTTCCCCAGGCTTTCTGGACACACAGGGACCCAGAACATTCATTCGTAGGTGCTGGGACTGTTCTTAGCTATTAACTCAGATTCTCATGGATTCCAGTCAATAATATTCTAACAATGAGCATAATAGGACAATCTGGTAGTTTCTGTCTTCTGGCAATCTCCTAGAGGCCCAAGTGACTCCTTTTCAGAGAATGTTTTCAAAACAATGGGTGTGAGGGAAGCAGAAAGGAGCAGAACAGTCACACAAAGTTGTGGTCTCCACTGGTGCTTTAGCCTGACGCCAGGGGGAGCTCTGGAGCGTGATGTGCACCAGACTTGTTGGCATGGGGGCTGGCCTTTTGTATCCTGTTCCAGCCCATTATGGGCCATGGGCTTCCCACAGGAAAAGAGAGGAGTGCAGTTTCCTGGGCACAGTGACTCCCCTTTCAGCACAGGGTCATTCTCTGCAGAAGTGGGCAGGTGTGACCTCTTGATGAGCTAACCCTCATGGCAGCTGGTGGATGGGTGAACACCAGCTCCATAAAGGGATCCCAGCAGGACGCCAATGAGGACAGATAAGACCTGGTGTCCACCTACAGATACTGGGGTCCCTCAGGTCTAAGTGGGCATTCTCAAAGTCTCAGATCCTTCGGGATTCTATCAATGCCCAAAGTGGAATGTCAAATATCCATTGTTGCTCTTTATTTCTAAGAAAACATGCCACAGCAACTGCAGAGGAAAAGAAGCAGCTGCACGACAAATGGGTATTTACAAGATTAACTACCCCCTACTAAGATGATGGAAAGAAAACCGGAGGGCTGGCATAATAATCAAAATCACTAATACTGAATGAAGGAGGACCTGGGCTGGGCGTTTTCCAGGACCTCATTACATCTGTGTGGTAATCTTGTAAAATAAATTCTGGTCACCTTCTCCATTCACAGATTAAGAACAGTAAGGCACGAGGCTAAGAACTTGCCAAGGGTCACCCAAGAACTAAGTGGCTAAGCTGGGATTATAGTCAAGAGCCTGTACTCTTCAAGCACCTGCCAAAGGGACCAAAACTAAGGGTGAAAGTAGCCAAAGGGCTGACCTCTCTTCCTCCTGCTGGACAGTCCAAGGAATCACACCCTTGGTGCTGGTTGCGAGTGCAGGCTTATTCCTGTAATTTCTCAGTGTAGTTCCCTTCTGCACCTACAATTGCCTGCCAATTGCTCCATGATGGCGGGCAGCCCCCTTCCTGCACCAATTGCTGCTTTTTAAACAGGCTGACTTTGGCTTTGGCTAGGCTCTCTACTTGAGTAACTGTCACATCACCTTGATGGAATAACTTGGGATGGGTTAAAAATCTACCACGGTGGCATCCCTCTGGATTTTGGATACTGTGAGCTGGGGTAAGGCCAGTACGTTTGGATCCCTGACTGGGTGCTGAACAGTCCCTGGGGCCAGTGCTCCTTTTTGACTCTAGAAATGGGTGCTTTTATAAGTGCTTCTCTTGGCCACACTCTCCAGTTTTGTCTCACACAACAGAGCCTCCAGTTACTACAACAGCTCCCAACTATGGCCCCAGGCATGGAGAACTGTTGTCTGGGGCCAATGACCCAGAGGATACTGAAGTTCCAGCATCTTCCTGCCATCAATCATTCCTTTCTTATCAGTTTGGGCTACGGGTTGATCACACGTGCCCTGCCAAGTGGCATGAAGAGTCCAGGTGTGTGTTGGGAACTTCCTTTCCAGGGTCGGGAGCACGGAAGGGAAGGCAAGGACAGTGTGGCCTGGCCATATACGAAGGCTTCATCTCCTAATCTGACCTTTTGCTTTTTCACAGCCAAGAACAAAGAGCGATGTAAATAAAACTCACTGTTTCTTGAGGCAGGTCATTGGACTGACATTGTTGGCCCTGAAGTTGTGTATGATTGATCTCAGTCCTTCTACCCATTGCTGAAAGAGAAAGAAAAAGCATTCCTGGTGAGCAACACCACAGGAACTGAAAATGGTGGTTTTTATTAAACAGCCCATATTCATTTGGTATAAGAATAATGTAAACTCTTCTTTTATCTCCTCCCTGCCACAGAGCAATCTTCATTTTGCATGCCATACTTTATTCTTTAATAAACATCTTTCGTTCTTTCCATGAAGATAAATGTAACATCTAGAGCATCATTAAACACTGGGTTGTCACAAAGGAACGCTGCCCACTGATTGACTTGTTAAACCTTCTATTTGCAGCCTGTTTAAATAGAAATCCTTTTTCAGCCACTGGCAACCTTCATTATTTCTAAGCAACGTTATACAGTACATGATGACATATCTAGCTATTCCCATTTTAGAGGACAAATGCGTTTGGGGTTCATCAATTTTATCGTGTGATTCTATTTCAATCTAAGAATTTGTTACATATCTTACCTGTCTGTGATTTCCAGCAGAGCCTTAAAAAGTAAAGCATGCACTGATTGCCGGGGTATCCAGTGCAAATAGTGAAGCCCTTACATAATTTCTGTATAAGGACTTGCACCTCAGTTTTAGTTCATAACATCACTCCATGGATTTACAAGGAAAAGTGAAGGAAGACTGTACACGGCAGTAAAGGAATTTGGGTCTAGTAAGGACATTCAACTAGAAAAGGCTGGCCTGTGCATTAAGGCCAACTCCTCTGTGCTGAGGAAGGGAAAATATTTGGGCACAGATAGTAGTACAGATGGATAGTCTACCTACACTGTCCACTAGCCACATGTGGCTGTTTAACTTTAAACTGAATAAAAGTAAAATTCAGTGCCTCCATTTCACTCATCACATATCAAGTGCTCGAAAGCCGACACGGGGCTGGTGCCTACCACATTGGACAGCTCAGATGAAGAACATCTCCGTCGACACAGAAGGTTCTATCAGACAGCCCTGCACAGTATTACCAGGTTTAACGTGGGCTAGTGATTTAGTCATTGCAAGGGCCAGAGGTAAAGACTAAGTTCTGTAAAGTGTGTGTGGTTTTAATTCATTGTGATAAAATGCAAATAACATTAAATTTATCATTGGAACCATTTTTAAGCGAACAGTTCAAAGGCATTAAGTAACATTCACGTTGTGTGCAACCTTCACCACCATCCATCTCCAGAACTCTTTTCTTCTTGCAAAACTGAAACTCTGTCCCCATTACACAACTCCTCAGTTTCTTCTCCCTGTCCAACCCTAGCAACCACCATTTTACTTTCTGTCTCTATGAATCTGCCTATCCTAAGTTCTTTATAAAAACAAATCATACAGTATTTGCCCTTTGATTTGACTGGCATGTCCTCAAGGCTCAGCCAGATCACAGCCTGTGTCAGAATTTCCTTCTTTTTAAAGGCTGAATAATACTCCATTCGCTGTGTAGACCACATTTGGCTTCCCTTCATCTGTTGATGAACACCTGGCTTGCTACTCTGATTAATGGCAGCTATTGTGATTGATGCTTCTATGAACATGGGTATACCAGTATCTCTTCAAGTTCCTGCCTTCAATTCTTTGGGGTATATACTCTGAAGCAGAATTACTGGATCCTACAGTAATTCTATTTTTCATTTTTTGAGGAAAACCACCATTCTGTGACACAGCTGTATCATTTTATATTCCCGCCAACAGTGCACGTGGGTTCCAATTTCTTCAAGTCCTTGTCGACACTTTTTTTTTTCCTGCTTTGTTTTCATTTTGAGAATAGTCATCCCAATGGACAGGAGTCTAATGGACAGTTTTGGCTTTCCTCTTTATGCTCCAGTCAGACCTAACAGTTTTCTGAAGGAGGACTTAGGAGCCAGAAGAGGTCAATTTCCTTCCACAACTAAAAAGGGCCATTTCCTGAGGACCATAAATAGCATCGAAAGCCTCATGATGGTGACACCAGGATTCTGAGGGAGGAGGAAGGAAGGCACTAGTAGCATTAAAGAAATGCCTTATTATTTTCATCATCAGCCTTTACTTCCTCTGTCAGGCTAAATATGGGACTATAATTCCCTGGGGACCATCAAATATCCTGTTGTTGGCCTAACAAACCACAGGCTCACGCAGCGTTTCCCAAGAGGAGACAGAAAAACATAAATAATTAGGTTGGCATTCACTGGGCAACATTTTCTCAACCTGAAGGCTTGTTACGTGTTCCAAAACACAAAACAGAGTCCATGGTTTCCTAGGGCAAAAAACTGGGCAATTTCTGAGACTGTTCACTGGCTTTTTCTGAGCATTCTGATTTAGTTGTTCCTAAAAATAAACTACAGAGATACCAGACTTTTAGGAGGCTTAAACAACTCATCCATCTTTTGAAAATATAATGCTGGTGAAGAACCTTGTTTATTGTGACAGGAAGGTCTCCGGGAGTGACCTCTGAGGTCAGCACTCGAGGGACAGTACTCATGTTTTAGTTAGTAGGAAATGCCACTGGAATCCTCACAGGTCCTAAAGGGCCCCGGGGTGGGAGAGGTTGTTGCTGCTTCTCTTTGTGATGATGAAAGTGAGGGTCAAGGGCCTTGCCCAAGATCAGATGGCAGAAGGCTGACAGGCTCTGTTGTCTGCCCTTCCTTAAGGCTTGTTCACACATCTCCCCCCCCATGACGTGGACAAGTCCCAACAGGCCTTTCCTTCTCCCCATTGTCTTCCAGGTAATGGACACCTGGCATATTAAGACCAAGAGACTTTAGGAAATATGTTGAGCGTTTTCTTTTGTAGTTTTTAACAAAGTAGATGAAATGCCAGCAGGTGTCAGTAGAGCCCTAGAGTTTAGCTGAAAAGTTGTACTGGGGGTGAACTAGATGCATATGAACTTTGTTGAATGTTTCCAGACTAACAGAAAAAAAAAAAACACAAAAACCTGTGACTTAAATATGTTTCCTTGAATTGCTGAAAATAAGCACATTATGTTAAGAGTCTACATAATGCCCTAAAAGGTGCATCTTCAAGCCCAGGGCTGCATGTTTCTAGAAAGATCATTCCCTGACGCACATTGAGCACACTCATCAGCTCAATGTTGACAGGCTCCTGATAGAATTCTTACTACGCTGGGTGCCTCCCTCTGGTCCGGCCATGCTGAGTAGGCCCATGCAACCTGGAGGCAGGGAAACCAGCCCAAAGGATCCATTGAAGTCGGATGTCCAAATCAGTAGTTTCTCCCCTTCCCCAGCAGGTTGTTCTCTTGATTTCTTAATCTTTTCCAATTCTAACTTAAAGCTTATTTCAGCCCTTCTAAGGAGAAGGACAAGAAAGGTCCTTCCAGGGACTCTTGTGGGCTTAGGAGAAAAGGAGGGAAGAAGACAAGCTGCCTCTAATTTTCTCCTAGGGACTTACAACCTCTCCTCTGGGACTCCTTGTTCTCACCAAGCAGGCGGGCGTCCATTTTCCAGGCAAATGGCGTGGCCTCGCCCTTAGCTGTCTCCTTTGCCCCTGGGACACTGGACTGTCATGGACAAAACAATCCCTTTCCCACTGAAAAAAGCAGCAGAAGGTCACAGACATAACAAAACCAAACCAAAAAAATTGAATTTACACAGGGTGTATACCTCCCTTTTTCCCTTTAAAAACATTTGGTAGGGGGTTTTTTAAAGTTATGGAAGTATTTAAATGTCCTTTGCAGAAAAATGTAAAGCAAAAAAGTATACAGCAATAAGTGAACATCACCCCAAATCCCACTGCTGACATCAAGAGCTAGCCACTGACAACATTTTGGTATTTGAGCTCTTAGCCTTTTTTTTTTTTTTTTTAATGCACATATAGCTCTGTCATCCTAAAATAACTAGTCCCATTACTTGCCAGTCAGCACAGCCCCAGGTAGAGCTGTTGTACTTTTAGCTCAATCTTGTCTCTAGATTTTGTTCCAGAAGCATCCTTTTCAGTCTTCAGTCAAAACAGCATGTTGTCAAAGCAAAAAATAACACAGACCCTGTGATACTCTCCGAGTATGCTACGTCATTTTTGCTCCAAAGGGAAGACTCAGTGGCATCTTCCTTCATCTCTTGGTGTGTGATTCTTTGCTCTCAAAGAGGAGGCTACTGGTAGAAGAGGCAGAGTCATCTTACTAAGTCTGTTCCAAGTTAACTACAGACTTGTCACGCATAGTCCAGGGACTAGCAGCATCACCTGGGAATTGTTAAAAGGCAAATCAGCAGGCCTTGTCTATGAAATCTGTCTCCAGGGCTGGGGAAGAGAAACCTGTGTGGAAGTGAGCTTTCCAAACGGCTCTTTTGCAAATTCACATATAAAGGTACTGTTCTGAACCCATGCCGCTCAGTCAGGAGGTTGGCTCCTAGACCAATAGCACCAACATGTCCGGGTTGCTGGTTAGAACCACAGACTCTCAGGTCTCATCCCACCCAGACTCACTGGGTCAGAATCTTCATTTAATAAGATCCCAAGGTGAGTCGTGTACACATCCCAGTTTGAGAAGCACAGATCTAGAAGAAGGGTCCCTCCCCACCTGGAGTATCTACTTCCATTGCCCACCTAGAAAGATCTGGGTCTGGTTTCCTATGGGAGCCAATGGTTTCCCACAGTGCCCTTGGCTGGGATATCTGGTCTTCTAGCAAGGACACTGGAAAGAGCTCTCCTCCAGTTCCTGATTTACCTTGTTTTTGTCCTATCCCTCCCTACCTGGGCTGAACAAATTTGCATTCACTAGCATGGAAATGGTGACCTACACACGTGGGTTCAATCACTTGCATGTGTAAACAAAAGGAGGCAAGGAGTGACTTTCACCTCTCGATGTCCGTGCTGTGAAAAGAATCAGCGGATGGGGCCATCTGAGATGTTTAAAATATGGGACCTTCTTGTTACCTGTCACTCATAAACCTGATCCATGCAGAGCTTTTGTTTGGGTTTTTTAAGTAAATGGGGAATCAGAAAAAAAATCAAGGCAGATCTCAGTTGACTATTCTCAAGGTACTTAATTGTTCTAACAGTTAATTAGTTGTCATTTGCTCAAACAACATAAGCCAGGAATTTATATAATGTGAAATACAGAGCTGATTCCTTTGTATGGTGAGTTCCGGTAATAAGACTCATTTTACTGATGGGGTTCAGGGCAGGCCATCCCAGAGTGTGCCGTTTTGGCATGTGGCTTATTTTGAGCTGAAGATAATCAAGGACCAGTAAACTCAAGAAGAGCTTTTTACCTCTCTCTTAACTGCCTAAAAGAATTTAGATAGAGACCTGTACCAGGAAGAGAGCTATTACCAAAAATAACTTTTTTTTTTTTTTTTTAAACACAAGAACGTCCTTCACCACAGGGCATGATAATCATTTGTTTCCAAACATTTGTCCTTCCCATCTTCCTGTGAATTGTCTTACTTGCCTCTAAAGCCCCAGACCCTTAGCCTCTTTCTCCTCAGCTCAGGATGGCATGCACACCTCAATTACCTGATTATCAGAGAGCCTTTCGTGTCTTGTGGGTTCCTGGACACATGTAATTAGATTTTTTTCTCCTGTTAATCTCTCTCTTATTAGAGGTGGGTGTCTCAGCCAGGAACCCAGAAAGGTAGAGGGAAATTCATTTTTCCTCCCCTAAAACCATGCACCAGAGGCAAACTATGAAGCTTTCCAAGATTTCCACAGGGTCCAATGTTGCAGCAAGATAAGACTCTTTTTAAGGTGCTTGGGATGTAAAATCGCTTCATTTCACCAATCTCCAGATGAAGAATCAGAGCGGAGTAACTCTATCTTTATATTCAACCAGAAACTTGATTTTAGGAAGGCATTTGAGCTTTAAAGAGGCTTATTAGACTGTAAAGACACTGTAGGTAGAACTCTACACATTTTCTCTTATGGGCCTATACATGTAAGGGAAATGAAATGATTTTTGTTAGGATAAGGTATTAGTTGCCATTAAATTGTCAGTACTGAACTTCGAAGACAGGCCAAGCAAAAGACCTTTCCAGCTGGGACACTATTATAAGAATACTATGTGGCTATTACTCAGAGACCAGACTAGTAGCTCCCAGACCTAGTTGTACCTTAGAACCCCTGGGGAGCTTATAAGACATTTCAGAAGCCTGGATGCCTCTCCTGGAGATTCTCATTAACAATCTGAGCCCAGTTGGACTGTCAATCTACCTTTTAGAGACTGTAGATAATTCTAATGTGAATCTACAGTGGAGAACCACTGAACCAGACCATGTGTGCTACATTGGTTGAGGTCAGTATTTTCCCAATTTTACCATGCGTTTGGATCACTTGGGAATTTTGTTCAAGTACAGATTTGGATTCAATAGGTCTAGTGTCTGTGCTGAAGAGTCTACATTTCTTGCAATGGTCCAAGAGAGGCCATGGGGGCTGGCTTGACCTTCTGTGCCCTGTTCACACAAGAGTAGCAGTGTTTGTACATTATTTCTAGAAAAATCACGTATCTTGTACATTGCTAAGAAGTCCACTGATGAAAAAGCAGTCCCATTCCCCGTTATGCCAGATTTTCCCAAGTGGTCCTCTGAGCATATCCCACAGGAGTGTAGTAGAAATGCCAACTCTCAGGCCCCACCTAAAATCTATGGATTCAGCCACGCTGGGGATGGGGCCCAGCAGCCTGCATCTTAACAGGCCCTCCAGATGCCTCCAAAGTAACAATCACATTGTGCTAATGTCAGAGCATCTGGTACTAATCTTGGATAAAGACAATTGAAGAGCTTGTGGAGGTAGCCACAGGAGGACAGCCTTGTCTGGTTTCATTTTTTGAACAATTTTATTGAGGTACAATTTAAATATAATGGATGGCCTATGAGCTGTTGATTCAAAGTTCTCAAATGCAAACTAAGCACCCTTAGGGCGAGTACCACCAATAGAAAACATGTGGAATTTTAAATCTTCATTCCTCTGTTTTGGATTAAATTCACACACACATCACTGTGCGTGCTGAAGTATTTTAAAGAAAGTTACGAGCACAACAAAAGCAGAGCAGGCGACCAGAAGGAGGTTGGCTCAATGGATGTTCCCCAGCCACAGCAAAGCCGGTAGCTGGTGATGTTCCAGGATCTCACTAGGCAGCAGGAGATGGCCCTATGGAAGCCAGTTAGAAGTAACAGCTCCCCTGGACTGTGACAGAGGCAAGCGCAGCATCTGAACAGGCCAGGTCTGAAAGCCTGGGCTTTGGCAATAACACTTACTAGATAACAGGTACAGAAACAAGATGCAGGTCTGTTTCCCCAAACTAGGACACTTGCACCCCCACCGGGCCAGTGATCAGGCCTCAGTACCAGGGCCAGAGCCAATACAGCAGCAGGAGTAACTAGAGGCCAAGGGCCTGGCCCAGGGATGGCCAAACCCCAGAGCCAGAAGCAGGAGAGCAGAGAGGTTGGTGATTTAGGCAGGACTTGACCCAAAAAAAAAAAAAAAAAAAAAAAAATCACATTTTATCCTTCAAATGTGCTCATCTAAGATGCTGAATCCATTCTCAAATGAGATGGAAGCAGATCTACCAATGTTTGTATATCACAGACCAACTTCTACATCATGTTAAAAAGAAAAAATATTCCGTTGCTTTGGGATGGAATGTTCTGAATATGTCTGTGAAGTCCATTTGGTCCAGTGTGTCATTTAAAGTCTTTATTTCCTTGTTGATCTTTTGCTTAGATGATCTGTCCATTTCAGTCAGGGGGGTGTTAAAGTCCCCCACTATTATTGTATTGTTGTCAATGTGTTTCTTTGCTTTTGTTATTAATTGCCTTATATAATTGGCTGCTCCCATGTTCGGGGCATAGATATTTACAATTGTTAGATCTTCTTGTTGGATAGACCCTTTAAGTAGGATATAGTGTCCTTCCTCATCTCTATATGAGGAATTCTTAATCTCAGGAACAAACTGAGGGTTGCTGGAGTGGTCGGGGGTGGGAGGGAGGGGGTGGCTGGGTGATAGACACTGGGGAAGATATGTGCTATGGTGAGCGCTGTGAATTGTGTAAGACTGTTGAATCACAGATCTGAAACAAATAACACAACATATTTTAAGAAAAAAGAAAAAGAAGATAGCAGGAGAGGAAGAATGAAGGGGAGTAAGTCAGAGGGGGAGACGAACCAGGAGAGATGATGGACTCTGAAAAACAAACTGAGGTTTCTAGAGGGGAGGAGCGTAGGGGGATGGGTTAGCCTGGTGATGGGTATTAAAGAGGGCACATTCTGCATAGAGCACTGGGTGTTATGAACAAACAATGAATCATGGAACACTACACCAAAACAAATTATGTAATATATGGTGATTAACATAACAATAAAAAAATTTAAAAAAAAAGAAGAAAAAATAAAACAATTTTCTCTTCCATGTCAGTGACTTCCTCTGGGTTCTCCTAAGGAGAGAGAAAGGCAAGTAGAATGTACAGAGTGGCAGTCATCAGGAGATATTCGTGACAGTGTTGGAAACTCTCTCCTGGCCGGGGACAGAAGGCAAACAGGCAGACAATGACAGTGCTGACAGCAAGAACAAACCAGGCAGAGAAACCTGAAAGTCACCCCAATTGCTACCCAGAGAGAGAGCAGAGTGCAAGACAACAGAGAGGCTGAAGAATCTCGTGCACAATAAAGAAGCTCAACTTGCGATCCCAGATACAATCCAGTTGATAAGCCCAGGATGAAAGGGGAAATTAAGGAGCCTGTAATGACCAATAGTGACCTACTGAAACTGGTGCCCAAACAGTCACATGGGGATTTTTCAGAAAAAGAAAAAAAAAAAAAAACCAAAACCAAAGACAAAAAAACAAAACCCAAGGTCAGTAGAGCGACAACTCAGTGGTAATCACAAAGGGCCTTGGGAAGTCAATAATAATTCTGATACAATTTTCAAATCTCAAAGAACCAAGACAGGAGAGAGTAAAAAAGGAAGAGCAACCGGGGCCCTTTTCTCTTGACATGGTCTAAGCGTCTTCCAGAAAATACAAGTTTTTCATCTGCTGTTCTCTGTCCACAGACGAAAAGCTGATCAAGGTGAAAAGAGGAAGGTATTAAGTGCCACCTGATTCTTCAATCACCTGCAGAGCATGGGGAATGAGTATTTGGACAGGAACATAGATGGGTCTGTGTGGCTGTGTGTGAAAGATAAATTTGGATGATATGGCCAACAGACACATGACTAAGTGCTCAACATCGCTCGGCATCAGTGAAATCCAATGAAAACCTCAACGAGAGACCACCTCACACCAGTCAGAATGGCTAAAATTAACAAGTCAGGAAACGACAGATGTTGGCGGGGATGTGGAGAAAGGGGAACCCTCCTACACTGTTGGTGGGAATGCAAGCTGGTGCAGCCACTCTGGAAAACAGTATGGAGGTTCCTCAAACAGTTGAAAATAGAGCTACCATACGACCCAGCAATTGCACTACTGGGTATTTACCACAAAGATACAAATGTATGGATCCGAAGGGGTACGTGCACCCCGATGTTTATAGCAGCAATGTCCACAATAGCCAAACCGTGGAAAGAGCCAAGATGTCCATCGACAGATGAATGGATAAAGAAGTGGTATATAGACACAATGGAATATTATGCAGCCATCAAAAGGAATGAGATCTTGCCATTTGCAACGACGTGGATAGAACTAAAGGGTGTTATGCTGCGTGAAATAAGTCAATCAGAGAAAGACATGTATCATAGGACCTCACTGATATGAGGAATTCTTAATCTCAGGAAACAAACTGAGGGTTGCTGGAGTGGTGGGGGGTGGGAGGGATGGGGTGGCTGGGTGATAGACATTGGGGAGGGTATGTGCTATGGTGAGCGCTGTGAATTGTGTAGGACTGTTGAATCACAAACCTGTACCTCTGAAACAAATAATGCAATATATGTTAAGAAAGAAAAAAGAAGATAGCAGGAGGGGAAGAATGAAGGGGGGAAATCAGAGGGGGAGACGAACCATGAGAGACTATGGACTCTGAGAAACAAACTGAGGGTTCTAGAGGGGAGGGGGTGGGAGGATAGGTTAGCCTGGTGATAGGTATTAAAGAGGGCACGTTCTGTGTGGAGCACTGGGTGTTATACACAAACAATGAATCATGGAACACTACATCAAAAACTAATGATGTAATGTATGGTGATTAACATAACAATAAAAAATTTAAAAAAAAAGAAAGATTTGTCCCAACCCCCCCAAAAAAGATAAATTTGGATGGGCCTGGAAAATATTTATGCTTTCCTAGTCAAGATTCGTTTAGTCACTCACAGCCAGTCAAAACAGTCTGTCAGCCTGGCTGGTTATCTTGACAACACTGGGTAGTTAGGTCGAAAAGAACCTCTAAATAATCATAAGAAATTAGAGGACACTGTACTGTTCTGGGTCATCATTCAGAAGCTCAAGTGTCAAATTTCCCTACCAAGTGGGTTTCTGTTCATTATCATTCCAAGAGACAACTTTTGAATCACCTAAGCCTGCTTTCATGGATATCCTGTAAAAATGTCCTATTGCATCTATAGAAACTTGTCTCAAATAATCACATCTTATGCCAGGTATCTACTCCAATAAATAAACTGTTGAAGGGAATCAAGACAGGCCACCCCAAAATATGACACTTTGGTATAAAAATTATTTTGAGCTGAAGGCATCTGAATTCCTGAAATCCCTTATCTGACTGAAAGCAGGCCTTACCCGAAAGAACCCCACTGTCATAAATCCCCATCCAGGAGCAGCTCTAACCCTCCCTTCCGGAAGACAAAACATTGGCACCACACTCAGAAATTGTCACAAAATTCTCATGTCTATCTGTTCTTGTGAGGGCCCATTTATCTTTCCTAAAAATCATTTGCTCTCCCGTAAGTGGCCCTTTGCTTCCTTTCTTTCCTTTACTCAGAGGATGTACAAACTCCCAAATATCCCCACTCCTTTGGGTATTTACTTCCTTCTGTGAGGCTCTGTGCACATAAATTAAAAGTGAATAAATCTGTGTGTCTTTTCTGTTAATTTGTCTCTTGTCAGTTTATTTCATAGACCCAGCTGAAGAAAATGTAAGTACATCCAAACACTCAGAATACATTAAGGCCTTACGTCCACTTGTGCTTACAGACTTTAAATGATACATGATGTTCTTTTCTGACTCAGGTTAATAGAGCAGCTCCATTCCTACAAACTCCAGAACTCATTCAAAACCCAAATGAGATACTGGCTTTATTTTATGTGACATTTTTTGGTATCCACATGGAAAACTCAAATAAATGAAGAATTTCAAGATTTTAAGAAAACCAGGAGCATCCTCCTATGCCAGGCAGAAGCCAGTTTTGTGAAAATGCATTTGGGGGCTCAACTGCCAAATCTGCAAAGTCCTGGTGGTAAGAGAAGCATAAAGAGCTGGTGAATTAAAAGGTATTCATATGGGCGCCTGGGTGGCTCAGTCAGTTACCTCTCTGCCTTGGATTGGGTCATAATCTGAGTGTCCTCGGATTGAGCCCCGTGTCGAGCTCCCTGCTCAGCAGAGTCTGCTTCCCCCTCTCCCTCTGCCCCTCCCCTCCTCCATTTGTGCTCTCTAATAAATAAACAAAGTCTTTAAAAAAAAAAAGGGTATTCATGAAGTTGTTTCTCTGGCTGATACCTGTACTCATAATCCCTGAAGTCACATCCCTCATGACATGTACCGGCGGACGATGTTGGCAAATTAAGCCACACAGAAATGAATGCTATCTCACCATGCAGAGGCTCTGTGATAAATATAATCAATCAGGGAATCTCTGGTAAACTCTGGCTTAGAGTTCTCAACCTACAGAGCACAGGCACATCAAATCGAGAGGTACTCCCGTAAGCTAGATAGGACTTTCAATACAAGATACTAAAAAAGAATCTAAATCAGTGTGTTTCAGTTTCATTACCTTTCTATCCTTTACGGACAAGTCCCCTGACCTTCCCAGGCAACAAGAAAGGTGTGTGTGTGTTTCGGGGTTGGGGGGATGTGGCAGCAGGAAAATGGAATAAAAAGCATATGTATGTAAAGATGAATCAATGAATGTCTAGATGACACTGTTTTCATACTTCTGGAAAAATCCTGGGCCGAGAATGCCTCTATGACACTGCTTGTTGACTTTTTCCTGCAAAGCAGTAGTTCCGGAAAGTTTTCATTTGTGTGCCTTCAATAGGCAAAAATAAATTTAAAAAAAGTTTGATAAATAGCTGAATACCAACCTCCCGTACCCCTGTGTGTGAAGATTCACACCAGAATGATAGAGCTTCGTTGAATGCTACAGTAAAGAAACCCAACAAGGCTTTCTCATGCTTCGTTGACCAGGGAGCCTCCTTGAAATGCAGGTTATTTTGCAGACCCCCAATTTGGGAAGGGCTGCTATATGATTTCAGCTCCCACAGATGAGGACATTAACTTTTACCTCAAAAGCACAGTAAAATCTTATAAGGTTCAGGTGGAAGTTGTTGGGTGGTGACAGAATACAGAATCTGGAGTGAATCCCATGCCT
Organism: Eumetopias jubatus; assembly: GCF_037043125.1. Classification (NCBI taxonomy): domain Eukaryota; kingdom Metazoa; phylum Chordata; class Mammalia; order Carnivora; family Otariidae; genus Eumetopias; species Eumetopias jubatus. The sequence goes on from NW_028274815.1 coordinate 105,784,485, forward strand.
GGCTTCAAGACACCAGCTCTGCTGCTTACTGGCCGTGTGACCTTGGGCAAGTGACTCAACCTCTCTGGGCCCATTTCTTCCTCTCTAAAATGGTAACCATGCCCATCCTAGAGGACTGTTGTGAGAATGAAATGAGAGAATACATGGTCAGGCACTTTGAACACTCCATGGTATTCAATATAAAGTAAAAACTTCCATTCCTGCTGCTCCTATTATTAATTATTGGGGATCACTGGTCAGCATTTCTATAAAGGGCCAGCAAATACGTAGTTTAGGCTTTAAGGAGGCCGCATATGAGTCTCTGTTGTACAGTTCTGATGTTTTGTTAACAACCCTTTAAAAATGTCAAAGCCATTCTGAGCTCATTAGCCATACAACCTCAGCCTGAGGGGTGGGTTTGGCCCCGGGGCTGCACTTTGCCAGCCCCTCATTGTGACTATTAAGTTCGCTCCAGATCATACTGCTTATCACTCAGAGGGGACAAGATCTCACGTCAGGTGAGGTCTCTGACCCATCTCCTCATGCATCCTATTCTTGAAACATCCGAATGCATGTTCACAATGGCAGTCTCTGCCAGCAAGAACTGGGGCTGGGCGGTAAGTAGAGGAGCAGTTTAAAGCTAGCGACAGTTTCCTCTCCCAGGGGCCAAAAGGGGAAATCCAAACTTCATATTACACTTCTGGAGCAATCAGAGGAACTTGTTTGCATTCCCTTGGTGGAGTCATTTGATAACACTCACAATTAGGGCAAAATGAGCTGCTCGGGGGTGAGGCCTAGAGCAGAGTCTCTTCTTACGAAACCTGTCAAGTTCATGACACACAGCAGTGAGAGAGGCCCCCCGCGATGAAAACCCGTCCCCCGCGAAGCCCCCGCATTCTGCACAGAAGCCCCCAGGGGGCTGGAAGTTTTCTGAAGAAGAGCTGGTAACACCAAGAAAATCCACCTCCAAGAGCATGGGGATTTACAATTACAACAAAGCCCAAGAAAAACACTGTAAAGACCAAGAAAATGCTTATGATAAAAATTTTAAATAAAATACAGTGCATTAAACTCTATAAACAGTATGAGCCCAACTGTGTGTAGAAGAAAACTGTGTGAATTAAAAAGACACACTGGGGTGGCTGGGGTGGGGGTTGTAGAGAGTCAGGAATGGGGTTTCCTTTGAGGGGAGGAGGATACGTTCTAGAACTAGACAGGGGGGTCGTTGTACAACATTGTGATCTACTAAATTGCACACTCACTTTAAAGTGGTTCATTTTACATTATGTGAATTTCACTTCAGTTTAAAAAAAGACACGGAGGGGTGTCGGGGTGGCTCAGTCATTAAGCGTCTGCCTTCAGCTCAGGTCATGATCCCAGGGTCCTGGGATCGAGCCCCGCATCGGGCTCCCTGCTCCGCGTGAAGCCTGCTTCTCCCTCTCCCACTCCCCCTGCTTGTGTTCCCTCTCTCGCTGTGTCTCTCTCTGTCAAGTAAATGAATAAAATCTTAAAAAAAAAAAAAAAAAAAAGACACGGAAGATGGGGTAATGCACTCCGGGTGGGGGGGTGTTTTCTTCTTTTTACTCTTCTGCACTTTCTACGAGAATATAGTGGAAGTATTCGTTCTACCATGAGCAATACTCCTTCTGCATTCGGGAAACACCAGTGAACAGTATAAAAATGCACGGTCCATGCAAATGTTTAAAATGACTTTGTCGGCAAGCTCAGTGTTGCTGCAGACGAGGGCTCTAGGCTACAGCTCAAAGCTTCTTCCCAACTTGGCTCCTGCCTCTACTCCAAGGAAACCTCACCCATTCAGGTAAAAAACTCCCTAAAAGGACAGGAGAAATTGCTTTAGCTCTCATGTCCAGGTTCCTGAACACACACCTTGACAAGCAGCTTTACTTTTCAGTAAGTTTGATGCTATGAAAAATGACAGTAAAAATCCACCCTTGAATAGTAAAGAAATTAGAGGATTTCAAAAGAAAACCAAGATAGGTGTTTTTAATTTTTCTTAAAATTTGAGAGAGCGAGCATGCACATGTGTGAGCAGGAGAGGGGCAGAGGGAGAAAGAGAGGGGAAGCAGATTCCCCACTGAGCAGGGGGGCCCACCCAGGGCTTGATCCCACAACCCCTGGCATCATGACATGAGCTGAAACCAAGAGCTGGACGCTTAACTAACTGAGCCACCCAGGCGCCCCAAAGATAGGTATTCTTAGAATGCCAAGAGGCTAATGATGCAGAACACAGGGACATCAAGGCCAAGGCTGATCCACAGATGAGTTCCAAGGGCCCCCAACTAGCGAGTGAGCTCCTCTGAATTGTAGGACCCACAGCAGACCCATCGCATAGACATTCTCTGAGAACGTATTTTAAACGAATTCACTGTCTCTTCCCCACTCTGTCCCAAAGTAACCAGGCCCTCACTTTCTCGTAACCATATCACTGTACTCCCAATTAATCAGACTTAAAATCTAGTCTCCACCTTAGCTTCTCTGACCTCACCCAGGAACAAACCCTGGTGATCCCGTATTAAGAAGTTTCTCAGGCCTGGGGCGCCTGGGTGGCTCAGTTGGTTAAGCGACTGCCTTTGGCTCAGGTCATGATCCCGGAGTTCCCGGATCGAGTCCCACATCAGGCTCCCTGCTCAGCGGGGGGGGTCTGCTTCTCCCTCTGACCCTCTTCCCTCTCGTGCTCTCTATCTCTCATTCTCTCTCTCTCAAATAAATAAATAAAAATCTTAAAAAAAAAAAGTTTCTCAGGCCTTCCTCCATGTGTAACTGGTTGCAACCAAGAACAACTGAATGTCTTGAATTCTATCTCGGTACTTCTCAAACTGTAAGGTGCCAAGTACCTACCAGACCTTATTCAAATGCTGATTCCGATTCATCAGGTCTGGGACAGGGCCTGAGATTCTCCTCTGATGAGTTCCTGGGTGATGCTGTTGCTGCTGGTCCAGACCATACTTTGAGGAGTGCTGCTCTCAGCCACAAATTATTACCATGTGTTGACCTTAGAATATAAAGATTTGTGTCGCATCCCTCCTACAGCACAAGGCATGACCTTCCATTACCTCCTTAGAATCTTCGGGATGGATTCGACAAGCATCTCGCTTAGCACTCAAAGCAGGCCACGGGCTTAGCCTGAGTTTCCAATTTCCCAATCGAAAGTGTTCACTCTAGTCTCTACCCTGGATCTACCATTACAGGTACAACATTCTTCTGCTTCTGAATCTCTGCTCACGTCCTAACCCCCATGTGCATGGCCTTCTGTCTTCTGACAGACTGCACACTGTGGATATCACCATAACGGGACCAGCAGGCACCCCTCTTCCAGGAGCAAAGTCCTGCCTCTTTATGAAAATACTTTCCCCCCCCTCCCTCTCCAACCAGAGAACCTCCTATCCTAGCAGTGTGAGGACTGGCTTTAGCGATGGTGATGCAACCCGTATTAGGCTAGGGACTTCTACCTATATATGAGTGTCCTCCAAAGCAACTAATCCGTATCCTCCTTGGCATCTAGTATACTTTTTCTTGCAAAGAGATGTGGAGAAAATAATTTCCAGGATCACTTGGTACAACTCCCTACTTTTATCAGTGAGTATAAAAAAGCCCATGTAGTGGAAATGATTTATCCAAGCTTAGAATTCATCAAAAAGTAATTCTTGGATGAGTAGCTGGATAAAAGAAGGTAAAAAAGGAAAAAAAACAAAAAAACCAGGCATCTTCATTTAAAATGTCAACGAAGTGAACACATTAGGTAAACATTAGCATTTATCTTACTGTAAGCACCTTCATGCTGCGTGCTGACTGATGTCTAGAGCTAAGGTTCTAAATGAGCCACAGACAGTCTGTCATTTGGCAGACTGGTGTTTAAAAAATTATATATTTGTCAACACTTTAACATCAGATTTCATGTAAAAATAAATCCAGATGTCCAGTATCTTATGGAAAAACTACCACCATCTTCAACCATCTAGCAACCTCAAGATGCATATTCTTATATTGTTGGAAAATTAGCTGGAGACAGGGGTGCCTCAGTGGCTCAGTTGTTAAGCGTCTGCCTTCGGCTCAGGTCATGATCCCAGGGTCCTGGGATCGAGCCCCGTGTCGGGCTCCCTGCTCCACGGGAAGCCTGCTTCTCCCTCTCGCACTCCCCCTGCTTGTGTTCCCTCTCTTGCTGTGTCTCTCTTGTGTCAAATAGATAGATAAAATCTTAAAAAAAAAAAAAAAAAAAATTAGCTGGAGACAGGTAGATGCTGCCTCCCACCCCTAGAGGGTGTACAGACACTCCAACTCGCTACTGTCTATACCATCCCTTATTTGTCTTTGCCTGGCACTTTTTCATTATTCACATCATCTTCCTGGCTCCTATAGGCACCTGGGATCACAACTTGTGGTCTAAAGGAACTACTGCTTTTGGTGGTCTGCAGAGAAACTGCTAAGTTCGGGGCTGACAGAGTGCCACCATAGAGGAGACACAGAAGTACTGAGTTCTGGGACAGACGGTCTTTAAAAGCAGGATGAGAACCAAAGGAGCCAGGGAGATGGAAGGTGGTCGTGGGAGGCCCAAGGAGACAAGTTTCACCCACTCCACAGATGAACCAACGATCTCAGCCCTCCCTCCGAAGGCAGAGAGTGGCGGTTTCTAAATTCAACCCAGCAGTAAGACAAATGAACCCCATTATCTTCATTTGCAAGAAGCAAACACCTAGGTGGAATGGGGCACTTTAAGCTTACAACACCCACCCACTCATTTGCTGATTCACAGCTCTGTCCTGAAGCAAGCTTTTTAAGTGGCCCTCCCTGCTTCGCTTCACATGAATTCAACATGGTTTAAAGTAAAAACAAAACAAGAAAATGCCAACTTTCCATTTTGGAAACATGAAAACGCACACATGTCTCATCCCAGACTTGAGTCTCAAAAAACAGTGAGGCGATGGGGCGAAACAATTTAATCAATCAGTAGATCGGGGCTCGGATAGGAAGCTGAGATTTACAATTTAGCTACTTTAGCATTCAGTAGGCATTGGCTCAGGTGAGCCTGGGCAGGAGCCCAGGGAGTCAGTGTAAGTTTTCTTCAAGAGAAGCAGGATCTAAACACTCCTTATTGAGCAGTGCTTCTCACACTTGACTGTGCCCCAGAACCATGTGAAAGGCTCGTGAAAACACGAGGTTACTGATTCAGTAGGGCTGGGGCAGGGCCCGAGAATCCGCCTCTCTAATTCAGTTCCCAGGTACTGCTGGAGCTGCTCGCCTGGGGACCGGGCTTTCAGAACCACTGACATAGACAAAACAGTTAAAACTCCATGTCAAGAAACAGCATTTTGCTGGGGAGCGCTCGGAACCAAAGCTCTTGCCAAAGTCACAGGCACTAATTCATTTTAATGATGCTTTTGGTGTTCTTAGTGAATTCTAATCAATGGTTAGGCCAGTGGAATCCATAGGTCTACAGATTAACCTGTTTGCTGTGGTCAATTTGATGAAAACTTGTTTAATTTCACAGTCATTGTGAATTTTGGACCAAGTCCATTTTTATGCTAAGCCAACGGGACTCAGACTTCACCCTGTGTGAGAATCACTTGGCGGTTTAGTTTAAATCAGATTACCGGGCTCGGCCCCCAGAATTTCAAATTTCTCAGGTTGGGGGAATTTGAATTTTTTAGGGGCTCCCAGGGGAGGCCAGTGGTCTGATCCCTCCTAGGAGCTCTGTGTTTAACGGGGAAGAGAAAACCTCGGTGAGGGGAGGGAGGTTCTGCAGGGCCTTTCCCACGCAAATTTGCAGTTAGCCTTCCACTCAACATAATTCAAGTTCAGCAAAGTGGTTTTAGCCTTCAACCCAATCTACTAAAATAAGATTTTTATTACCTGTAATAAACTACCTGACTTTATCTTTTTTTATATACAAAAGAGAACACATAATATTTTTCTAACTTAATTTCTATAGTACTTATTCATGGGCTTATTTGAGGAACTTGGTTACAAAGCATAATTTATAGAGTTTGCCAAATATTTACAACCTGCATGAAGTATAATGAGCAGTCTGGAAATTGTCTAAATTCAGTCCAAATCTTTGCATTTTGAACCTCATAAAAACAGCTTAGTTTTGTAATCAAAGGAAAATTCAACTTAGTATAAAATAACACACTTATTTTTGGGGATTTTAAATGAGGGCTGCATTTCCATCTTATGTACAGTGACTCTGATTTCAGCTTGCTATGCAGCGCCAGATGTAACTTAATGAAAGACATCTGAACTCCCTTCCACAAGCCAGACACAAAATCTTCCCAAGAAGCTGGTTGCCTTCTGAGAGAGAAAAAATGCAGTAGAGAAAGTGAGGTGCTTTTCTAACTAAGGAACACAGTTATAATGTTCCATGTTATTTGAAAAGAGATGAGGATGATCCGGGGGCGGGGGGGGGGGGGGAGTATTATTACAGTTCAGAAAAAAAAATTGGAAAATACCTTCTTCATGTGACTGCTTTTATTCACAGGCATGTTAAACTGCATATCAGATTCACCTATTACCCAAAGGCACATATGTGTGAGGAAGAAGTGCCAACGATTTGTTGGCCAATCCTTTTAACAGAGGGTTTTTTAAGGAGAGGGGAAAAAAAGCTAAATCTTGTAACTGGAATGACAGGAAGGATTTAGGCAAGCATAAAAATAATGATCTAAGTCGGAAAGAGGAAAGACACCAGGTTAAAACCTCCAGTCTTGTCATGGATTCTCAGCAACAGTCCTGTTGTAGCCTGCAAAGTGACTCTAAAAATAACACCGTGGAATCCCAGACCTTTGGACTATCAATGCATCACATTTTCTCAGCCTTCTGGTCTAAAGAGCATTTCCCTAACTTTTCTTAGAGCTAAACTGTACAAAACTGGAACTGAACATAATAAAAATAAAAAATAAAACCAAAAAAACAAAAAACCCTAAAAAAATACCTTGCATTAAAAATACTTGTTATAGGGGAATCCAAATAAAAGCGTAGTGTTTAAAGGAAAAAAAAAAAAACCAAACTGGAGGCATATAGCAAGAGGAGTTATACATATTGATCACCCGGGTTAGAATTTACCGATTCTGTTAATAGAAAGACCTCAGGAAAGTGGGTATTTACTGAGCACCTACTAAAGTTTAGGCATTGACCAGTCTAGACATTGGAGATGCAGCAGGGAACAGGACATTGCCCTCATGTCAGCAGAGGAAGGAACTAAATGAATAAATGGTGTATAAACAGAGATCAATGCTATGAAGACAATACAGCAGGATAAGGAGTGAGGGAGAGCCATGGGGTGCAAGATAGGGAGCTGAGGTGATAGTTCTCCAGAGACATGAGAAACTTGAGTGAGAAAGCAGTGCACGTAACTAGGGGAAGAGTGTGTTCCAGGTAGAAGGAACAGCAAATGCGAAGTCCCTGGAGCTGGAGGGAAACCCAAAAGAGGAAAGGGGGGAAAGGGAAAGAAAGTGCGGGTGGTTTCTTGCAGGGCCTTGTAAGTCTTGGAGTGACACGACCTGAATCACAGTTTAAAAGAATCCCTCCAGCTGCTATTTTTAGAATAGATTCAAAGGGGCAAGGCCAAGGCAGAGACTCCAGCGAGGGAAGACAGGATACTGGCTTGGATCACACTGTACTGAAAGCAGTGATGAGAAGTAGCTAGATTCTTGAGACAAGGGTGTGTGTCTGTAATGGGCTGATGCGGGAGACAAGGAAGGCATCCATAGTCTCAGCAGCTGGTGTGGATAGTGGGTGAAGGGTCTAGATTTGGACTTAAGTTTACAATACCATTTGACATTTATTTTGTAGGGCAGAACGAACACAGAACTGAGATCAAATCTTCCAAAGAGGTACAGCCGCAAGGCAAGCTCTTAACTCTTTAAGCAGAGAAAGAAGGCAGCTGGAGAAAAATACAAGCTGAGCTACAAAAATGTTTTTTTGATACACCTGTGTCCTCTTTTATTGAAGAAAAGCACAATTCTATTTTCGCAGTCATGTGTACTGGACAATATTTTGTTATTAACTTGAAACCTCAACTCTGAGAAACTCAGATGCTACGTAAAATTGTATTGACTCTTAAAAAACCCACTTGAAACAAAAAGAAAAAAATAATGGAGAACCCCATGGGGAACAGGAAGAACAAAGAAAATGAAATGGCTTGCTCAAAGTCAGGAAAGTCCCTGTGAAAGCTGGTTCTCCATGGAGAGTACACAAAAGCTGAACGTTGACCCATTTGCCTGGATGAAAGGTTTGGTAAAGTGGTGTTCTGTTTTGTTTTTTTTCTCCCAGAATGGGCAGGTCCTAAGTGTCGTAAGAGCCCAGGAATTAAGAACAGACTCAAGAATCTCATAGGATAAATACTCCTAAGCAAATTCTATACTAGAAACTCTCTCAATTTCTCTCTCACTGGTCAGACTAATACTTGTCAGATGGTCATAAAACAAGCAAAACCCTCTGACCGCACAGGGAATGCTAAACTCTCACAGTTAGTAAGCTACTGTCCAATATGTTGGACCCTTTGTTCTTACTTTGCATGCTTACTATGAGTTACTTGTGTTTGTTACCAACCCTGTTTGTCTGTTGTAATTTAAAAATTATATGAACCGGGGCGCCTGGGTGGCTCGGTTAGTTAAGTGTCTGACTCCGGATTTCTGTTCAGGTCATGATCTTAGGGTCCTGGAAGCCCCACATCAGGCTCCTTGCTCAACGGGGAGTCTGTCTCCCTCTGCCTCTGCCCCTCCCCCACTTGTGCTCGCTCTCTCTCTCTCTCTCTCTCGAATAGATAAATCTTTAAAGAAATAAAAATTATACGAACCAATGAGATATGTTCATGGAAAGAAAGAGGATTGTTGTTTCTCTAAGTTGGATATTTTGGAAAGATAGCTTTAAAGGCAAGTTGCACCACATGTTTTTTTTCAAACTTAGTGAACAAGACAACTTCGGGATTAGGGAAAGCAGTCCTACAACTGTAGGATTCCACCCTCCCATTGCTCCACGGGTGTCTTTAAAAGCCTCACTTCCACTTCAGTGCAACCAAACTGGATATCTGCGACAATGCCTCACAGGTCAGATAAAGGCAAAAACTCCCTCGACCCCAAACCACAGACCCATACTTCATGAAAAGACTTCATCCCTGACCTTAAAAGACTGGCCAACACCTGAATCCCATTTATATGCTTCTAGTTAAAATCAAGTGTTTAAGGTCTGCATGTATTATTTAAGAAACTGATGATTTGCTTTAACTGATTCTTGTGATAAATGGACCAAGAGCGCAGGGAAGGAAGAGAAGGGCAGTTAGCTTGTCCTGTGGTACCATGACTCTAGGCTCGTAGGTTTGAGTGGTACCACAGAGTCACAAATGCCATTTCAGGGACACTGGGTCGTCTCTGCATTTCTCACCAGACCTGATGTAATTTGCGAATTCTGCCATCATTCTGACCCGAGGCCACTGTATCTCTGTGTGTTCTGTATAAATCCTCTCACCTCGATGGCTTGTGTGTTCTGCTGGGGATATGAACACATACAGAGGAATAGGAATAAAATGGTGGTGACAGAAAATATTGTCAGTGCTGGAGGGAGTATTAGGATATGAATTAGCACAGTTAAGTCTTTAAATCAGGAAGGAGGCAAAATTATCCACATATATGTATACTCCATTAACAAGTTTTTTCAATATCTCCTTCTCCACGAGTCAAAGCTTCAGTGGAAATGCTACTAGGAAAAGAACCCTAAATCTTAACTTTAAGCACACACACACCAGAGTTAAGGTATTAGAACATGGTTCTTAAATGAAATGGGCTACGACTGATAGCGATCAAACCAAGGAAAGCAAAAATGTTATGGGATTTACTGGTTTGAGCCATCTTTCCAGGACTGTACTTGCTCAGGGCATCAGGTGGGGTGGGCAGGAGTATCACATGGGATATCAGAAAGCCTGAGTGTGAGGCCAGATTCTGGTCTAGCCTGCTGTGTAGTCTTAGGTGAGGTTTTTTGTTTTTGTTTTTAACTCTTTGGCCTCATACTCATCTGAAAAATGATGTGGTAGGAAGTGCTTCCTAAACTCCCATTTCTTGCCCTAATATTCTGTGACCCCAGGATCATCAGGGCTAACACTCATCCAAGGCTTCCAATGAGTGACGGTGCATTAAGCACTTTCTATGTAGGTAACTCAAATCCTCATGACACTCCTAACAGCAGATACTTTGGTATTATTCCCATTTCACAGATGAAGGGAATGAGGCGCAGAGAGGTAAGTTGTCTAAGTCATACAGCTGCTAATGGAAGAGCAAGGATTTGAGCCCAGGCAACCTGGTCCCAAAGTCCAAGCCTATACCGACTCATGCTTGTAATATGATGAGCTGACAAAAGCCAGGAGATACAGGTCTACAGAACAGTCTTTTTGCAAAATTTGGGGCAGCTCAACATCTGTATCTGATTAATGAAGGCTTTTCTTTACGAGTGGTCAGCATGGACTTCTGGGATTGAAATGTTGCTATGGCAAATAGCCACTAAAAAAGACCTCTGTAGCAAAGACGCAAGCGTGAAGTACAAAAAGCAGGAATAATACACATTCAGATCAGCAGGGTTCAAGGAACCATTCAAACTGGCATCGATCTAAGCAAAATAATAGAAGAACTTGAAGGCTTTGCAATCTCTATTCTCCCAAAGTGAGGTAACCTGGAACAAGAGCATAAAACCAATAAAACCACCATGAGACAAAAACAAAGCCTCCCCTGTAACGTGGAGTATCCATTCCTGGCTCCAAAGCCTAAGTCCAGGAGCTGCTCGGACTTGACTGCCCAACTGCGTCATCTGTAGCAGGGAGCGGGAGTGGTCTTGTTAAAATAATGAAGATTCTGGATCTGTAGGTCTGGGTGGACCTGAGACTCTAAGGTGTAAGGAGCTCCGAGGTGAGGCTGTGCTGCTGGAAGGTGGATCATACTTTGTGAGTGGGGTAAAGAGCCTAGAGGGTCTCAGAGTCTGAAGAATTCACTTCTGCCACCAGTTAGCTCTGGTCCAGGGTCAAGTTTTGTCAGATGATCTTATCTGTACGGTTGGTCCTGCCTAGCTCTAAAACCCGGCATCTGCAATGATGACTTTCTCATTCAACCCTACACTTAGTTTCTTCTGGTAGGATTAAATGGCTCCCATAGCCCCCACACCCAGGTCTCTGCAATGGGAGAATCAAGGCTCAGGCCTCCCCACACCTATTACAGAAAGATACCGAGAGCTCTGTTCAGAGGTAAAATCACCCCGAAAACAAATGACTTGCAGAAAAGTGATTTATGTTTGAGGCTTTCTGCTTTGGCCAAAACCTCTTTGAGACTCACTTGCCAGGGCAATGGTATGCTAGGTATGGTATTAAAAGACAGATCATGACCCAATACTGTAATAACTTATAGGGGTGGGGGCAGGGCTTGGATATCTTTACCATCTAGACCTGCGCTGTCCAGTTTAGTAGCCATTAGCCATATGCAGCTATTGAGCACTTCAGATATGGCTAGGCTGAATTGAAAACACACATCAGATCTTGAAGACTTGGAATAAAAAGAATGTAAAATGTCATTAATAAATTTTATATTGATTTTAAGTTAAAATGACAGTATTTTGGGTATATCGTGCTGAACAAACTATTTTATTGAAATTAATTTCACCTGTTCCCTCTTACTTTTTAAATGTGCCTGCTAGAAAAATTTAAATGATATCTATGGCTTTAGATTTCTACTGGGCAATGCTGATCTAGCCCCTTGCTATTCAAACTGTGGTTCTCAGACCAGCAGGATGGGTATCAGCTAGGAACCCGTGAGGGAGAATTTTGTCCTCATCTCAGACCTATTGAATCACAATGTGCATTTTAACAAAATCCCAGGTGATTCCTGTGCACATTCTAGTGTGACAGGTGCTGGGCTAATTTCTCCTACTACATATCCACAGAAGTGCTTGGATTCTTGGTATACTTAAGTGATACACTAAAAGAGTACTGTGCTTGCTGAATTTTCTACACCACATTACAGCTAGCAATATATATTTTTTAAATTTTAAATTAAAATTATTACTATACAACTTTAATATAGAAATCAAAATTATATATATAAAACATATTATACATACCACATATATACATACAGGGGGAAAGGGAAGGGAGGTTTTTTTCACTGAGGCTACCTTAGTTACTTCTGGATTTTCAGCCACCATGTATGTGAAACTGATGTTCACCAGATCTGTGCCACTGCAGACACAAACTATCCGCCCTTCCAGATCGTTCTCTGACTTTCCAACAGCTTCAAGAGCAGCGAGGATTTTGGGATCCTGTAGAGGAGTATACAAATAGGGAAAAATTGTTCGATAACAGAGCATGGAGAGAACATGCTCATTTGATGTAAAAATACACAGAAGGACCAATGTTCTCCATCTAAAAATGCCCTGATATCTAGCATTATTCTAAAACGTGTAGAAGTAAAACTTGTAACACTACACACTACTTGAACTCATTTGGTAGGAAAAGTATTCTATTATCATTAATTGAGAAAACTAGGTGTGGTGTGAGGGTCTTTCTTTAGGTTCTTGGTTGTAATTATCGGAGGACCTGGATGATGGAAAGGCTCTGACCGGGACCTGCTTGGGTCCACAGAGATCAAAGGGGTCTTTGAGCAGAGGACAGTCACTGACATCTCATGCAAACAAACACAGGCATTGCCACAGCCAGCAACCAAGGGTTATTAAAAAATAAGATTGAGTCAAGTAGCCTGGACACAAAGAGTGAGTATGTTCATCTCTTAGAAGCCATGGCATCTTCATTTGGAATGAAGAGAGTGTAAGTCTACCCTAATTAGCACATAAAATAGCATCTTTGTCCTCTGAAAGAACTCAGGAGGAAATGCCAACACAGTTACACAGAAATTTTAACTAACATAAAAGAGGACAGCTTTGAAAAAGACACACAGAAACAAAACGAGGCACGTAATTTTGTTTTTCAACATCTAAAAACCTGCAGGGCTATTATGAAAAAGGGAATAAATACTGTGCTTTAATATTCTAGAAAAAAAGACAGCTTCTAAATTCCTAGCACCACTATGCAAACAGCTTCTTATTCAAACAAGTCAATCACTGTGAAGAAGATGGATTTATATGCTCTGTCATCTTTTTCTCTCAGAGGCAAACGAAGCCTCCAAGGTGAGCTGCTGTCTGCGTGCACAGGTGCACAAATACGGAATTAACCATGCCATTTAAATTTCCACATCAACCACAGACCAGAAGTGACTCACGGTCTGCTTTAAAAAAATGGCAGAAGAGGGGGGGGGGGCCTTGATGAATTAATTTCTAAGTTAAGGAAACTGTTTTTTTGATGGAGGTATCATGCAAGCACCTTCTCTTTGAAAGGTGAATAACGCTTCTAATATAACTAAACGCAATGCAACCCAAACCACCCAATGGATATAGATGAAAAGATTTCTAAACCATGTGCTCTTCATTCCCAGCTGATGGCGTTTGGGGCAATAAAAGGTTAAATAACATTCCGGAACCCTTTTCCAACTTAAGTAAATCTGTGTTTAGAAGAAAAGCCAACAGCAATCACAGGTACCTTGGGGGTGGCTCCCAATCGAATACTGTTGATGAGGGAGCATTCTAGCACTTGTCCTTCCTGAAAAGAGAGAATATAATACAGCAGTGAGCTGAAATCTTGCCAGACCTATGGCACAGACGAGTTACGTGATTTTGAAGGCAATGCCAATGATAGTAAGGTAGAGAGGGAGTGAAAAACAAAAGACAGTCATCGAAATACCCAACAATCAGAAATAGTGAAGACCCCATACTTTCCATTTCAAATATACTTGTCTATACGGATGCAGGTCTGAATAATTATTTATGTTTACAAAGTATTGTTATTTTTATGCATATAATACTGTTACTGGAGTATGTATAGCATTAAACACGTGTGTGTACATGTAATTTTAAGTGGGTACAATACTTTTACAGAATTCCAATTCTACTTCCTTAAATTCAGTTTAAAGATTCATTTAATGTGTGTGCTGTGCTGTTTATTGAGTGAAGTCCCGCGGTGTAACAAGATGAACATGCTCTTAATGCACCTCTGAGACTCAGCTTGAAACTCTCTTCTTCTTCTAGAAAACCTTCCTAATTCCCAAGATTAAATCAGATCTGCCTGTTTTAAGCTCTTATAACAACCCGACCTTCTCTTTCACAACACTCAATGACTTGTACCTTTTTTTTTTTTTTTTATGTCTGCTTTTCTCCTAGACTGGAATCTATGAGGTCTAGGGTAGTATCCCCAATGCTTGCCATATGGAAGAACGTTTTTAAAATCTTGAATAAATAAGTAAGCCCTTAAGAGGCCGTCTGCCTACTTGTTGAGAAATGTAATGGTTTAAATCAGAGAGCAGGAAAGAACAACTTGCAGTTCCTGTGCCCTACCTTGCCTTCACTCCTCCAGGTCAGAAAGAAGCCAAATTCATCCACTTTGAAGAGGCAGTTGGGTTCAAACACAAAGGATTCCTGTTAAAAAGAAATGTGTTGATCTGTATGACTCAGCCCCATTTTGAATCCAATAAAAACGCAAATATCTTTTAAGCCTCTAAACGAGGGAAAATGAGAAATCACCCCTTTGCATCCTAAATCTAATGACCATATTTTCTATTATATTATGGAATATTTTCATCTTGAACTCTTTGCATTCACTTTTGTATTGAAAGAGTGATCAACTTTATGCAGCATCTCCCTCTAGAATAGCTTTAAGAACAAAACACACTGATGTTCTGTAGGTCACAGAGAAGAAAGTTTCTCTAAGACCTGAGATGAGCTCAGGGAAGGAAGAAGGACTCCCAGATTCCAGCCAACTAGTCTCCCTCCACAAAAGAGCAATTGTTGTCTGTATTTAATGTAATGTAAAAAATCAGGAGATATTTTTTTTAAATCATTGAAATTTTTTAAATCATTTTTTTTTGTCTACATCATTCAGCATTCAGATGTTTACTCAGAAAATTTCTGAGATTTTTGCTTTTACATACAACTTCATGTGGTATCCTCTAAACCAGGACTTGAGCAGGACTTTGACCTAGGCAAAGTGTAGTCCTTGGACCAGCAGCATCAACATCATCTGGGAGCTTGACTGAATTGCAGAGTCTAAGGCTCCAGCCCAGATGGACCGAACCAGAGTCTCTAGGAGCAGGGCCCAGAAATCTGCGTTCCAACAACCCCTCCAGGTGATTCTAATGCACGCTAAAGTTTGAGAACCACTGCAGTGGCCTTGGACACAAGAAACTCTGTTGAAACTCAGAGAATCAAAATTTGAATCAAGAAGGAATTTTAGGCTCCACATGCAGGGGTTCAGGACAGCTATGCTGTACTTGCCCAAAGATTTCTGGTCTTTAGAAAGAAAGTACCATTGTGCTTATTTTGTATCAGTGAAAGAAAAAGAGTATTCAGGAAATGAACCCAGATACCCTTTGCCCTCTGTCTGTATTGCACCAAGCCTTGGCACCACATGTCCTTCTCATGATGTAAAGAAGTTGTCCTCCTCGATAATTACAGGGCCAACAGGGAACCTGTCTGCCACATGTGGATCAGGGCAGTGACTTAAAACAGAGTAATTATAGGATTAAGACTTTAAGGGTAGTTCATACTCTGAATTTCACCCATCAAAACATATCTTTCTAAATTTCAGGGAAGCAGCACCACTCATCAAGGTAAAGCCAATGTCAAGAGACTGGGCCACCATAAGGTGTCAGAATTTAGAGTCCCAGGGGCCTTGAACAAAGCCAGCCTTCAAATTTGTTTGGGTAGTCTTCTGATAGGTGAAGAATATCATACATATTTCAACTGTGTACCAGACACATGTTAAGCACTGCAGACATAGCAATGAAAAATAGAAAGAATGGGGGCATGGTATGACCTTTGCCTTTGGAATCAAAACCCAGTTCTGCCATTTATTTTTTATCATCTCCTAGAAAGGCCCTTTCTAGAAAGTCTCATAATCCTTATCTAATAAATAGAGGTATTTACACATACCTTTCAGGCTTGTAGCAATTAAGTGAGTTGATAAATGTAAAGTGCTTGGCACACAGTTACAATTCAGCAAGTGGTAGCTACTATCAGTAATGTATGCCTCAAACTTACATTTGTGATAACAAATTACTAACAACATGACATTGCCAATATTTGACCCACAAAGATGGCACTTTGGGATGGTTCAACTTTTTTGAAAAGGCTTGACCCAGGAGCTTACACTCTAGATGGGTAGGAGTTATCCAGGTGAAGCAGCATGCTGAGCAGAGGAAACAGCATTTGCAAGGACATGTATACCTGACCTGATACTGGGAACTTCTGAGGAGTTGGTGTGGTTAGAACATCTCAATGGAATAGCAGCAGATGAGACTGGACCCATAATTAGGGCTAGAACAGAAGGGTGTTGTACGCCATGCAAAAGATATTAAACTTGACCAAAAGGCCACAGGGAGTCTTATTATTACTGATAGAGAAATAAGAATCACTAACAATTAAAATATGAGAATTAACACATTTTAGAATATTTTTCCAAGCAGTATCTTAATGGCAGTACAGAATTCTGGTGCGTAACATTCAAAAGTCTCTCCTAAAAGGGTATTTACAGAGCAGACCTGCAATGAATCAGCTACCATTGTTATTATTTACGTGCACCCTCTCCTTTTCCAAATAAGGATTTGAAATGATCCATGAAATCTACATGATAAATAAGAATGGTTTTATAACTTATTTTGAGGTGGAACTTTCAGTTCCTTGGCCTCTTTAACTGTAATGATTTTTCTTTCTTTCTCTGTCAGTTACAAAGTACCCCCAGAGCTGATCACCACCACCTTGAAATTTCAATTCCTAACGTCCCATTCTTGGACCACGTCACCTGATCTCTCTAGTCCCTACCTCGACAGCACCCATTCTCCTACATCCACTTGACCTTACAACTTCCTATTCATTAACCTTACCAATCACTCACTGTCCACCAGACTTCTCTCTCCCACCTTTTACTTCTGCCCTTGTCTAGCTTATTTCCATGGTGCAATCACTCCCTCACAGACACCCTCAATCCCCAGGCCTCATTTCTGTTTTCTTAGCCACAGAGCCAAGTCCATTTTTTGGTAATTTTTTATTATGTTAATCACCATACATTACATCATTAGTTTTTGATGTACTGTTCCATGATTCATTGTTTGTGCATAACACCCAGTGCTCCATGCAGAACGTGCCCTCTTTAATACCCATCACCAGGCTAACCCATCCCCCCACCCCTCTCCCCTCTAGAACCCTCAGTTTGTTTTTCAGAGTCCATCGTCTCTCATGGTTCGTCTCCCCCTCCGACTTACTCCCCTTCATTCTTCCCCTCCTGCTATCTGCTTCTTTTTTTTTAAACATATATTGTATTATTTGTTTCAGAGGTACAGATCTGTGATTCAACAGTCTTAAATAATTCACAGTGCTCACCATAGCACATACCCTCCCCAATGTCTGTCACCCAGCCACCCCATCCCTTCCACCCCCACCACTCCAGCAACCCTCAGTTTGTATCCTGAGATTAAGAATTCCTCATATCAGTGAGGTCATATGATACATGTCTTTCTCTGATTGACTTATTTCACTCAGCATAACACCCTCCAGTTCCATCCACATTGTTGCAAGTGGCAAGATCTCATTCCTTTTGATGAACCAAGTCCACTTTATCTATATTTTATCACTGAATTTGATGAAAAAAATCACAGAACTGGATTGATGGGCTTTAGGTGACATTCGAGATCACAAACATCACAGGAAGAGTCAACAATGACTTCCAGACTTATTCTTTCTTAAAAGGTTCCCGACCCTGTGAAAGGACTATTTCATGGCTTCTTCTCAAACACCTTGAGTCCCAGCAATTACCGTGCTTCACTGAGTAAAGAAAACCCATCCAATGAGAACCGCTCTCCTTCTTCTGTCCCCATAAAGCATACTTTCTCCCAACAGAGATCCATCCGCCCTCTGCCATTTCTGCTCGGGATGCAATCCTCTTTCACTCACACAAGGACTGCAGTCTTCCGTTCATCACCACCCAACAGACACCAGCTTTTCTTTTCTCTACTAGATCATTCCTGGAAGCACACACATGTTCTAGCCCTTCCCACTGCCTCCTTCATGTACTGCCTTATGTCTGTGATCCCCTTTAGAGTATATCTTGAAAAGTTTGTCCACATTCACTGCCTCTACTACCACTCTTCCATACTATCTTTGACCAATTCCATCTGCCTTCTGTTCCTGTCTCCCTCTGTAATTTCTTTGGCCAGGTTTACCGTGGCTTTCAAACAGCAAAATGAGGCATACATCTTCTTTTTCTCATCCAATTTGATCTCTGAATGGTAGACTATTCCCTCCTTCTTGAACACTCTCCAAACTTGGTTGCATACCATTCCTTTAGTCTCTTTTCCTTCTATACTCAACTTCTACTTGCTTTCCAGGACTTGGTTCTGAGGATTCTCATGGCCATGATGTTCCTAGATCTCCTTTAACCCCCTGGTTTCAATACCATCTATGTCTTGATGACTCCCAAATTTATAATAGCAGCCCAGTCCTCTCTGAGTTCCAAACTTTACTCTCTCCTTGACATCTCCACTCAGATGTCCGTAAATTAACATGCCCATAACTGCATGCTTTACTCACTACCCTCTCTCCAAGCCTTTCTAGCATTAAGACTTTGTTCAATAAATGTCACCTGTATCTACTGATTTATGGAAACTGAGTCATCCTTGACTTTCCCCTCTCACTTCCATTAACGAGTCTCCTTCATACTTCATATATATCCATTTGACTTTGAGGCACCTCCTGGGAACCCCAATTGGACCAGGAGCACTATTTGAGTGCCCCTCAAAGAACTCATTTTCAAAACAGGACAAGAAATGCAGGCAAGGAGAAGACAAATAAGATAGAAAAGTAAAATGAGCTCAAAATTAAAGAGAGCTCCAGAAAGACTTGTCATAAGATCCTAAACAGTTAAAAGAGGGTACCAGTTCGGCTCTGGGCTCCCTAGCAACAAAAGCAAAAAGAGAAAAAATATCATTGACCAGTAACCCATACAGTTCACAGATTAAAAACACATTGGTTGTTAGGAGAGACAGTTGCCAGAAGAGAAATTCTCTGTGGGAGCTCCAAGAAGCTCTGACCAATGCTTGGTCAGACAAGGTTCCCAATGAAGCCCACAGTAATGTTGTCCACTCCGGCTACAACATTCGCAGACTAAACGTGTTCAAACTACCCATAACAATCAGAGAACAAATCTGAGCAGTATGTGGCAATCCGCTGAAAGGAATGGAAACACAATCTCTCTGTTTCTCTCCACTCCCAGGAACACGTAGAAGGACCTGACCCTCAGGGTAAGTAACACACACAATCTCTACTCTTTTTTCTCTACCAGCAGTGTTAAATTTCACACGGATACATACTGACCACAACTTGGGTCATGGCCCCGTGACCTGACTGGGGCAATAATATCCTCAGTCCCCTTCTCAGGGAAATCTTCCCTCCAGACTTGGGCATGGCGGGGAAGGTCATCAAAGGAAGCTGGCTTCTTTCTCCTTTTGCAAATCTGTTCATTTTGCAGTTAGCAAATGCTAATGGGATTCTCTAGTAAGGAAACAAACCAGAACAGAACTTCCTCCAGGGAGCTCAGAATTTCAGTTCTCACAGGACTCTGTTAAGACTCACCACAGTCACACTTTAGAGCTCAAGGACTGGTTAACTCCTCCAGCCAAGCTCACTCTTTCCTCAAGCCACTGGAAGAAACAGGATGAAAGGCACAGCAACTCCTTTTGTGAGACTATGGACAAGCTGGGGACCAGGGTGAGACATGCTGTTTGAGAGGCAAGAAGGATCACTTTTGCTAGAATCACTATAGCTAGAAACTTTCTCTGCCTCAAGGATCCCTGCTCTGAGAGGCTTGTGCCATGACGGGCTTCCCGAGGCACTCCCCTCATTTCATCAAAGATAGAGTCTATTTAAAAGCTGTGTGTCTCAACATTATTTTTAGCCTATTTTTCCCACTTAACGCATGCCACTGCAACATTATTCAATATCACGACCTATCTTTCAAAGATTCAAGTCACTTTCAAGATTAGGGGCTCATGGGTGACTTGGTTAAGCGTTTGCCTTCGGCTCAGGTCATGATCTCAGGGTCCTGGGATTGAACGCCCCGTCGGGCTCCCTGCTCAACAGCAAGTCTGCTTCTCCCTCCCTCTCTGTCCCTCTACCCACTTGTGCTCTCTCTCTCAAATAAATAAAATCTTTAAAAATATGACACAGATTAAAATACTTTTCCTTTATTTCAAGTTGAAAAGTCTTTTCAGCTCAGGTCATCATTCCAGGGTCCTGGGATCTAGTCCCACATCGGGTTACTTGCTCAGCAGGGAGCCTGCTTCTCCCTCTGCCTGCCGCTCCCCCTGCTTGTGCTGACAAATAAATAAATAAAAATCTTTAAAAGGAAAAAAAAAAAAAGGAGGCTGTGCTTGGCTCCAAAGCCAGCCTCCCCAGCAGGCATCTGCTGGAGAATCTTGATGGTGGTGCTGCCCAACCTCACCAAGCTCCACTTTCCCCACCTGTAAATTGAGAACATGGATACCAACCTCCCAGGGCTCTCAAAATTGAGAAAGCTGAAGTGCCTGGGACAAGGCAAATGCTGATTAAATTGTAGGAGTTATTAGAAAACAGCATACTATTTAATTTGGGGCTACGGTGCAAGACATTTCACAAATACGATCTCATTTAAATCTGCCAACTCCGCAAGGTTTTAGACTAGATCAACACTGCCCAATAGATTTTCCCTGATGCAAACGCTGGCGATGACAGCCCAACATGGTAGCCAGGAGAGCCACATGGGGCCATGAAACACTTGAAATGTAGCTAGTGCAGCAAAGGTAAATTTTTAATTTTAATTTTTTATTTAAATAGCCACAGGTGGTTAGTGGTTACCATATTGGACAACACAGTTGTAGAAGAGGAAAATTTTTCAGCAAAGAGTCAATTTTTTTTTTTTTACAGATTTTATTTATTTGACAGAGAGAGACACAGTGAGAGAGGGAACACAAGCAGGGAGAGTGGGAGAGGGAGAAGCAGGCTTCCCGCGGAGCAGGGAGCCTGATGCGGGGCTCGATCCCCGGACCCTGGGATCATGACCTGAGCCGAAGGCAGACGCTTAATGACTGAGCCACCCAGGCGCCCCAAAGAGTAAATTCTTTAAAGCCACAGTTGATAAGTAACAGACCAGGGACGCAAACTGGTTTCTTGGATTCCAGAGCCCACGCCTATTCTACTTCGTCAGCACTGACCAAACAGGTCCCCCTCTGCCTATCACCAATGGCTTACTGGATGGTCAGTAAATCAATACTGCTTTTGTAGGCTCCACCTCTGGAGACGCATGGGGCTCACTGTCCTTGTTTCCTGGTTTGTTAAGAACTGATGGGAAGAAAAAAAATGACTTTATTAAGGTTGGAAAAAGACAAGGGACATCTAAGTTAGGGAAAAGCCATTAGAAGGTCTTATCAAACATTGATAATGTTATAAACCACTACCACGAAAACAGATGAGCTTGGGAGGGGCCTCAGGCTGGGGACTCAGGTGGAGTCTGGGGTAGTTCACCAAGAGCTCCTGCTTTTAATCAGATCCTGGAATCTCAGAGCCCAAGGGAGGCTACATGGCCTATTTATTTCAGTTCTTCATTCCAGAGCAATTGGCTAAGCTCTGGCGCTAGCTGTAACAGATCTTCTCTGATTCTGCACAAACACTTCCTCTCTCAGATAGAATCACAATTTTTTTTTTTCTTTTTCAAGTTAGAACTAAAGCCCTTAGTGATGACATTCTGTCATCAGAATGATTTATAGACTGCTGTAGCAGATGGGTTCTCAAGTTTTTACCCTCATGGGTCTAGTTTCCCCTTGGAAGGATCCAGAATGTTCATTTCACTTGTTAATCTTCCTTCTAATTTATAGACCCCTTGAGATGATGGGGCTCTGGGCTTCTCAGCTCACATTCCACAGGGGAGCAGGAGAACACTGGTTATGGCTGCCCCACCACGGACCCTTGTGTTGTGCTATCACCTTGTGAAGAGATCTGTCAGATAACATAAGACCATTTGCAGCTTTTGTGTTCCCTGCCACCGCCTTGGATCCTTTGGACAGAATGTCCGTCCTGGGTTACACTGTTCAAATTTAATATAGACATTTGCTCCTCTCTCTGATGCTCAGCCAGAAACCAAGAGGGGTATACAGTTTTGGTGTTGTAAAAAGCACCCAAGACTTGTCTGTGGCACCTACTGCCCAAAGTTCTGCTTCTGTGCCATGGCGCCACCTGCCCCTAGCGGAGATGTGCAGTGCTCACTGAGCACCCACCGGGTGATGCTCCCTGCATTTCGTACACATTAACCTACTCACCTCCTCACACTCCTACAAGGGAGCTACTACCCTTATTCCTGTTTTAGAGAGAAGGCCGTCGAGGCGAAGGAAGCGTCTTGCCCAGGATGGTATAGCTGCTGGGGCAGAGCTGGGATCCTTGGCTCCACGGAAGCACACACCTGAATCACACCTGCATCAAGGCCGGTAAGTGAGAGTGACACTGTTGGGGGGTGGGGGGGGGGCAGGTGACTACTCAGCAGTCACATCTGGAGGCCCCACTGTTCTCCTTGTCGCTGAATGCCGGCAGCCATCACTAGGGTTAGAGGGCGCTGGAAGCTTCTTAGGTTTAATTACCACGTTTCTTGAGGCCTCCCTGTGATGCCCAGCCCCCCCCCGCCTCAGCCGTAATTTATTACAGGGTTGTGATGGAGGGGTGTTTTCCACCGTCTCGCATCGAGTCCGAGCGTGTTCTAGGATCCTAGTACCAAGGAAAATGGTCTGTCCTGGTCTGTTGCTTCCCTTGCAATCTAGTGGACACGGCGAGCCCTATGACTGCATTTCCTCTGGCCACCAGGATCACAAGTAGCCACTCTGCAGTCACTTATTCCAACATTATGGAACGTTTTTTGCTGCCCATAGAGTGGCTGCTTGCTAATTTTGCCTCTAATTTGATGTCCTTCACATGGCCCCCCCCCTTCAGCCTAAATCCCAGTTCCATTCAATTTATCTAGTTGTACATATTTCTGCATGACAGCTTACTTTGGAATAGGGAAGAAATGTGTATAAATAAGCATAAAAACCACTTCAAGAACACCAGAGGGGCGCCTTGGTGTTAAGGGTCTGCCTTTTGCTCAGGTCATGATCTCAGGGTCCTGGGATCAAGTCCCACATTGGGCTCCCTGCTCAGCAGCAAGTCTGTTTCTCCCACTTCCTCTGCCTCCCACCCCCTGCTCATGCTCTGTCAAGTATATAAATAAAATCTTAAAAAAAAAAAAAAGAACACCAGAAACTACTGGGCATTTTACATTGGTTTTAGGGTCAGATAGACCAGATCCGACTATGGCTGGACACCTATAAGCTTATTTGAGCTCCATTTCTTCATCCCCAAAAGCACAGATAACCAAAAATAATTGCCCATTTCACAGGTTACCTTTGGGCACTCAAGTGCTTGATGCATAATCTGAACCCAGTAAATTACCACTGATTAATAACACAGTAATAGTAATTATTATAATGCTGGCAGTATCAATTACGATTCATCATCCAAGAACAAAGGAGGTAAATACCACCACCACTCCCATATGGATGAGTAAACTGATCCTAACTGACATTAGCAAGTTGCCCAAGAGGACACAGATAATAAGCAGCGAGTTACGTCCGCATTGTGACAGGAAGAGCATTTCTGTTATGTGGATCCTTATGAGCATTGGTACCACGGTGTGCTCACTTCCACTGATCCAGAATGCACATCTGGGGGTTTAAGCATGGCAGAAACCCAGAGTTTGTACATTACTATTGCCCTAGACTCAGTAAAGTTTCTGTTTTCGCCCAAGGAGGTCAGGTTGTGCTTCTTCTCTGCCCGAGCCAGCCTCAGGCTACATCAGGCACAGAGGGTCCGTCTTCAGAACACAGTTTTAGCTTCTACCCTCTTCATGGGCCATGTTGGGGAGTAGTGACTAGAGGAGATAATGTGGGGCTTGGGCGCCCCCCGCCCTGAACCTCCCTGACATGGCAGATCACACTCTCAGATGATGAGAGGGCAATCCGGGGAATTATTTGGCAAACTTCACAAGGTGCTAGAGACCTGCTGTCTATCCTGGCTTCTGAATTCCATAGACACAAAAATGAAAATTTCTCTCCCTCCATAACCAACCGTGAGCACCTAACTTGCTCATTTCAATGATAAAGTGAACCCTTATCCTGGTATCAAGTGGAAAGTTTTAATCCATTCATTTCATCTTTTTCTTTCTCCAGAAATAAAGAATATCACCAACTTCCCAAGTGACCTGGGTGTGGAAGAGTCGATGAAGGATACTGAAAAGCAGCAAGGGGAAAACATACCTTTCCTGATCTTTTATGTTCTGTATTTTTAAAAACCTTGAAATTTGGCCCATGATACTTATTAACAAGATCTCTGACATCTCCTTGGCTGTGAGGATTTGTGGTCAGCTCAAGGAGGGTTTGGATTTGGGAGGAAGGGAGGGAGGACGTGCATGGATGAGCCACCCGAGAGTCAACCTCGTTTCTGACTGCTTACAGTATGGCCATGAGTAGTCATGAATTCCCACTTTCCCTTTTACTTCCAGATAAAGATGTTAAATCCCTGGGACTCATTTTTTAAGGTCTGTCGGTTTGAGATTCTAAACTCTTTGTGTCTGTCTCTGTCCCTCTCCCTCCCTGAAGCATCTCCGATGTGGGGATTCTGAAGCCAAATCTGGGATGTTCACACTTGGAGATAGCTCTTGTGTTGTGTTGTGGCAGGACAATGGGCCAGGCTCCCTGATTCTTGCCATGGGATACCTGAAACAATTATTCCCGGGATATTCAGTGAACAACTTCTCAGCTTGCAGAAGGAAGAACAAAGTCAACAAAACAAGCTTTCAGGAGGAGTGGGTGGTAACTGAAAGTAACTCACTTGGACAGGAAAACTGTCATGTTAGTCAAAACTTAGCAACTTAGTAGCCTTAGCAACTAAAATAAGGAGAAATTAAAGAAGACCAATTTATACAGAGCCAGAGAGGAAAATAATTGTTTTTGTAATAGATATTTACAACAAATATTAAAATAAAAAATGTGCCCTTCTTCCCATCTCCTCCCCCAACCCCCAGAGATTCTCTCTCTTGAACAAACCACAGTCAGGCTCCTCTGAATCTTCTTCCCAACTAGACATCCACTTTGGGACTTCCATGTCTGTCTTTGCAGTGATCGATTTTATCAGGAATCCTGCTAAGTTGCTTTAGCCAGAATCTCCCACCCTCAATATCCGAGCACCTTTGATATCTAATCAGGTGCCTCAACCTCCACCATCTCCAGGTAACCTCCACCTGCTCTTTGGCTATAAACCCCCCTTTCCTCCTTGTATTCAGAGTTGAACTCAACCTCTCCCCAAGTACTGTATACCCCCCACTGTAGTAGTCTCTTGAACACAGTCTGCCCATTCATTCTTTAACAAGTGTCAGGAATAACTTTTTTTTAACGACACCCCCCTCCAATAATTCTAAAAACAACAGGAAATGTGCTTTGCAGATGGGCTTGAAGCATGACCACAAGCTGGAAAATCCTTTTCAGTAAAGCACTTCTAATTAAACCACAATTTGTTCCAGAAAAATAAACTGCACTGAGCAAATGATCAGAAAATACGACACAGGGGGCACCTGGGTGGCTCAGTCGGTTAAGTGTCTGAGTCCTGGTTTCCACTTCGGTTATGATCTCAGGGTCGTGAGATCAAGCCCTGTTTTGGGCTCTGCACTGGGCATGGAGCCTTCTTAAGATTCTCTCTCTCCTCCCTTTGCACCTCCCCTCCACCCTGCTCACACTCACTTGCGCTCTCTTAAAAAAATAAAAAAGAAAGAAAGAAATACAGTGACGGAGAAGACATATATCTGAAGAAGCAGGTCAGGGAAAGAATGTTTTCAGCTATTGCTACCTGGAGATGTCAGTCCAAGTTGAACAGAGTCATTGAAAGGAATCTCAACAGACATCCATGAAATTGCCCTCTAAATGTATGCATTTTCTACTTAAATAATTCAGCTTTTTTAAAAAATGCCTATCTAGACATTGGGTAGGGTATGTGCTATGGTGAGCACTGTGAATTGTGTAAGACTGTTGAATCACAGATCCGTACTTCTGAAACAAATAATGCAACATATGTTAAGAAAAAAGAAAAAGAAGAAGATAGCAGGAGGGGAAGAATGAAAGGGAGTAAGTCAGAGGGGGAGACGAACCAGGAGAGATGATGGACTCTGAAAAACAAACTGAGGTTTCTAGAGGGGAGGAGGGTAGGGGGATGGGTTAGCCTGGTGATGGGTATTAAAGAGGGCACATTCTGCATGGAGCACTGGGTGTTATGCACAAACAATGCATCATGGAACACTACATCAAAAACTAATGATGTAATATATGGTGATTAACATTAACAATAAAAAAATTTTAAAAAAATGCCTATCTTTACACTAACTGCATGAGAGGTCACTCCCTTCCACTTTGTCTTCTGAAATAGCTTCCATTTGGGCCTCAAAGATACAGTCCCACAGGAGCTTAGGGCCCATCCTGGCTCTATCACTTTTTATTGTCTCAAAGAAGCGCAGAAATTACTGGAACATGCACACAAGGGCTACTGCTATCACCTCGAGAATTCTGCAGTGAGCACAGAGCTGTAGAAAATTGCAGATCTGAAGATTTAGCATATGACTGTTCTACACCAAAGGGGGGCTGCTGCTTGGGGGAAGGGGAAAGGAAGCAGGGGCAGGCAGGGAGAGCCATGGGGCAAGACTAAAACCTGTGAGAAGAGAGGAGAGAGGAAGGGTCTCTGACTGCACTATGGCTCTGACAACGTCTCCACCAGGCGGATGGAATTCCCGAAGCATGGACTGCCCACCAGCCTCATCCCGGGCAGACAGGGGCCAGCTCCAGAATCTCTGCCATGTCACTCACTGGCTAGGAACCTCATTATGAACGCTGTAAGGGTGCCAAAGCTGTGGCAGCTGGAGGCTGTCTACTGACCACACGGCTCGTGGCGGGGTCCAATGGAAGGAGAGGTCAGTGGCGTACTTCCATGACTGCCACAGGCAGATCTCTTGCTAACCCTTCTCCAGATCCCCACCCCCGAAAAGGACCTCCAGTTCCAGTTCCTTGGTACACTTAAAATTCCTTAAAAATTAGGAACCATTTAAATAACAAAAAAAATTTGAGTCCCAGATATGTAGCTAAGGAATTGCTGGATCACTGTGGGTGCTTATTAGCAACTGTTGGGTGACGAATGATTTCCCTGCTGGGAATATAGCAGTAAATAAAAACAAAGGATCTGCTCTCATGGCTTATATTCTAGGGGGAATTTGGATAATGAACAAAAAATAGTATATCAGGAAATTGATAAATGTGAAGGTAAAAAAATCTAAAAGGGTACGGGTGATGTGTGATTTTTTGGGGGGGAGGGGGTGGGTGTGCTGATAAAATAGGGGGAAGAGCAGTCCAGAGAGAGAACTGCAAGTGCAAAGGCCCTGAGGCTGAAGTGTGCCCAGTGTTTGCAGGGAACATCAATGGGACAGGAGGGTGACGGGTCATGTAGAGGGATTATAGGCCATAGGAAGGAATTTGGAAATTATTTGAAATGAGCTGGAAAGCCCCTGAAGGTTTAAACCAGAAGAGAGGTATATCTAACTCACATTCTAAAAATACCCATCTTAATTATTTCTCATAATGGCTCTGTGATGTAGGTACCACCACCCGCATTTTTTCAGACAAGGAAGCTATGGCTTAGTGCTCAGTGGGTTTAAGACTGGTTTACAGTCCCATTTCTTGAGGTGCAAGCCAAAGTTAAAGCGATTTCTGTTTAACTCCCAACCCATGCCCTTAACCAACTATGTGTATTTCAAACTCTTCAAGAAAGAGCTCTCCAGCTGAGGTTTTTACCCTAAATACCACCTAGTACAAACCCTTTCTTCGTTCGCAAATAGTACCCTGGCAGCTTGACTTTGGTGAGGATCCAAACACTAGGTTCCTTTTTGCATTTCACCAGTTAGGATCATCTGCCTTTTTAGGTACCTGGGAGAAGAGAAGCCACAGAGGGAGAGCAGTAGGGGTGCCAGCAAAACTGTCCTCAGGGGAACTCCTAAGCAGAAAGATCATGGCGACCTCGAGACCTGGGAAACCATACTGGCTCAGCCAACACACGCATCACATGTTTCTGACAAGGTACCATTTCAGAGGTAACTGCTTACTATTTATGGCTTCAAGAGTAAGGAGTTTAAAAACATGTGTTTAGGAATCTATCCATATTAAGTATTAAAAGACGGGCTTCCCCACTGAGGATATTTTATGTCTACTTTCATTGACTGAAAGAAAATATCATGTTCCTTCCATACAGTACATTTTACCTAGTTTCCCCGTACCCACACAAAAAATTGGAGACTAAAAAAGTCCTGGTTAATATTTGTCTATCCTTAAAGACTGATCTTCATTGATTATAAGGTAGAGGTATTAGTGTTCTGAGGGGCACTTATTTGATGTGAGGGGCAAATATATGAAAAATAAATTCTTGGGGCACCTGGGTGGCTCAGTGGGTAAGTGTCTGCCTTTGGCCCAGGTCATGAAACCATGATCCCATGGGAGCAAGCCCCATGTCAGGCTCCCTGCTCAGTGGGGAATCTGCTACTCCCTCTCCCCCTCCCCTTACTCCTTCTCTCTTTCTCGCTCATTCTCTCTCAAGTAAATAAAATTGTAATAAATAAATTAAATAAATAAATAAATTTCTTTCCATCCTCATTTCCTTAAAAGAATCAAAATAAGAACTCCTGGATATAGTAATACAGTATTTATGGTCTGAAATAGATAAAGCAAATAGGTTACTAATCAAGTTAAGTAGCTTCCATTACTATGTGTATGTGTGTATACATAAATAATTTTTAAACACCTTACATATCTTCAAAGAACTGTAGGAGAAGAAAACATTTTGGGGCACCTTCAGCTCAGGTCATGATCCCAGGGTGCTGGGATCAAGCCCCACATCGGGCTCCTCACTCAATGGGGAGTCTGCTTCTCCCTCTGCCCCTCCACCTGGCTCATGCTCTCTCTCTCAAATAAATAAAATCTTAAAAAGAAAAAAGTTTTCCTTAATCCTCTCAAGGTCCCTGACTAGGTCTGAGAATTAAACTGACAAAGACAGATCAGCAACAGAAAAGCATGCAAATTTATTTACTGTAAGTTATATGTATAATAAAAAGAACCACAGGCCCCAAATGAAGTCACTTATGGTAAGGCCCTTGTCAGCAAACCAAGACTTAATACCTAAACTAACTGCAGTTTCAACCCCGAAAGTAAGGTGGCCTGTAACCAGCCAACCTGGAGTTTCAGGGTCAGCACTAAGAGGCAGCCCACTGAAAGGCCCCTTCCGCTCCCCTTAGGAAGGCAACTTTGCCTAAAACAATGCGTTCTTTGCTAATAATTCCCCTTTTTCCATTTCCTCTCTGCTTTTAAAAACCTTTCCCTTCCTGCAGCTCAACAGAGCTTCTTTCTATTTGCTGGATGGATTGCTGGGATGCTACCCAATTTGTGAATTGCTTAATAAAGCCAATTTGATCTTCACATTTACTTGGATGAATTTTGTTTTTTTAACATGTGACATGGGAGTCTGCATAAGAAAATGAACACCAGAAAAAATGGCTAAACCTGAGTATTTTTGTGTTAGGTTTGATGAAGCGTGGACAGTCATTTAGAAATAGGATAGGTCAAGGAGTACGAGGTTAAGTGTAGTAAATTGGGGGGGGTGTGTCTTAGGAAGGCCTGTTTGTTCAAATTCTTCTTGGAGTACCTTTGTCACTGGAGATATGGATGCTTCTTTCTTGTAGGTATAGGGAGGGCACCTCTCACATGTGGTGCCCTGCTTTTGGGAGTGGGGGAGGAGGAGGGATGATTCAGAATGACCTTCAAAGTCCTTTCACTTAAAATATTCAACATTCCAAGGTGCCATATTTTGAACTTCATCATTTGCAAATGGCAGCCATTTCAAGGTCCCAAGTCATAATGCAGGTAGCTGCAATTCATGTGTGTTCTCTTTGTCAATACGTCAGTTCTGGAGACAGTCTCCATCGATCACTACAGGTTGAATAGTAGGCAATTCCTTAATTGATTTAGGCTTCTCTTTCCTCTGTATAATGTGGAAAATAATCTCATTTAATCCTTAACACCATCTGAGGGTTTAAAAGAAGATGACTGATGTCAAGGGCTTAGCATGCTGAAGAGCAAAATAAAATCTGATACGTTCAACTCCTCTGGAAAAAGGAAAGTTTCTTTTATTCAACAGTCCCCTCCCCTTTATCTGCCTTGCTTGTTTGGGGGAGATCAGCTGTAAAGAACTGAAATGTATTTAATTTTTTTTCCCCTCTAAGGAAATCCAAAACTCCCTGACTTGCTCTGTGCCTCGTGGTTCTCCAACTTAAGCTGCATCATCAGAATCACCCCGGAGCCTCTCCCTTAAAACAGGGATTGCTGGAGCTTGCCCCCAGAGTTTCTTATTCGGCAGGTCTGGGGTGGGGCCTGAGAATTTGCATTTCTAACAAGTGCTCCAGGTGCTGCTAATGCAGCTGGTCAAGAAACGTAATTGTATTACTCAAGAAGAGACTTGAAGATGATTTACTTTAAAACATGCTGTATATTTCACTTGACTGTTCATTTGTTCACCCTTCAATGAACTCTATTAATTCATTGGCTAGACCACACGCATTAACAGAGCGCACTCCCAAAGAGAATGCACCAAGGGAATGCATCCTTTGGGCCTCTTCACCATCAGCCTGGAGATCCACAAGGCTGCACTCATCCACCCGAATGAAATGCCTGCCTTCGCCACTGTTCACCTGCTCACCTACAGTCACAGACACGGCTAGAAGGAACTAATACTGAGCATTTTCCTATTTACACTTCAGCTTGAATAGAAGCAACAAGGAACTAGTACCTAAGTGTCTTCTCAGCCCCTGTTTTTTAATTTTATTGGCTCATTATTTATACACTTTCCTCGTATATTGTTTTGTTGTGTTTCCACATGCTCCTCGTAAATCTATGCCACCCCAGATTTCTTTCTCTAGTTTCCTAGTGGATGCGTCTCATGTCTTCCAGGAATAAGCAGACCTTCCTGCACCCTTGAATAGCATGCATCTCAAGTCATAGACTTTTCCATGAGACTGGCTCAGATGCTATTTCATGGGTGAGATGCTTCTATTCCTCCAGGGGAATAGTTATCTTCTATCCTTGTGAAGAAATGAAGAAAAGCAAACCCAAGGAAACTTCATGGAGAGGAAAAACATAAAATTGAAAAGTGTAATAAGGAAAAACAAACCAAACTGGAGCATCTTATAGAGAAGAAAGACCGAAGTGGTTGATAGAGAAAAAGGAAAAGAAGTGGAGAATGACTAACCTAAAAATAAAATAAGACAGTTGTAAGGGCAAATGATGAGCTCCAAGTAACTACCTGAACCTGAAAGTACCCTTACCACCCAAACTAACGTGTTATTCATTTCTGTTTAACATTATTTGTCTTCTGAGCAAGGTGTCTGCAAACTACAGCTTGTGGGTCAAATCCAGCATGCCCCCCATTTTTAAAAATAAAATTTCATCGGAACATAGCCCATTCATTCAATTATGGATTGTCTATGTTCTGTGACTGCTTCTGTGCCACAAAGTTGAGTATTTGTAACAGAGACCTTATGGCTTATCTAGCCTGATAAAGTATCTAGTCCCTTGCAGGAAAAGTATGTTGACTGCTGTCCTAAGCCTTTCACCATGGGATGACAGACTACATAAAGAGCACCTAAGAGAACTGTGATTGATCACAAAAACAGCCCAAACCTTCATGCCTCCCTGCATCCACACCCCTTGCAATGTGACTTATAGCTTCTCCCATCAAGAGGTGGAGTGTATGTCCCCACTCCTTGAGTCTGGATTGGTCTTGTGATTGCTTTGGTCTAAAGAATGCAGCAGAAACACGGCTGACCTCAAGAGACAGCAAGCCTCACCTGCTGGCAGAAGGATGACAGATCAGGTGGACCGGAGAAGGTCTCACTAATAAGGCCACCTGAAATCAGCCAGCCCCAAGTCAGCCCAGCAGACACCTGAGTGAGCCCAGCTGAGCCCCACCGGATGGCTGACCCACAGAATCACAGACTATATAAATGGTTGCTATCTTAAACTTTGGGATTGGAATACAACACTCCCAAATATGCCACTTGGGCATACGGATTATAGTGAACTGAAAATAACTGAGAATCAACAGATGCAGAAAGAGGCCCCCTCAAAGCTTCCCTTATCTGATTAAAAGCAGAAACTTTTGAGAAATGAAGGTGGCCATAAATTCCCTCTCCAGGGAGTTTTATGGGCATGAAGACAGCCGGCACCAAGGTGAGTCTGCACAAACAAACCTTATTAAAATAACCTCTATCTTCCATTAGTTTCCCTATATATATATATCTGCCTTCCCACAATTTATTGCCCCTAGAAGCCCAAATCCCCTTTCCCTTTATCTGGTCGCTTCTCCACAATTTATCATCTTTTGTTAAGATGGTATGTAAGCTTCTGAGTCTACCCATTTCTTTGGGTTTTCACTTTCCTGTGAAGCCCCTGTGCCTGTAAAAATAGTAACATCAATAAAATTTGTATGCCTTTTCTCCTGTCCATCTGGCTTTTGTCAGCTTAATTTGCTAGCCCCAGCCACTGAACCTAAGAGGGCAGAGGAAAGCTTGGCCCTGCTATGTCTTTAAGCTTTGGCGTGCTGTGTTGTAACATCACAGCAAAAGTTGATACAATTATTGACCAATCACTGATCCTTTTATACCCTTGTCTCTTCACTCTCCTAACTCATGCCTTTCTTCCCTTTCAGGCTTCAAAGCTCCTTCCAGATTTGACGTCATATCTCCTAGTGGGACTTCAAATCAGGCTCACACTTGTTCTCCTTGCTATAACTTTACCTGGTGGTCAGTCAAGCCTGACCTCTGGTTATTTCTCCTTGGGGCAACTGTCTCTTACAATTCTAATACTTTTAGACTTCTTCGTCTCCAAATCCTTGGATAGGTCTGTACTTAGCGCTCTGGAAAAACCTCTCATTTAACACACATGTTTTCATTGCTCTCATCAAGGCACACTTCCTTTTTACCAAGGGCAGCGGTTCCTTCCTGCAGCTTACACACTCAGAGGCAGAGAGTGACAGAGGGCGGGTCCGCAAACTCTGTGATTTAAAATTGCTCCTCTAACCTTACCCACAAGTAAAGGAGCAAATGTGCACCAGGGATCTATGCAGTGAAAACCTGGGATTATCCTGGGCTTCTGTTAATCAATCCCTCACTCTTA
Source organism: Eumetopias jubatus (assembly GCF_037043125.1). Taxonomy (NCBI): domain Eukaryota; kingdom Metazoa; phylum Chordata; class Mammalia; order Carnivora; family Otariidae; genus Eumetopias; species Eumetopias jubatus. Next base: position 105,817,907 of record NW_028274815.1, read on the forward strand.
AGTTAAGGTAGAAAATCAAAGAGGGGAGAGGTTCAAGCCATTTATTGGCAGAAACATTAGAAGTCTGATTATTTATGCCAAGAGTTTGCACTGCTATCTTTTGAGTTACTGGCTGAACATTTTACTCTAGACAAGCACTGGGACACAACAAAACGGACATGGCCTCAACCATGGTAGAGCCTTTGCTCCGAAGACACATCCCATCCACACACACGGGTGACTCGTAGACTCCTACTAGGAATCTCTGGCACCGATATCCCAACGCACTTGAGGCAAGACAGATGCTCACTCAGACAGGTGAAAGGACTTGCTCGAGGTCGTAACTTGCAAATATCTGGGTCAAGGCTCAAACCAGAGTCTTTTTGCCTTCATGTCCACTTACTTTCTGGGATTTTCCAAACCATACAGACTTTTCCTCAAATGCTTCAGGTTTGGATGCCAACGAGCTCTAAGCTTTGGGAATTTGAAAGCACAGGTAGTATTATCAGAACTGTTGTTTTGAAATCTGGTCTAGGGGCACCTGGCTGGCTCCGTTGGTAGAGCATGCGACTCTGGTTCTCAGGGTCTTGAGTTCAAGCCCCATGTTGGGCATGGAACCAACTTAAAAAGAATAAATAAATTAAAAAAAATTTTAAATCTGATCTAGAGGAAGGAACAGGCCTGGGTGTTTTTGCAAAAACCTGGCTGATGCTAGGTGGTGCAGTTTTGGGTTGTTTCCATGTTCAGCCCAACTGATTAAGTGCCCAGGAACCTGGCCATAACTTCCCTATCCTGTGAGGAAGAAGTCACACGGCTGAGATGACAAGAAGGGTACTTGAAGGCAGGCAGATATAGAACTGCAAAATCCTTGGACCCACGCACCTTATCATCTCTACTGAGGCACAGGGATGGTAAGAAAATTGGCTATGGAGATATAGCCAGGAGGAGGAAGGAGTAAGACTCTAGTTCACCTTCCTTAAATTAAATTCCTGGTGTTCTCTAACCATGCACTCAGATCTCCTACCCGCACTTTGCCTGTCCCCTCCTCCCAAACAATTTTCCACATAGCTACCAAAAGTTAACTGTCTCCAAAATGTCTATCAGAGCATGTCATTCTCCACTTCCCATAACAACCAGAAAGAAATCCAAGCTCCTCGTCCCGGTTCTACGCCCTTTATTCTCATACTTGAGCGTGCATCCATTTGTTCATCCTCTTGGATAGTTAGGCTTCTCAATTCCCTTTCTGCTTAGTTTATTTTTAGCTAAAACTTAGGCGATTTCTATTATAAGAAAAATGTTTCTTAGGTACTATGGAAGATAGGATGGTAAGTGCCATTCTGATTTCAGGAAGAGAAACCACCGAAGCGCATCCATAAACGTAGCCCTTCTCTGGTGTTCTCTGTGCCTGCATCAGAGCCCACCCTAGCTTCTGGTGCCAGAAATCCCCACCTCACCTTACAGTCCTTATCTTCCTTCACTTTCTACACCCACTGGGTGAGAAAATCCTCTGATTCATTCCTATACCCAGCCTGTCCCCTTACTTGCCCCCATGGTGTGGACACTGTCCGTGTGTAACTTCAACTCTTACCCTCTAGCGCCCTCCCCTCTGCCCCAGCTGGACAAGCCTCTCCCCCCACGCACCCCACCCCCATTCCACACCCATGCTCTCGAGCAAGTGGGCTCCACCCGCATCTCAGCTACGCTTTGATCAGCTGGTTGACTATTCCGTCAAGACTCAGCCTGAAGGGGGCCTGCTCTCTTAGGCATCCCCTGTCAGCTTCTTGCACCCGACACCCCTTCCAGCCTCTCATACCACAAGGAATCCGACCGACCCACCACCTGCCTCGTCACAACCTGACACTGGGGGAAAACAGAGGGGTGAGGGTGGCAGGGCGTCTAGGCCACATGCTGAGTTTCAAAATGAGACATCTGAACTTAATTTGTTGGATAACGAAGTGATCTCAACATATTTTTGGTTTTGCTTTAAATGTCCAATTCCAGTGAGGACTGAAGTTTGAAGAAAGTGAGATTTGTGGCAAGACAAGCAATTCCTGAACTAATATCCCCCAGGCACATGTAGTAATAGGTTCCTAGGATAAAAATACCAAAATTAAACTCCACTGAACTAATTTCCCTACTTTTTCTCCACTCCCCCAGTCCAAATTTGAAATTATGTTATTTTTGGCTTTGTGATTGGCAATTTTAGGCTTTAAATAATAGATGTATGAGCCTCTATTCCATGTACCATCAACTAAACATCAGCAATATCTCCCACTGAGAATATTAACCTTCTGGTCTTCCCTCTAATTCTCCAACCATTTCTACTTTCCAACTCCTCCCTGCACTCCTACTGTGCATGGGTAAAATTAATTTTTCATTCGGTTTTGTCACTACATTAAATGTTTTGTCCACCTTTTAGATAAGCTGAAAGACTAGGGGCACCTGGGTGGCTCAATGAGTTAAGCCTCTGCCTTCGGTTCAGGTCATGATCTCGGGGTCCTGGGATCCAGCTACACGTCAGGAATCCCTGCTCAGTGGGGAGTCTGCTTCTCCCTCTCCTTCTGCCCCTCCCCACCATATGTGCTTGCTCTCTCATGAGTGAGCATTCTCCCCCCCTTTCAAATAAATAAAATCTTTAAAAAAAAAAAGTTGAAAGACTAATAAATATTATGACGATTATTACCATCAGGGTGAATCTGTAAGCATCCTTCCCTGCAAATACAAGTAATAGGCAAAATTCTTCTCTACTCTTTGAGCCTAATATCCAGACCCTGTCGGTACAAGTCAGTTTAAATGATCCAAAATTTGGGAAGATCTAAAAAAAAAAAAAAAACGCAATATATCCTCTTGACATTCTAAGGGACCACTGTCTAAGAGGCCTACCCAAGGAGGATTTATCTCTATAGAAGAAAGTACTTTTGGTTGACCAAAAGTAGTTACTATTTTTTAGGGCCCAGATTCTTTGCAGTTAGCTAGATACGTTGCAAATGTTTTGTGTCTGCAGAGATGCATGTGATTCATAGCTGGTAGAAAAGACAACCAGGAGTTACAGTTTTATTGCCCTACAGGACAACAAACCAGCTTTGTAGCAAATTTTGTCAAAAACTTGCATCAGCTTTCCTCTCTTGACTATACATATTTGACCCTTAAACAGCATGGGTCCACTTAGATGTGGAGGGTTTTGTTTCTGTTGTTGTAGTTGTTGTTTTGATAAATGCAGTACAGTACTGTAGATGGATTTTCCTTAGGCTTTTCCTAATAAGATTTTCTTTTCCGTAGCTTACTGGATTATAAGAATACAGTAGATAATATATATAACATACAAAATATGTGTTACTCAAACGTTTTGGTTATCAGTAAGGCTTCTGGTCAACAGTGGGCTATTAGCGGCTAAGTTTTGGGGGGGGGGTCAAAAGTGATACGTGGATTTTTCACTGCGTGGAGGTCAGGGCCCCGCCCCCTGAGTTGTTCAAAGGTCAACTGTCCAACTCTCTCCCTCCAAAGCTCTTAGTACTAGCTTTACCATCCTGCCAGTGTCCTCACGGAGGGGTTAAATAAATCTTGAAGCCAAAATACTTTCTATGAGGGTTGTGTTTTCAGTTGTTTTTTTTTTTTGAAAATTATATTTAGAAAATTCTTCACTTCGCTGATGAACAGCCTGGGGTGTGTAGGCTGTCCGGGCCTTTCAGAGCTTCTCTGCACGGCCCTCCGTTCGATTTCAGAGCTGCCCTGGAAAGAGGCAACATCAGCCTGTCCCACTCAGCCCTACTTTAGGCTGGTCCTGATCCTGCACTTTGATATTCCACTGGGTCTGGTGATGGCATTAATTGTTTCCCTTGTCCTGGCACCAGCTGGAAGCACCTAAGGATTCCACCCAAGTGTGTCTTGGGGGAGGGGGTTGGGGGTAGAGGGTAGAAGGGGCTAGGAGAAAGACCAAGGCTTTGCCAGAATAGGGGGCTCTACCCAGGCGGCTTGCCTCAGTTACAATAAAGTCCCATGGGTGACAACAAGGGGTGGCCCCCACCTGGGGATCTGGGACGTGGGAAGGACCGGGGCCGGAGGTGAGTCATCTACACAATAATACTTGAATCTCTGCTCTGGCTGCCACCAAGAAGAAATGGCTGAAGCAAACTGTAGATTCCCACCAACTGAACTGAGAACGCTGTGTGTTGAGAAATCTGGTTGTAGAGCACCTGGGTGGCTCAGTTGGTTGAGTGACTGCCTTCGGCTCAGGTCATGATCCCGGAGTCCCCGGGATTGAGTCCTGCATTGGGCTCCCTGCTCGGCGGGGAGTCTGCTTCTCCCTCTGACCCTCTTCCCTCTCGTGCTCTCTCTCATTCTCTCTCTCTCAAATAAATAAATAAAATCTTTAAAAAAAAAAAAGAGAAATCTGGTTGTAGTTTGAGCTTGCTGTTGAGAACGGTGCTGCCCAGTAAGATAGGCACTGGCCACGTGCAGCTAGATAAATTTAAATTAAAATTAATTAGAGTGAAAAACCCAGTTCCCTCAAGCCCACCAGGCACATTTCAAGCGCCGGCCGGCCACATGTGATTAATGGGCAGCACAGATACAGACCATCTTCTTTAGGCAGAGCTCCACTGGTGACCACTTATCTGAGAGGATTATACAAGCTTATGCAAAAGCAAAGGTCTCAGGAAAGTCTGGCTCCCTTTTTACTTCAAACACTCGCTTCCAAAATACTCAGGATGAAGAGGGACTAAAATTTTCTGTTTTGCTTGAGAGAAAGGAAAAAAAAAAATTTTTTTTTTTTTTTTTTTTTAACTTGGAGAAGAGACATGTGGAAAAGGGGACATGGGTAATAGGTAAACCGGAAAAGGACGCTGAGGGGCAGATTACAAAAAGAAGAGAAGAAGAGAAGCCGGCACGTGCATCTCAGTGTGAGAGAGGGAGAAAGAAGACAATGAGAGCCACTCCCTGGCCAGCCTGGCAAAGGAAATTTGTTCAGCACCATCTCGGATGTTTAATTTTGAAGTGAGTCCTCTTGTGTGCTCCAATCCTCCTCTGCTACCACCAAATCTTACGTGAACGTCTATTTCATACAACAGTCTTGTTCTGGGGATTTGATGATATATACAAAGGACTCAGAGAGCGAAACAAACCAGAGCAGGGAACAGTCCTGGGAACGGAGAGGTTAAGAAGGCACTGAGGATGTGAGTCATCACCAAGAGAGTGTCAGCAGGTAGGAATTCTAGGAAAGACCGGGGAAGGCCCAGTGTAGCCAGGGCATACGATCTTCAGCCTTTTAATGTTTTCAAAAGAAAGTCAGGAGACTGAGCTGGAGACATTTGGGTTGCAAGTGTTTTAAAAAAGTACTGCTATTTTTCGCCTCTGCAATAGAAAAATCTCTGCTTTAAAGACTGAATAACAAGCATCCCTTAGGAAACGAAGTACATTTTGCATTTAAGTAACTTATAAATCAAGTAGAGTTAGGTAAAAAGCAGACTTGCAAGTGGCATGGGAATATAATCAGGGGCTACAATGCAAGCTGCTATGTTAAAGTCTCTAAAAATGAGGCCTACCTCAAAAGCAATACAGAAATAATAAAATAATGCTTACACGCAGTTGCACTGATTACAGTTATTGGCAAAATAACATATACTTTTAAAATAATGACTAGTAGGGGCACCTGGGTGGCTCGGTCGGTTGAGCATCTGCCTTCCACTCAGGTCATGATCTCAGGGTCCAGGGATCGAGACCCACATCGGGCTCCCTGCTCAGCAGGGAGTCTGCTTCTCCCTCTCCCTCTGGCCCCTCCCCTGGCTTGTGCACTCTCTCTCTCTCTCTCTCAAACTCTGTTTAAGATAAACAAAATCTTAAAAAAAAAAAAATAGCGACTAGTAAACACTTTTCTGACCTGTGCATGCTCACCCACAGCCTGACACCCTTCCTTGCCTTCTTTAAACACGTATGTGGAACATAATTTAATATTTGGCTGATCCCTAAGGCCCTCATGATAATGTTGTCACATGGTGCTGAAGGCATTTATGCTCCTTTGTAAGTGGTCCCTTTGCTATGACACTTTTGGGATGCTCAGGCTGTGTTTTCTCAAATTTCTGTCCCCCCCGCTTGCCATCAGCTGTCATTTCCCACTGCTGTTCACACACACCGTAGAAACAAACCTTTTCTGCTTGCATTTTGTTGCCTTTAATATTTTAGCAGCCATGGCGCCAAAGAACTGAATCTTACAGGACTGGGAAACGGTAATAACAGTGGCCACGGTCCAGTTTCTAATACTGTGACTTTCTTGTTTGATATGTTGTTATGAAGAGAGACATCTACTTTATTAAGTGAAAACTTGTTTTGCTTAAATCCTGATATCACTTAAAGTTGAAAGCTGAGCTGGGTTGTAGTCAATCCTTGTTCAAGATTTTGACCTCTACCTCATTTTCAGAGGAACCTGGGTGAAAAGCAATTGCCCTTAGAAGCCCACGCAAATCAGTGTTTTCTAAATATGAGCGAGTTGTGATGATTAATAGCTAAAGAAACTCATCCTGAGAAATAAAAAAAATAACCTCTTGTTCATCAAATCACAGTTCACTTGATAAAGCATAAAAACAGTACTTTTTTCCTCTAATGTGTTTCTGCTTATATGACAGTAGTCAAGATACTCAGCCAGTGATTATATTTAATCTCTTCAAAATGACCTTCTCTGAATCATTAGGAGCCATGTAGTATTTATTTTTAAGTAATCCTGTAGATTTCCGGTGCTTGGGATGCTGCCTGAGGAAACTGCCAAACTTTAGGACACTCTAGTAGATCCAGGAAATGATGTCCCACCAGCTCATGACCAAGGGTCAGTGGTCACTACCTTAGTGACTCTAGTACCCAACCTGGACCTGGCTTACCTGGGAAAAACACTTGTAAGTGCTTCTAAGCCAGTCCTTGGCCTTCTGGGTAAAGTGGATAAAATCAGCCAACTGCAATAACTTACTTTGTATTAAACTTGAACTATATCAAATTGTTGATATTGGTCATTTTTTATTTAAAAGATGAAAACTGTCACACGATTTACCCTAATATTTTGAATCTATTGAGGTTCAGATCCCTATACAGATCTTGAAGATTATCAAGTACTCGCACCATTTCACTTATCAAGAAAAGGAACAAGCAATAGAACCAGACCAAGTTGGAAACATTTCTACCTAAAATACTCTGTAATCTACATCTACAGTGAGTTTGGCAGTTTCAGACATCCTGCTAGTCCCCAGAGAAAGATACGTAAAAGATGGTCTTTGATCTCAAGAAACTCAGAATACAGTAGAAGACACAAAAACAATAAATAAAATGCGAATGCAGTGTAGTATGTGCAAGGGTTGGTGAGTGGTGGCACAAAGAGGTTATCAATTCTTATTGAATGGTTCAAGGATGGGGATCAAAGAGGTAGAGATTTCTCATCTGGGCTTTGAAGGATGAGTAGGAGTTCATCAGTCAAATTAGGAGGAACAAGTGCATTTTAGGAAAAGAGAGCAGCATGCACAAAGCATGTAACAGAATAGTATCTTGGGGGAACTGCCAGGGAATTTTTTTGGCTAAAGCAGAGAGTGTGTGTAGGAAACTGGTGGGAAATGAGGTTGCACTATTAGGCAGGAGCCAAATCAAGGAAGGCCTTGTATTTCACTTTATCCCACAATACGGAGTCATGGAATCCTTTGAAATAGAGAAAAGCAAGTCCTGATTTAGATTTCCAAAAGATTACAATCACAACTTGGGAAGAGAGAAAAAAAGAACAAACAAAAAAAGACTGAAAGAAAACTGCCAAAGAATTAATAGTGGTTGCCTCCAGCAGGCGAAATATTTTCTGAGTCTTCTCATAGCAGAGCGAGCCTAGCTGTTCCTTCAGGGAAGGAGCCAAGCTTGTCCTATAAACAGCTGTCACTTCAATATTTTAATTCAGTACAAGGAATAGTGACCACACTGGGGCCCATCCTTTGCCTTTCTCAATTTTATTTACTTACAAAGCAATTACAGTATAAATCTAGAGGGTATTAGGATACACATTTTGGAAAAACCAAGTCGACAAGTACTGAGTCACATCAGTCCACAGACCTCATGAAAAGGCCCGACAATCCAAACCTCTGAGTGGGCCACCACCATCAGCCACCGCATACATTCCAGTGATTTTGAGGGGAACCAATTCTGACTGGAGATGGAAGTCTTAGCAAGTTGTACATTTCACTTTGCCTCAGCGTCTCCTCACCCTCCCTTGCCCAATCCACCTCAAACTCAAATATAATCCAAGAAATACGATACATTTACAATGCTGATGAGGCTTCAACTCACTGACCTAAACTTTCCCAATAGATTGGTGGCCCCAAGCCCCTGCTCTATCGAAAGTCTGGAGCCAACAGCGCCTTGCAAAGGGCACAAATAATAAATGATAGAAAGCCCGGCCATGCAAAGCTTTCACCCAACTGTTCTGTACGAATGAAACCAGCAAAGCAAACAACTAGCACAAAGTCCAATCACTATTCCATTTATAACAAATACAAAGTTTTATGTAGAAAGCCTGCCAAAAGCACTTCGTTAGGCAAAAACTGTTACTACATGAAACCCATCTGTAAAACCACGGTAATAATAGCAACAACCTTATAAGGTTGTTGTGAAGAATTAAACAAATAATACACACAAGTGCTTAGAAAACTGTCTGGCACTCAGTGAGCACTCAATAATTTATAGCATCATTATCATGATTATATCTGGCACACGGTGAGTGCTCAATAAATTACAGTATCATTATCATTATTATATCTCATAACTTGCCTCTTTCCAACTATTCCAACTTATAAATCTCAAAGATGTTCTTACTTATGTCAAAGACTATTTACTCAATACTGTAATTAAAATGAAATAATTATAAGAATGTTTTGAGAGAAAAGATTAGTAACACTTCTTTACCTCTTCATATCTGTCAAAAATGGCTCCTTCTTGCAAAAAGGAAGGAACTTCCTTCTGCCAGTTAAATTCATAAGGTTTGGCCATGATTACACTCAAGACCTAAAAAACAAAAAAGAACATCTCATTAGTGTGCAAAATTCAAAAACAAGCAAAGACCAAAAGTTAATCGCTTTATATTTATGCGTTTGCAAAAGCTCTTCTTCAGATGCGTAGAATAAGCCCATGAATTGTCTCTTTCTTCTTCTTTCCTTCATCCGATTCTAACTTTCCTTCCCCTTGTCTCTAAACCTAGGGAAACACAGTTGGCCCTTGAACAACACGGGTTTGACACGGGTCCACTTATAGGGGGATTTTTTTTTTTTTTAAATAAATATAGGACAGTACTTAAATGTATTTTCTCTTAGGATTTTCTTAACATTTTCTTTTCTCAAGCTCACTTTATTGTAGAAATACAGTAATATACTACATATAATGTACAAAATATGTGTAACCAACTGTTTATGTTATTGGTAAGGCTTCTGGTCCCCAACAGTAAGCTATTAGTAGTTAAGTTCTGGTAGAGTCGAAAGTTATATGTGAATTTTTGATCACGTGGAAAGTTAGAGCTCCCATAACTCCCACATTGTTCAAGGGTCAACTGTAATATCCACAGCGAGGTGATCAACCAGAGGTGATCATTTGGGAAGCTTCCCCTCCCTCTTTGAATAATATAAGATAATAAGATATATATTTTAATCTGATGGCAACAGAAAAAAGAATCCACAAACCTGACCCTCTTTACAGGAGAGGCCTGCTGCAAAGGGTGGGTGGTTCTACAAGCCTACACTGTGAGCCTAAAGGTGGATGCATAGGCAGTGGAGTCCACTGATTGTTGGGTTGCAGAATCAAATAGAAGTAACTGGAATTTTTTTATTGCTCTTGGTTCTCTCAAAAGCTCTCTCACCCCTTCCTCACATGGGCCCCTCAGGGAACTGCAAAAGGTCTGCTTTCTAGCATGGGCAGCATATGACACTGAAAGAGAGCATGGGCATTCTTCAGGGTGGCTGCCTGCACTTAGGAAGAAGTCAGCACTCCTTCTACCCACACTTCTTAGCATTACGCACCATGGTGTACCTGTAGTAGTTGCAAGCAGGACATTTTCAATGAAAAGGTCAGCATCCAACAAAGAATTACCAAGTATTTAAGTGATGCCAAGATCATGAAAGATGGACACCAAACCCAGTAAGTAGAACTGACACCTGAGAAAACAGAGTTAACAGGACCGATAGAACCTGACTTTGGGGGCACCTGGGTGGCTCAGTTGTTAAGTGTCTGCCTTCGGCTCAGGTCATGATCCCAGGGTCCTGGGATCGAGTCCCACATCAGGCTGCCTGCTCTGTGGGAAGCCTGCTTCTCCCTCTCCCACTCCCACTGCTTGTGTTCCTGCTCTCACTATGTCTCTCTCTGTCAAATAAATAAATAAAATTTTAAAAAACAAACAAAAAAAGAACCTGACTTTGGCTTACGTGTGGCTAATAAGTGTGGGAGGAAACAGTGCATTCAGTTCCAAAAATATAATTAACTAGAAATTTAAAAGTGATTGTTGAAATCAAACTCTTAACAGGTAAGCTGAATTATAGAGAACTCAGCTGAAGGGCTGAGCCAAGGGATTCTCAGAGAAATGCAACACAAAAAGAAAGCACAATGGAAAAATTTAGAGAGGTGGGAAACAGAAGCCGAGGGTTCAACGATGACCCAACAGAACAGCTTCTTCTATTAGAAGGCAAGAAAGCAGAGCCAGTGGAAGGACTAATCAAAGCAACGGTGGAAGAACACTTCTGAAATCTGGATATTTGCATATTCAGATTTGAGTCCTCAGCATGAATATCTGAGTCCTCATTTGAAAAAAATCCACTAATGCAAGCAGTATAAATGGGGAGAGGGGAGATACACACACCTAAACATACCTTCGGGGGACACTGAGACAAAAGATATTAAGGGAAGTTAAAAATTCCTCAGAGATGCACAGAAAGAAGACAATTCAGAGGTGAATGACAAGCAGACAGAAATCAGGCATACTGTCTGCAATACTGCAACCTCAAAAGTCTGAGGGGCAATAATTTTGGACTTGAAATTGTGTCCGATCAACTAATAGCTTAATGTTTAGGAGAAAATAGAGGTATTTATGGACTTGCAAGTTATAAGAAAGATTTAATGACCTACTCTGAAAGATTTAAGGTGTTACATGCTCTGTCATGAAGAAAAATGTAGAAAAGGGATAGAGGAAGTAATGCGGACACAGTGAGAGAAGAAAGAAGAAAAAAAGTCTGCTCTTAAGTTTTACTTACTATACAAAAAAAAAGACAAAGAAATTATAATAATCTTGCTCCTAATTTGCTGATTATATCAATACAGAGGTTGTGGCAACTGACGTGGTGAGAGGAAAGGTAGTACGGACCAAAGGGATGTTAATCATTTTGGGAGTGGAATATCGGTATTTGAGACTCTAGACACTGGCAGAAAAATAGAAGTTTAAGGGGCATCTGGGTGGCTCAGTTGGTTAAGCGACTGCCTTCGACTCAGGTCATGATCCTGGGGTCCTGGGATCAAGCCTCTCATCTGGGCTTCCTGCTCAGTGGGGAGCCTGCTTCTCCCTCTACCCCTACCCCCCTGCTTGTGATCTCTCTCTCACGCGCTCTAATAAATAAATAAAATGTTAAAAAAATAGAAGTTTAAGAATTTAAGAATTTTCCTATAGGAAATTAAAAATGGAAAGTAAAACCTGCACACTGTTAGAGGGGGAAAACAGAACAAAGAAACATGAGTCCCCTTTAAAAAGAAAACAGATGAGGGGAGCGAGGGGAAAAAAGAACACACTATAAATGGAAAACACCAAATAAAATGACAACATATCCCTAGCTATAATACATACGAATTGGCTAAATTCATTTATAAAAAGAAAAGACAGAGGCTTTGACATTAGGTAACATTATAGTTGTTTACCAGAAATATTTATAAAAAAATGATACAGGAAGTTCAAAAATGAAGGGATGAAAAACAACAACAACAACGTAATAGACACATGCTAGGAAGAAAAGCGAACAGGGGTCCACAGTAATGGAGCAGACAAAACAGATGCAGGGAAAACAGCGAGAGACAGTGACAAATCATATTAGGAAAAGGGATGATCACAATTATTTAGCAGTCATTAATATTAAAGCATGTGAGCACACAGCATCAGAACATATACTGGAAAACTGGTAAATTACAAAGAAATCTGGCAAAGTCACAAACATATTAGGAGACAATGAATGATTCTCAGAAATGAAATGAGACAAAAATGTAAGGATATTGAGGATGTGAATATCACACTGACTAGTTTAATCAAAACAGTTTAGATGACTTAAACACATTACTGAATTTAGACATGCCCCTGCCTCTTTCTTTACATATATACATATATAAAATATATACATATATAATATTGAATCCTGAGTATAATAGATAATATATTACTATGTTTTCTTCACTCCCTCTTTGTATTCCGGGTACCCCATACACACATATAATAATCTCAGAATCTAATCATAATTGGGACATAGAGAAAAGCCTCAGCATTTTTCAAAAGGCAGAAATTAAGGTGGCCATGCTCATTGGCCCCAACTAGGCCAACTTACAAATTAATGAGAGCACATAAAATCTATATGCATACAAGTTCAATATAAACATACACAGACTTCTAAATAATTCTTCAGTAAAGCAAAATAGTCAAAGCAAAAATTATAAGTTTCTTAGAAATGAAAGGTGGGAGCACTGTGCATCAAAACCTAGGTATGTAATATATAGCCAAAAATTGTTTAAAAATGATCAGTAAAAGTTAATTGCTTTCTAAATATTTACATGAGATAAGCATTTGGCAAGTGCTGGGGAGAGAGAAGGATGGGGAAGGAGGAGGAAGATGTATAAACTCACAATGTGCATGATGACAAGGAGGTATAATTACACACAGAAGAAAAACACATGACAGAATACTATGTTTAATTTTAACCAAAATATCTAAACACCTAAATAAAGTGGATGGGTTTTTCAAAGTTAAAATAAATTTGACTCAAAAAAAAAAAAAAGAGAATACTTAAATTGAACAGTGACTTTGGAAGAAATTGAAAAAAAATAATAAAAGGGGGAGCCTGGGTGGCTCAGTTGTTAAGCATCTGCCTTCGGCTCAGGTCATGATCCCAGGGTCCTGGGATCGAGCCCCGCATTGGGCTCCCTGCTCGGCTGGAAGCCTGCTTCTCCCTCTCCCACTCCCCCTGCTTGTGTTCCTGCTCTCACTGTGTCTCTCTCTGTCAAATAAATAAAAATCTTAAAAAATAATAATAATAAAAGATTAGACCCAACATAGGTTTATAGGTGAGTTCTAACAAATTTTCAAGGAAAAGGCAAATCCTACACACCTAACATTTTTCCAGGACATAAGAAAAAATAAGTTACTACCTGACTTATTCCACAAGTCCCATCATTGGGTCCTGACAAGGACACCATAAGGTAGGTGAACAAAACACCAACCAATGTCAGAGTTCAATTCTCACAGAGAAAAAATTCTAGCTAAAATATGAGCAAATCTATACCAGAAAGTTGCTAAAAGAAGATGAACTCAACCTAAATGTGAAAGGTCTCTAACACATACTATTAAATAAAAATAGGAAGCCACAGAATGATATATGAACAGTGTGATACCATTTACCTACATACACAGCTACAGAATAAGAGCAATGTAATACCACCTATGTAAACACACAGACATGAGAAAAACCTATATATTTCTTTAGGTACATAAATGTGTATATAAATTATTAAAACATTTGGAAATTTATGGGGCACATGGGTGGCTCAGTTGGTTATTAAGCATCAGACTCTGGGTTTTTGCTCAGGTCATGATCTCAGGGTTGTGATATTGAGTCCAGTGTTGGGCTCCATACTGCTGAGCATGGAGCCTGCTTGGGATTCTCTCTCTCCCTCTGCCCCTCCCCCCACTCACATTCTCTCACACTTGTGCCACCCCCCGCCAAAAAAAGGAGTTTATAACCCTATCTACTTCTGGGGAAGAAATAAAGATTGAGGCTGAAAATCAAGGTATCTTAATGTTATCTTTGTGATGCACATTTTTATTATAGGAATGTATTCTTGCATGTATGTGCTGTGAGGAATTCTTAACCTCAGGAAACAACTGAAGGTTGCTGGAGGGGTGGGGGGTGGGAGGGATGGGGTGGCTGGGTGATAGACACTGGGGAGGGTATGTGCTATGGTGAGCACTGTGAATTGTGCAAGACTGTTGAATCAGACACCTGTACCCCTGAAACAAATAATACATTATATGTTAAAAAAAAAAAAAGAAGAAGATAGCAGGAGGGGAAGAATGAAGGGGGGGAATCAGAGGGGGAGACGAACCATGAGAGACGATGGACTCTGAGAAACAAACTGAGGGTTCTAGAGGGGAGGGGGGCAGGGGGGACGGGTTAGCCTGGTGATGGGTATTAAAGAGGGCACGTTCTGCATGGAGCACTGGGTGTTATGCGCAAACAATGAATCATGGACCACTACATCCAAAACTAATGCTGTAATGTATGGTGATTAACATAATAAAAAAAAGGATGCAAATTTCAAAGAGAAAAAAAAAGTTTAAATCCTACAGATAAGCAGATGTGTTATTCTTTTTTTTTTGAAGATTTTATTTATTTATTTATTTTTTATTTTTTTTACATTTTCTCTTATTTTTTTTCTTCTGATGAGAAATAATTCTTTTTTTTCTATTTTCTTTTTTTATTAATTTTTTTATTGTTATGTTAATCACCATATATTACATCATTAGTTTTTGGTGCAGTGTTCCATGATTCATTGTTTGTTCATAACACCCAGTGCTCCATGCAGAACGTGCCCTCCTCAATACCCATCACCAGGCTAACCCATCCCCCTACCCCCCTCCCCTCTAGAACCCTCAGTTTGTTTTTCAGAGTCCATCATCTCTCATGGTTCGTCTCCCCCTCTGACATACTCCCTTTTTCTTCCTCTCCTGTTATCTTCTTCTTTTTCTTTTTTCTTAAAATATGTTGCGTTATTTGTTTCAGAAGTACAGAACTGTGATTCAACAGTCTTGCACAATTCACAGTGCTCACCGTAGCACATACCCTCCCCAATATCTATCACCCAGCCACCCCATCCCTCCCACCCCCAACCACTTGCAGATGTGTTATTCTTTAGTCCCAAACAATTTAAAACAGCAGAAGAATGTATTAAGTCATGTTTCAGGGCAGCTTCCTCACAACGGCAACCATTGCTGTTTGAAGGAGGAACTACTCCATTACTCACTACTGACCAGGCTAAAGGCAGGTGAAAGCAGGAAGGGCGTCCTAACCAGCCCGGCTGAGGTTCATCAGCACCAAGGCTTCGCATGGAAAGCCAAGATGAGCCAGGCGGCAGAGAGTTTGAGAAGGGAGAGGTGTTTCATCCCAGTCCACATGTCTGTATCCCCAATCCTGACTGTCGTTGGGTCTCTCTTCCTAATTCTCTCCATTCCTATCAGTTCGTCTTTCTCTGTGTCTTTCCAGGTCTTTTTCTTGGTGTCTATACTGGAGAGACAGACACCTACACACAGCCCGTTCACCCAAGGTGGGTTAGAAGCGAGCTTCTGGTACAATGCTGTGCATTCACGCTTTCTATGCCATAAAACAGATCTGCAGAGCAAAACAGACCTGTCAGGCTCTCATGGATGTGTTTATTCAGTGATCTGTAATGAGAATAACCAACTACAGAGAGCTAAGTGATAGCAGTGAAGACAGATGAGAGAGCTAAACGGTGGCCTCCCCGGTTGTCCAGACTTCAGAAATCAGTGGGCAAAACACCTCTCCT
The DNA here is from genome assembly GCF_037043125.1 of Eumetopias jubatus. Classification (NCBI taxonomy): domain Eukaryota; kingdom Metazoa; phylum Chordata; class Mammalia; order Carnivora; family Otariidae; genus Eumetopias; species Eumetopias jubatus. The sequence goes on from NW_028274815.1 coordinate 105,833,687, forward strand.
TCGTGGAACTTTGTGTTCTATGATTTTTCACTCCTCAACCACCCCTTTTAATATTTCCCTTTGATTTTATTTTAAAGAAAACAGCAATGACAGGCTTCTGATATGAAATGTTTATATCGAAAATGAAAAGAAAGCTTCTATCGACTTGCATCATCTTTCATTGGTTTAACTGGTTCTCCCAGGATCTTTTCAGCAAAAGGACACAACACGGTCCCCAGTACACAATGTTTCTTAGATTTCACTATTATCTTTACCACTAAAATATTCATCTCTACCTTGGGTACAAATTTCATCACAGTGGTCTCATTATGGGAAGAACTTAGGTGGGGGCTAATGGAAAGAGGGTACTCTTGACCTCAATCTCTTAAGAGATCTGCAGTGGAGATGGTAGCTCATTTCACGGCTTACTTTTTCAGAGCTTTGGGGTTCTGAACAATATAAGTGGCATTTTCACAAAATGACACCGGAGTATCCTGAATCTCCTCAACTTTGAATCGGTGTGTGGGGGCTGTTCTTTGCATTGCCCCGGAAATACGTTCTTGGGTACAGCATCAGGAGCAGCGGTGGCTTAGTTTATGTAGATGGTATAACTATGACCTACAGACTCAAAAACATCAGCCCAGCCTTCACAGCAGTTTGATCCAGGTAATTGATTTTAAAATGGTAACAAATGAAGGACCATGTCGTAGTCCAACTGACTCCAGAGAAAATTAAAGAGACCGTTCCTTATTTTAAAAAAGGCAGAGAGGGCGGTAATGGCCACTCTATGACTATGTCATTTTTGCAATCATCTCAAAGCTCCACCTACCAGCTGCTTAAAAGAAAAAAAAAAAATGCTTTCCCTGTGCCATGCCAAAGCCTCCTCTTCTCAAATTCTCTGGTTGGCCTTCTAAGGCCTCACTTACACAGGATACTTCAAGGTTCAATTGCCTCCCCCACTTCCCTAGAGCACCACCTCTCCCTATAGAGCCCACAGGAAAGGGTCCTCCTCCTCCTCGAGGGACACAGGAAGTGAAGGAGAATTTACACAAAGAATGGATATGTAACTTGGCACCTTTTCCAGAGTAAACACTGGAGTGAGCAGCTACTGGAAGGATGCCAGTGGGCTTTTAAATAGTCTCATTGTTTCTCAATTCTTATGCAACTGGAACAGATTAGCTATTGCACTGGCTGCAGAGGAAAAGCTCCCTGGACTGCAGAGCTTGGCAGAGAGGGGACAAGACAGGAGGGGAGCCCTAGAAGGCCTTGCTTCATAACAAGTGGCAAAAAGCTCCTTCTAAAGAAGATGATGAGAAACTGAAAGTGTTAGGAAAGGTCAACAGGGGAGCTCAGGCAGGCTACTGGGGACCAATTACCAAATTTTCAAGTAAGACATGCACATTATGCATGACGATGGCCTTCCATCCATTCATCCGCTCAGGTGAGGAGAACTGGGGAAGAACGGTTCTTTATTTGTTGGCCACTCTGCCCTGCATCTTTAAATCTGCTGTCTTGTCTCCCTGGCTGGACCTATTCTCAAGACCTACAGACTTACAAGACCACCTATCCTAGATATGCTGGATCAATTCTGAAGTCAACTCTGCCCATCCCACACCACCTCCCCAGACAGTTGGGTCAAAACTTTGGGGAAGAATTTTTTGATTCTGGACACATGCCTCATGTTCTGGTAGAGAGTGAACAGGGAGAAGTATGTGAAATCAGGTATATTTAAGGTCCTGGTAGGCTGGATAATGTCCCCCTACCTAAAGATACCCACATTCGAATCTTTGAAATCTGAGTGTTACCTTACATGGCAAAAAAGAACTCTGTAGATGTGATTAAGTTAAGGGTCTCAGGATGGGGAGATTATCTTGGATTATCCAAGTGGGCCCTAAATGAAATCATCATTAAGTGTCCTCATAAAAGGGAGGCAGAGGGAGATTTGACACAGACAGAAGAAGCTGAAGCAATGTGACCACAGAGGCAGAGACTGGAGAGATGCCACCACAAGCCAAGGAGTGTTGGGAGCCACAAAGAGTTGAAAGAGTCAAGGGACAGATTCTCCCCTCTCGCCTGGATGGAGATGGCCCCACAAACACCTTCATTTCAAACTTCTGGCCTCTAGAACTGTGAAAGAATAAATTTCTGTTGTTTTCAGCCACAAGTTTGTGGTAATTTTTTTTTTTTTTTAACAGCTGGAGGAAAGGAGTAAAGATATTTCTACAGTATAACTTTCCCAGGATCCAAATGTCTTTTAACAATTTTGCACCTCCACAATAAATATAAACTTTAAATATACCTTGCAGATTCCCCCAAATCAACCAAGACAGTCTCCATTTTTTGTTTCTATTTGTGAACAAATCCATTGGAAAAATCACTTGCTTCCACATGATAACATATAGTTTTGAAGCAAACAAAAATGCACTGTGGCTCACATTTGAATTTCCTTTAGTGTAACTTTTATCTTCTACCTTCAACCTTATGACAAAAATGTTCCAGAAAAAAATTAATCCCTTTCTATCCAACCATACAAATCCCATTAAACTAAATAACCCATGGCCTGAGGTGATCCCATGATGAGAACAACTAAGGTTGTCTTCCAGAACACAGAGGGCTGGGATAAAATTTCCACCGATTTAACATGAATTAGTTGATTATCAAACACATTTCAATGTCTTGCTCTTCAATCTTTAAATAAGATACCCTTATATTCCTAAAAACATCTACATTGGATCGCCCAGAGCTTTGAATAAATGGCTTCCCTTCAAGGGACCTAATTTGACACTGATATATTGCATCATTAATGACAATTTCCCCCTTTTGCTAAAAATACTTCCTTTTTCATCAAGCCATTAAGTAGCCTTTTCCAAAAGCACATAAAGAGTGCAAGATTATGAAAATGACTATTAATAGGCAATGCTGTTGAAGGTTGGGGGTAAGTGCATTCTTGTACAGTTTGGAGAAAAGGAATTTTGCAATCCATTTCTATAGCCTTGAAACATCCATACATGCACATTTTTTACAACAGAAAAAGATTAGCAAAACATGCACATTTTTTACAACAGAAAAAGATTAGCAAAACATATACCAAAACACAAGATATACAAGTAGTATATCTCAGTGATAGAATTTTAGGTGATATTTTAATAGATTTTCTGTGTGTTTTAAAATACTTACAGTGACTATGTTCTTTTTAAAGATTTTATTTATTTGACAGAGAGACACAGCAAGAGAGGGAACACAAGCAGGGAGAGTGGGAGAGGGAGAAGCAGGCTTCCCGCCAAGCAGGGAACCCGATGCGGGGCTCGATCCCAGGACCCTGGGATCATGACCTGAGCCGAAGGCAGATGCTTAACCATCTGAGCCACCCAGGTGCCCCAACAGTGACTATAATTTTTATATTCAGGAAAATATGTTCTCTAAAGAGAAGATGACATTAAAAATCTTAATTTAATATAAATAATGTCCATGTTTTCCAACAGAAATCCCAGCAAGAACAAAGAGCAGGAAGAAACTAATAAAACTATAAAAAATGTTCTCCTTTTCAAGATTTAAAATCTTGACTGTACATTGGGAGCCTTCACACACACCGATTATGACTGGTTCCTAGGAAGAGCTACTTAATAATACTGATTAATGGGGCATCTGTGTAGCTCAGTCTGTTAGGCAACTGCCTTCAGCTGGGGTCATGATCTCAGGGTCCTGGGATCAAGCCCCACATCAGGCTCCCTGCTCAGTGGGGAGCCTGCTTCTCCCTCTCCCATTCACCCTGCTTGTGCCTTTCTCTCTCTCTGTCAAATAAATAAAATCTTTAAAAAATAATAATACTGATTAAAATTTGGGTATTAACTCCAAAGCCTCTACTGTACTTATCCTTGGGAGCAAAACAGATTATGGTCGTGCTTGATTTAGTCTTTAATAAACTCTGAACTACAAAGAAACCTAAAGCCTCTGCCATGATAAATCTATAAAATTTACCATAAATATGTAATAAATATTTTATCAATAAAGCACCACCTGGTTTAAAATAATTTCCTGGCATTTATAAAACACACACACTGAATAGAAATAAAATGAGAATGGCAAACATCTGCTCTTTGTCTCTATCTTCCCTCAACATTAGCAAGAGGCAGGTGTTTCTTAAAATTTAATAATTATAGAAGAGATGAATAAAAATACTATGAATTTACCTTTATAAATTCATTAGGGGATACCTATGATCATATTATTGGCTTTATTACATAAGAATTTTATAAAACATCTAGAAGATGTTTTGTTATCGGGACTATTTAGTACCAGCTTAATTTGAATATAATGAATAATTGCTAACATATAATTCAGTCTGTAATGACCAATTTGCAAAGAAATCAGAATATGACAAAGTATACAGTTTTCCAAGGAAAGAACTGGTTTGTTTCAGAAGATTGTTTGGATATTGGTTGTTTGCCTACAATAATTCCCTTGAAAAGGACATCTAAGTTCATGTGTCAACCCTTCAAGAGCCTCTTAAATACAGTGAGGGCTGAAACTGTATTAAAAGTAGTTGTCCAAAAGCAGGAAAGAATGTCCAATGGAAAAAAGACAGTCTCTTCAACAAATGGTGTTGGGAAAATTGGACAGCCACATGCAGAATGAAACTGGACCATTTCCTTACACCACACACAAAAAGAGACTCAAAATGGTTCAAAGACCTAAATGTGACACAGGAGTCCATCAACATCCTAAAGGAGAACACAGGCAGCAACTTCTTCGACCTCAGCCATAGCAACTTCTTCCTAGAAACATCACCAAAGGCAAGGGAAGCAAGGGCAAAAATGAACTATTGGGACCTCATCAAGATAAAAAACTTTTGCTCAGCAAAAGAAACAGTCCACAAAACCAAAAGACAACCGACAGAATGGGAGAAGATATTTGCAAATGACATATCAGATAAAGGGCTAGTATCCAAAATCTATAAAGAACTTCTTAAACTCAACACCCAAAGAACAAATGATCCAATCAAGAAAGAGGCAGAAGACATGAACAGACATTTTTTCCAAAGAAGACATCCAAACGGCCAACAGACACATGAAAATGTGCTCAATGTCGCTCAGCATCAGAGAAATCTATATCAAAACCTCAATGAGATATCACCTCACACCAGTCAGAATGACTAAAATTAACAAGTCAGGAAATGACAGATGTTGGTGGGGATGTGGAGAAAGGGGAACCCTCCTACACTGTTGGTGGGAAAGCAAGCTGGTGCAGCTGGAAAACAGTATGGAGGTTCTTCAAAAAGTTGAAAATAGAGCTACCCTACGATCCAGCAATTGCACTACTGGGTATTTACCCCAAAGATAAAAATGTAGGGATCCGAAGGGGTACGTGCACCCCGATGTTTATAGCAGCAATGTCCACAATAGCCAAACTGTGTAAAGAGCCAAGATGTCCATCGACAGATGAATGGATAAAGAAGTGGTATATGTATGTACACACACACACTGGAATATTACACAACCATCAAAAAGAATGAAATCTTGCCATTTGCAACAATGTGGATGGAACTGGAGGGTGTTATGCTGAGCAAAATAAGTCAATCAGAGAAAGACATGTATCATAAGACCTCACTGATATGAGGAATTCTTAATCTCAGGAAACAAACTTGAGGGTTGCTGGAGTGGTGGGGGGTGGGAGGGATGGGGTGGCTGGGTGATAGACATTGGGGAGGGTATGTGCTATGGTGAGCACTGTGAATTGTGCAAGACTGTTGAATCACAGATCTGTACCTCTGAAACAAATAATACAATATATGTTAAAAAAAAAAAAAAAAAAGGAAGCTAGCAGGAGGGGAAGAATGAAAGGGTGAAATTGGAGGGAGAGACGAACCATGAGACACTATGGACTCTGTAAAACAAACTGAGGGTTCTAGAGGGGAGGGGGGTGGGGGGATGGGTTAGCCTGGTGATGGGTATTAAGGAGGGCACATTCTGCATGGAGCACCGGGTGTTATACGCAAACAGTGAATCATGGAACACTACATCAAAAACTAATGATATAATGTATTGTGATTAACATAATAAAAAAGTAGTTGTCTATGGGGTGCCTGGGTGGCTCAGTCAGTTAAGTGTCTGCCTTTGGTTCAGGTCATGATCCCAGGGTCCTGGGAAGGAGCCCCATGTCCAGCTCCATGCTCAGTGGGGAGTCTGTTTCTCCCTTTCCCCCACCCATGTTCTAATAAATAAATAAAATCTTTGAATGAATAAATGAAGTCTGTGACTGGGATTCTCTGACCTGATGATGCCTTGCTACTTGCCTCTTGCCTCACAGTTAATTCCCACTAAACAGATCAGCAGGCACCCAGCTTTAGGGAGTGATATTGGTGGATGAGGCTGACAGCAGTGGGGGCCTATCTGCTTATGATGTCCTCTGACGTTTCCGACTCCTAAATGTTTAGTGAGTCCCTGGCTTACCAGTATTTTGATCTTCCAGAAACAAAAGATATAATTTGCATATTAATGATTTTTACAGTAGTAAATTATAGACACGACTTCTAAAAATAGTTTACTAGGATGCAAGATAAATCGACTTTTAGAATTTGAAAATATATAGTGTGAGGGAGGAACCTGGGGAAAGGGTTACATAAATTAACTTCATGTAACAACAAATCTGTTTTAGGGGGACTTTTTCTTTGTATATAAAAATTCTGCGAAGTAAAAACATTTTATTTCTTTTGTGTCTCTGAAATAGAGTACCTATTTTTACTAAGGGTTACAACAAAACAGCAAAAATTGTTTTATTACTACTGAGAATGTAAGATAAACTGAGTTAAACCATCAGCCCCGAGAATTATAACAGTCCTGAGAAAACAATTAGGCAAACCTGAAATACCTGTAAGCAAGGACAGGGCTTTTTTTTTTTCCTCCCTCTCTCCCAAGTGGAAGAATTGTCACTATTTTCAAGACCAGAACTAACAGAATATTCAGCGGTGCATCTAGTTTACCAGCACAAAAACAACTTCTCCCTTAGTAGCAGGTATTAGTCACACACCACAACGTCTGAAAAGAGTTCAGCCCTTCTCATTCCCATAAGGAGGACTCTCATAAGGTCTGAGGAATAGAAAACAAAACTGCAAAAACTGTACTGACAGCGTAAGTACATTAAGTACATTTCGATGGAGCTCAAACATAAATTATACAAATCATGGTCTCTCTTGGATCTTGTTTCAGGGTGTTCTTGATTGTGCAGCTAAGATAGTAGTCTGTAGTTTTGTTCTTGGAGAGCCCAGGGATTCCGGGGTGGGGACTATGAAAATGGGGGCTTGGACTGATCTCTCACTCTTAGTTTCTCAACTAGAACATTCTCTGAACTACTGACAATAATACCTGGATAGCCAAGGTGGAGACTCCAGGCAGGAGCACGGGGAAAAGACCAGAGTAGGCTTAAGTCCCGTGGCCTTGCCTAGATCAGTGGTTCTCAGAGTGTGGTACCCAGTCAGTAAATATCATCTGGGAACTGATTACACATGCAAAATTTCAGGCCTCACACCCAGACCTTCTGAATCAGAAACTCTGGGGTGTGGGCCAAAACTTCCCTGACTTATGATGGGGTTATATCCCCATAAACCCACCCTAAGTTGAAAATATCTTACGTGGAAAATGCAGTTAATATACTCAACCTACTGAACATCACAGCTTAGTCTGGCCTACCTTAATCTGCTCAGAACAGTTAACATGAGCTTGCAGTTGGGCAGAATCAGCTAACATAAAGCCTATCTGATAATAAAGCATTGAATATCTCATGTGATTTATTGAGCACTGTACTAAAAGTGAAAACCAGAAGGGCTGTATGAGTACAGAATGGTTCTGAGTGTATCGGTTGTTTACCCCCGTGATGGTGTGGTTGCCTAGGAGCTATGGCTCACGCCACCGCCCAGCAGCACAAGAGAGCATTATATTGCATAGCACTAGCCCGGGGAAAAGAGCAAAATTCAAATTTTGCAGTACAGTTCCTGCTAAATGTGTATCATCTTCACAGCGCCATAAAGTAGAAAAATCCTAAGTTGAACCATCCTAAGTTGGAGACCATCTGCATAGTGAGGGCACTCAGTAAATATAGGATGAATGAATGAATGAATGTTCTATGGAAGAGCTCCCAACCAAGACTAAAAGCAGCTAGGGACAATAAGCTCTTCCCCCATTACCCAAATGTGCAGGTCAGTCCCATTTTTGTATACACCCACCCTTTTCTCCAAGATCCTGAAATGCTGTTTCCAGGCTCCTGTTTCCAACTCATACCCTGCAGCCCCCCACCCCCCAGACCCCCCTTGGCACCTGGCTGGAACTCAGCCTGTGGAATGTTTCCACTCCTCACATGGTTCTGCAGCTGATTGGTCCTATGCATCACTTCTTCACTGACTGTACATCCCAATCCCCACCTCTGCTGTGTCCCACCCTTGAGCTTGGACCTCTGAGCACTGAAACCCCTTGAGGATGAGTCAGATAGGCACCTGGGTCCTCAAAGGTGGGAACACATCCTAGACATGTCCTCATGAGGTGTGTGGTTTTCTTTTCCATAGAGACTGCCTCTTTAGACCCACCGGACTGCTCATAAGGTCCTCCTCTCTTGTGCCCAGCCCTCCACACTTTGCCCTTCATTTGCCCTTGGACTGGCTCTACCACAATTAGGCAAAACATCACCAACATGAATCATACATGTCAAGAGAGAAAGCTCTCTTTAGAGGCTTGATTTAGCCTTAATTATCTGAATATTTCAAAGGAAAGATTTTTATTTTATCTTTGCTTGAATAATCTATCTGAATGGTGCCTCAGGCATGTGTATGGGATAAGTTTGATGACTGCAAGACAGGACTTCACAAAAACAGGGAAACTGCCTGGGACTAGAAGCAGGCACAAATTCAAGGGCTTGAGAAATCCTTTATTTTAAAAACTATTTTCTTATTAAAATAAACATACAGACAACGGGCTCTTAAATTTAATCAAGATTCCTGATATTTAAGTGTTCTCCAAGCAAATTTATAAATAGGCCTTTGCTATTATTACACAGGAATCATAAGAGGATAAAGTATAAGGCAGTGTATTGGAACTGAGTCCAGACCATAAAAGGAGAAAATATTTTTCCTTAGGTTTTGAGCTAAAAGGTATCCAAATTTAAGTTTTTTTTTTTTTTAAGATTTTATTTATTTATTTGACCGACAGACACAGTGAGAGAGGGAACACAGCAGAGGGAGTGGGAAAGCAGGCTTCCCGCTGAGCAGGAAGCCCAATGAGGGGCTCAATCCCAAGCCGCTGGGATCATGAACAGAGCTGAAGGCAGACGCTTAACGACCAGGCCATGCAGGTGCCCCCAAATTTGTTTTTCTATGTTCATACACACAGATGTACACCACAACCCGAAAATAACCTGTGGGCAAAGAGATGTAATCTCTATAAATTCAAGTCTCACACAAATTTAATGATTTTCTTACATGTTCAAAATTGCTTCACCTCTGTTCTTGAAATGCCTAAACTAAGGACAGAGATGGAACTCATCAAGATAGGGAGGAAAAAAGGACCTGGAATTTGAGGTTTTACAAGATATTTTTTTTTCTATTTGTGCAAATGCTGTGAAAAATCCACAAACTTTTCTCCCTTGTTTTTTATGCAATTTTTATACAATTAGTCTGAAAGGAAAAAGCAGCAAAATCTTTAACCTCAGTTCATTGGTGGAAGAAATGTTATCTTTTCAGGGTTTCTTTTTTTAATTTTTTCCAGATGTGGCATCATAATGGATCATGATTTCCAATGAGGCAGGGAATTTACTGTGTGTTGGCTTACGTGAGAGGGTACATAACACTAGGTGTACATACTACGGGGCCCCTGGGGGGCTCAGTCAGTAGAGCATGCCACTCTTGATCTCAGGGTCATGAGTTTAAGCCCTACGATGAGCGCAGAGCTTACTAAACAAACTAGGTGTACATATTAGAATATACACTGTCTTTGACTTTGATAGACCATCAGGAGACCGAACACTTCATGTTTCACCATCATTTGCCTTAAGAAATACCAGCACCAGTGTTCACGCCCTTTGAAATAGGTCTTACAATGGACATTAGAAAAGTGAATTGCAACGATCCAAATTTTATGGTTAAGTAATTTGGCCATGCCCTAAAAACAATAGGTCTGACTTTAATTATGACACTGTTTCCACAATTAATATTAAACTAATAGGACTTGTACAGCCTGCTGGAATGGAAGGGGGGGCCGTCAGAATGGATGAACTAGACTCCAGTCCCAGCTCTGTCCCAACTTGCTGTGGTTTCTGGAGAAAGAGCCTTAAGCTCTGGGAGCCTTAAGTTTCCTTGTCTGTAAAAGTCAGAGGCTGAAGCAGTCATTTTTCGGATCCCATCTAGCTCCAGTTGGTTTGATTAAAAATTATTTGGGCTTCAAATAAATGTAGATGTTATTTAAAAACCCTATGTGCCCTTCCTGAAATAGATTTTATGTCCTAAAATTAAAGCCACATTCAGATGGCTCCAAGTGAGATTAAAAACAATGCATTACTATTGTGTATTGAAGAGCAGCTGACAAGGTAATGACAGGGTGACATTTCTAGAACAGCTCTTCAGTAGCAAAGCGGACTTTCAAGATGCCAAATGCTTGCCCATTTCTGGTAAGGTCAACAGCCCTCAAATAATTGTTCCTTTCATATGATGTGTGCTTTTACTGGATTATTTTAAAACGTGTTTGCTTCCATTGCTTATATAGAAACTGAAAAACATCCCTCACTCTCACAAAGCCTGGAGGCAATGGGAAGGATATCGGAGGTCAGAGAAGTCGGATGTGAAGCAATTCCCAAGGGTTCATGGTCGTATTTTATTTTAGCAAATGTCTTCAGCTTCTAATTCAAGCCATATCAGCAGGCTGGGAAAAAAGAGCAAAATCAGAGATTCTTGAATGAAATTCCCTGCCCCTTTGTTGGATAAACCCTTGGATCCCCCTCCCCCCCGCCAGTGTCATCACTAACAAGAAAATTGCTGAAAATCACTTGGGTCCTTGTGTCTGCAATCAATTATTTTGTTTCTTCAGGGGTAAAGTTTGACCCAGCATATTTTAAAATGCTGCAAGATTGCAGGCAAGTTTCAAAGACATCAGGAAGAAGTCAATGGCCTGACCCGGGGACTAGGAGAATGACATGCTCATTAGGCGAGAGAAGGGTACTTCCTGAAATAACTGAGGAATGAACGTGGCTCCTGTTACTACTCAGCTCTGAATGCAGGTGCTGGGGGCTAATGCCAAGGGGCATACAGCTCTCCCAATAAGGGCACCTGACATTTATGTGATAGTTACATTTTACCCAATATTTTCACAAACTCTAAGTTGGAAGCCATAACTCAGCTGCAAAATGTGGAAAGCAGGGCTCGGAAAGCTTAGACTCCCTCAAACTATGGTAAGAACTAGCACTTAAAGCCTTTGGATTTTAAACTCTCACTGTCTGACCTCAGTCCTCATGATGAAAGTTCCTTAAATTCAGTAAAACAGTTTAAAGATATGGCCTCCAATGACAATGAGGGAAATTGGTCTTTTCTTGGGATTGTGTTCAAGCTGTTTTACTAAAAGGTAGTTCAACCACAAATAAGGACTGCCTTCATAAAGGAGATGCCTACATTACTATCAATATTCACTTTCTCACTTCAAACTCACCTGACAGAGATCCTGGTTACCCCAGCTTCCAAATCAGGAGCTATTTTATATTAGTCAAAAGAAAACTCAATTCAAGTTTATTTATTTTTAAATGCTTTCATAATTTTCACTTTAAAAGGATCATTGTATCTTTAATTCTTAGTTCTGTTCTTAGAGTTTTCTAAATGTGATAGAGAAAACTCAGTTTTATCAAAACATCAGGATCTAACCGCTTAGTCCGTGACATTCATTGGCCTACAATGCTATTTTGGAATATTTGTGGTGGGCATTTTAACAAAATTAATGTGGTTGCGTATATTTAACTCAGATGAAATCACAAGGGTAAGCCATGATATATGCTTTTATTTTTCTTCTGCCCTAACTGAAACCAACCCTGAAGGTAAAACAGGAAAGGAGACAGGATCTAATTACGGCCATTGCATGAATGAGTTAAATTGGGTTTTGTGTACAAAACATCCACTGAAGTTTTAAAGACAGGAACGCTATCATTAAGGCATATTTTGGCCATCTACATCACACGCTCCCATGGCCAATTTTCTTTAAATAATAAAAATAAGTTGTGCTCCATATCACCATATCCTATCACTTTGCCGTAAATGTTTTAAAATATGAAATCTAACTCAAATATTCTGTTCAAAATGACTTTTTGAAAGCTGGGCCTGTAAGTCTTTAAACTCAATATGCTCATATTGGTCCTGATGCTTCTAAACCTCTCCAGAATTTAACTCCTATCTTCACCCTATACTCAACTGATCCTTTTTCCACATGTGCCTGTTCACCCTTTTTGTCCTCCATCTTTGTTTGCTCTCATTCTCCCTCCTGTGGCAAACCTGTGGTATCACCATTCATTTCTCCTCTCCAGAATTCCACTCCTCATGTTCAGCTGCCTCCCTAAGACATCTCCCCACCCATGCTCCCAACACTTCAGATGTCCAGATATGTCCCAGCTGAGGTCTGAGGTCACTGCTACAAAACAACTGTTTGGAAGAATGGGTCAAACTATCCAGATCCATGTAAAAGTAATCAACACAAAGATTTTCATGGAGATTAAAAAAAAAAAAGGAACTACAAGACCAGATTAAAAAATATTGGCTTAAGAAACAACAGGTGTTCGTGAGGATGTGGAGAGAAAGGAACCCTCATTCACGGTTGGTGGGAATACAAATTGGCAAAGTCCCTGTGGAAAACAGTTAAAAAAAGAACTACCCTGCAATCCAGTAATTGCACTACTGGGTATTTACCCAAAGAAGATAAAAACACTAATTCAAAAGGATACATGCACCCCTATGTTTATAGCAGCATTATTTATAATAGCCAAGACAGGGAAGCAGCTCAAGTGTCTATCCATTGATGAGTACATAAAGAAGATGTGGTGTATATATACAATGGAATACTACTCAGTCACAATAAAAGAATGGAATCTTGCCTTTTGCAGTGATATGGATGGAGCTAGAGAGCATTATGCTAAGCAAAATAAGTCAGTCAGAGAAAGACAAATACCACATGATTTCAATCATCTGTGGAATTTAAGAAACAAAACAAATGAGCAAAGGGAAAAAGACAAACCAAGAAACAGACTCTTAACTACAGAGAACAAACTGATGGTTACCAGAGGGGAAGGGGGCCGTGGGACGGAGGAAATAGGTGATGGGGATGAAGGAGGGCACTCGTCGTGAGTGATATGGGGAATTACGGAGTCACTATATCATACACCTGAAACTAACATAATATTGTATGTTAAATAACTGCAATTAAAATAAACACTTTTAAAAACTGGCATTTTTATACAAAAACCATCTGAACTTTCAGTGAAATACAACCTTCATGAGCTAATGGTAAAGAGGTCATTGTTTACATCCTAGTGCAGTCTTGGGGAACACAAGAGATCAAAGAAGAGACAGAACCATCTCAGCAAACTTTCAGATCCCACCACTGCTTTATAGTATTTTGTAAACTCTGTGCCCCAATTTTAAGAAGCACATCAACAAAACAGAGAGCTGGTGAAGGAAGCCATACCATTTAAACAACAATTAATAAAAGATGTTTCTAAGCGATTTCAGAGTTAATCTGAGCTCTTCCTATAACTGGGTGGGAACAGAAGGCAAGAAGAGGTGAATGGGCTGAGTCCCACAGCCCTACTGAAGGAGCTGGGAAAGAACCATATCCTTGAACTGCTGGTCCAATACCCATGCTATCCCTATTCTGACAGATGGCCTGTACTGAAACTCACTCACATGGAAGAGGGAGTAATATAGACATGTGTTCATTCAGAGGAAAAACCATGTACCAAAGACTAGTGGTCTTTGGAATGTAGACTCTAAACATCAGGAAAATTATTTAAAAATGAAAATTGTGAATTTTCAGATTTCAGAGTTGATGCTTCTCATCACCTAAGGTTGGAGATGTCCCTCTGTTCTCGGAAGTTATAAAAAGATTGTTGCATGGGTGAGATGGGAATAAATGGCCCTCTAATGACTTTTCAGAAAATAAAGGAGGGTTAGTCCATCTCTAGATCTTGTCGGCCGCTTTCCAGATTCCTCTGACCCAAAGTAGTCTAAACATTCTCTCAACTGCAAGTATGCAGTGAAATGCTTTTTGATGTTTATTCTGTATAAGAATATTAATTAAAATTCGGGGTTCTTGGTTGGCTCAGTTGGGGGAGCATATGATGGTGGAGCTTTTTTTTTTTTTCTTTTGTAGCATATGACTCTTGATCCCAGGGTTGTAAGTTCAAGCCCCACCTTGGGTGTAGAGATTGCTTAAAAAATAAAATCTTCAAAAAAAAATTCAAGTGATAAACAGATACAGGATGATTGACTGTTTGGGAAACACTTGACCGGTTTTGTATTTGCAAATAGTCTTGGAATATAAAGCACAACTTTCTACTCCTCCACAGCCACCATCTTGCCTTTGATTTGTGAACTTGGAAGAGTCTTGCAAGAGTCAAGCCATCAAAAAGACCACAGAAAGCAGTTTAGAAAACAATGATTCATGCTGACTACACTTAAGATTTTTTCCACCCTAAACTAGAACAAACCATATTATAAACTCAAAGTTATGGGCTTCAGATTTTGGTCATTTTTGGACATTCATATGCCAGTCTCTGGGAAACAGAGAATTTCAATTTCAGGATACCAGCCAACATTTAAATTTTGGGAAGTTGCAGTTTGTTTGCCAAACATCCATCACTTTAATGTTATAAACTGGATATGGTATTCTTACTCAACATTTGTCATAGCCATTGTATACTGCTTTGCTGCTAAGCAGCTGCTACGTGTCATCCCCAAACAGTATTTTCAATATTAAATACCTGAAACTTATGGGTGAGATTTTCTAACCCGTTAACTTGTTTTGAACAGCATGGAGACTATTAGAATTATCAAAAAAACCCGGCACGTCAGCATATTTAAATGACACTGGTGTAAAGAGAAAACAGGCCTTTGAAAATTCTGTCTGTTCTCTAGTTTAAATTATTCAAATTACTATTTGGCTTAAGGGAAAGAAAAACACAAGAGATCAGAAGACATGAGATATAAGATAAAACATCAAATGCAGAGAAGTCGTGCATACTCTCGTTCCAGAAAGTTCCCATCTCTTTTGCAGTTTATATCACGAAGTAATTTTATTAAGATTTTATGGAAAGGTTGCTATTGCATTTCTGTAATATTAAAAACTATTTTAGCATACAGAAATCCCACATGAGCCTGCAATATTAGTTCAAGACTAAGTTTATTAAGGTTTTGGCAGGGTTCAATATTAACGTTCTCCAAACATTACAACCATTTCAAATCAGATAAACAGTGTGATATAAAACTGCGGTGCATAAAAATAAAATCAAGAAAATAGCATCATTCCATATTAGTTCTTAAAGATTAACTTTAAATATATTCTAAAACTTTGAGGCGGCTTATCTAAGCAGTTCATTGCACGCTGGCCTGGTCATTTCACAAAGGACTCAGCCACCCACCCAGGTAAGGTCTGTTTTAGCATTTACTGAAGTCAACTGGTATTTTTAAGACAAATTCTAATTCAAGTGCCAATAACTATGCAACCCCTTTTGTCTCCTGATATTCTCATGTATGAGTGCATGATCATTAAACAGAGACAAGTCTGGTGCGTCTGTACCTGGGTCAGGTGAGTCTGCTCTCCTACATTCTCAGACTCCTGTATTTCAGGGAAGGCATAAGGTTGATCTAACATAATCAGACCATGGAACCCTGGTCTTTGGCAGTGTGGGAAATTACTGTCAGGGCTTTTTAAAAATAAAATCTTCATTGACAACAAACATGTTGGAAAATGACGATGCTCCCTGATGAGTGAAAAGCACTATCTGAAATTTACAGAGCACCCACTTCACCAGATACCCCGTAAGTAGTGTCATTCTTTGACTCACAGGCCAAAGACTGAAGACATCACTTGGCCCACAGCTCTGTGCCCAGGAAGATGCCCTGGAAACATTCCTGAGTACATGATTGTACAGATTCTAGGGACGGAGGGTCTAACAGAGATGCTGATGGCTCATGAAAATACCCTCTCGACCTCAGGCCCTCCCTTCTGTTATTTTGTTTCCTGCAGATTTTAACAGTCGGTTCAAATCCTCTCTCTGTAAGGTCATGACTCATGCTGACCTCCTTGGAGTGGGTCTTAAAGATTGGGACTCCCACTGCATTTTGTGGCTGTGTTTTAAAGTAGATGTAGTACCTCAAGGTACCTTCCTAGTTCTGCAAAGTAGTATATCAGATTCAAAGCTTAAATGATTGGCTGCAGACCTGGCATTTCCTTTCTTGGTCAAAAGAATGAAATGTTGGTTCTCAACTACTCTTAGGCATTGAACACAAAGGCTTTAAAAGCCTGAAGAAATGGATGCTAGGGATGCAAAACCAGAAGCCAAAGAATCTCCCCTAAAACACTAACCTCCAGCCTCTTCCATCATAACCTGTAACAGCCTTCCAGTATGCTAAATAAGGACTCACCTCTGCAAAAGTTTTTAAAAATGTGAGGGAGAAACACACCACATAGGTTTATAGGTGAGTTATATTTTCAGCCTACTTGATTATTAAGTCCAACTGAAGGCATCTGCATCCAAGAAATACATAGTAAGTGGGGGGGAACCCCAAACCCTAAACCCCAGCCTATTCTCAAATTTGCATCAATATACACAACTGCATAAGACAGCTCACAATTACATGAGGCACATGGGCTCAATCTAGTGGACAGGACTGCATTCAGAGTGGAAAGGGCTAATTTTAAGACCTGATTCAACCAATTACCATGAAACCAAAGGAGAACCCCACAAATCACTCTTCAAGGAGTTTCCTCGATTGAAGACGGACATGTTTATCATCTCATTTTGAAGGGGTTTGCCAAGGGAGAAGAGCTGACGTATGCAGAAGGCTCTTGGAACAATCCAGCTCTCTATACATTATTTAAGGAATTATTTCTTAATAGACACTGATTCTCTTAGCAGCCACAGAGCATTCTAGCCTCTGCCAACCCCTAGATTTTCTATGAATTCCAGGACTAGGAGGACTATGTTGTGCCAAGGGGACAAGGATCAGGCTTTACATACTAAGGGCCACTGCAAGCAAAAATAATTCAATTTTTTCTTTGAAGATGCCCAAATTAGTCACATGAAACCAATAACTCACTTATAACCAAATTACCCTGGAAAGAAATGAATATGTTCACAACAAGACTTGTTTGGCTTGGTTAAAAAAAATACCGTTAGAAATTGACTGTATTTCTAAAAAGTCTAAAAATGTCTACATTGTTTATATTTGTTATTTTTGTAACAAATTAAAAAATATATTCCTACCACACTTAAACAGATAGCTCTTTGTGCTTGATGATTTTTCTTTATAGAAGATGAGTTTGTGAAAAAGAAAATATTGGGACAGCCGGGTGGCTCAGTCGGTTAAGCAGTTAAGTGTCTGCCTTCGGCTCAGGTCATGATCTCAGGGTCCTGGGATCGAATCCCTCATGGGGATCCTTGCTCTGCAGGGAGCCTGCTTCTCCCTCTGCCTCTTTCATGAATAAATAAAATCTTTAAAAAAGAAAGAAAAAATATCTTCATGCTGGTTGTTTTTTCATGCAGAAAGTCAATGCTCACCCCTCTGGATTGTCCCATGTGCAGCCATATGACAGGAAGGTCATTTTAAGGTAAATAATTGCTTATTTTTACTTACAACATACAGTTAGTTGGGTTTTACTAAAACTACTGAAGTAGAGCTATCCAGGCTTGGTCAAAAAAAAAAAAAAACTATCTTTTTGAGAACCTAAAATGTAATAAAGGCAATACATAAATATGGGACTCATTTTTGGGAGGATCAGATCTCGTAAAACGACTAGAATTAACAGCAAAAGATAACGTCTATTTGTCCTTGACCTGTTTCTGGTAGAAGGAACTACTTCTACACATGTCCAAATATCATGATATATATTTTCGTAGGTATTGATGATTTGCTAGCACAGAGTCAATCTTGAAAGTAGATTTTTCAGAGGGATTAAGGTGAAAAACCTGTTTAATGTTGGAGGAGAGGGAGAAAAAAGACCATAGGATAGAGCTGCACAATGTCCCCCTTTTCCATTTCTCTCCCCAAGCCCAAGTAAATCTCAAAGCCTTTGGTTCTCTATCCTTTGCATATGCAGATCTTCCCTGCATTGACTATCTGCCTGGCTCTGTACAGGCAGATCACTGTCCTCATGTCACCATACTTGAGAGGCCCCTCCCGGCCACTCATTTATCAAATAGCTTATCCTACCCCTCCCACTACCAGGAGTTCTCCCCTTGCCTGTTCTATTTTTTCTACATAAGACACATCAACATCTGATATCTATTATTTTATATATTCTATTTTCTATATCACTCCAGCAGAGTAGAAACTTTACGTATTTTCTTTTCTGATGCATTTGTCATAAAATATGTGTGACACCAAGTTGATGTTCAATATATACTTGTATAGAATGAATAAATGCCTCCCTCTTTTGACTTTTCCGCAATGCAGGAATTAACAGAGGGATCCAAACCTTCAGTGGCCCGATTATGTTGGTGACTCTACGTTGGTGACTCAGGGAGAGTAAACAATTAAATGGGACATTAACGTTTCCAATGCAAAAGGAATAAATGAGGGCACTAGGGTTAAATATAGCCTTCTGCCTCTCCCCCCAAGGGATTATCTGTTAGTTATTTCACTGTGTCCCTGCTCGACTAGGACACTATCTAGAATTTGATAGTAGGGAGGGCACAGGCCCCACACTTAGAAACCCAATCCAGCAGGGAAGAAGAGGTAGTAGATAATTCAACACAAGCAGTAAAATATTTTACAGGAATTTAGAGATAAGAGAGGTGACCTCTACCATCATTTTGCTTCTAAAAGCACAAACCACTTCATACAACCCTCTGCCCTCTCTCAAATCCATATCATTACAAGACTCACCTCCAACTTCTGAAAGCCTGAAGATGGAAATTCCTGGTGTCTCTGCATACAACTGACTCTCAAAGGCCTGAATGGATTTTTGTTGAGTAAATAAGCGAGTTATAACTATCATTTCAGACAGTGTTAACACCTAATTGCATAAAAGGTTTTACTTTCAGGGCGCCTGGTTGCCTCAGTCGTTAAGCGTCTGCCTTCAGCTCAGGTCATGATCCCAGGGTCCTGGGATTGAGCCCCGAATCGGGCTCCCTGCTCAGCAGGAACCCTGCTTCTCCCTCTCCCTGCCGCACCCCCTGCTTGTGTTCCTGCTCTATCTCTCTGTCAAATAAATCAATAAAATCTTTAAAAAAAAAGTTATTACTTTCCATCCTCCTTTGCCTCCATCTTCAGTACGGCGCCACATGACTAGGTCCAGCCAAGGGGCTTTGACTAAAGATGAGGCATGATCCTTTTGGGCTAAAACATACTGCTCCTTCTCCAGGCACTATAGACAGTTCGCAAAAATAGCTACAAAGACTTCCCCTCCCCGTATCATGCCCCCTGGCAACGTGACCCTGCAGCTTCTCCGTTCAAGAAGTGGAGATGATTTCTCCACATGGATCTTGGATCTGGGTTTGGCATTGTGACTTGGCTTTGTTGCAGATCAGACACATGAAAAGCATGTACAGCCCTTGTACATTGGGGCTTTCTTTCTTGTTTCTTTTTGGAACTCTGAGACCACTATGTTAAAAGACTGAGGAAGCCTGCTGGAAAGAGAGGCCACATGGAGAGAAGCCTCCAACAAGCCAGTTATCCTGGCTGAGACCCCAAATACGGGATTCAAGGCCATCTTAGATCATCCAGTCCTAGCTGAGCCACTCCAGACTAATAAAACTAATAAAGCCTCCAAATGAATATGCAAAACTGTGAAAAATAACACAACTGTTTTTTTTTTTTAAATTCATAAAATTCTGGGGTGGTTTGTTACGTGGCGAATGCTAACTGCTACACCTGCTGAACAAGGATGGGTAGGTTGAGAGGTTTCTACAGGTCAGCGCACAGTCCGGTTATGTTACGTAAACACTGCTGTTAAAAAGGATGAAGATGATGCAGGGAAGAATGAAGAGAATCCAGGGGAAAAAAAAAAAAAGGAACAGTTAGAAATTAGCAAAGCAATCCAGGCTGTGCATATGGGAGAATAAGAAAACCAAAGTCAGCTACCTGTGACTATTTCAAGCCAGGATTTAAAACTGCAACATCAGTTTTCTGGAAGACAGTAATTATTAGGAGCACAAATCTGTCCACTTGACTGTGAACAATTTGACATAGAAAGGTTTGTATCTTGCCTGTCTTTGAATCTCCCCTACCTGCTTCTCCCAACTCTGTACGGAGCAGAGTGACTGGTATTTTATGAGGCAATTAGAGACTCTTAGAGGAGGATGGAATAGTCGAATGAGGAAAGAAATGACTCTGTTATGCAATGCGGTAACAAAGTGTTAAGTCTACACTTTACTCCACATTCCTTTGATGTCAGGCTTTGTGTTCTCCCAAATTGTTCTTATTTATGGCTCCCATTCTGTTCATAGGAATAAGTAAGGCAAAGATTGTGTGATAAGTAACAATCATGAAGGCTCCACATTAGGGCATTTGGGTGTTATAATAGCATTTTACAGCAGGGACTGTAAAATAGCCATTTACAATATTTAGCTGCACTTTTTTACTTCTGGATGTTTTACTTTCTGTTTCACCCCGATGGCTGATATTTGTAAACTGGTATCCAGACAAATAATGTAGTTATGTAATATTTATTGAAATTTTTGAGTGTTTAATGCTTCAATACTTTTTTTCTAATTAAGCTAAATAAGAAATGTTAGCCATCTAATGATAGAGTTTTCCCGGGGACCCTAAATTTAATTCATTCTCAACCTAACTTTACAAAATCATTCAGCTCCACATTTCCAACTAAACACAGATTATCATTTTTAAATATAAGAACCTACACTTTGTGAGCAAATTTAGGTAATATATGTGATAAACATAAAAGTAAAACATTTTAGAATTTAGAGATCTATTTAGCTTCACCATTCAGTTGACTGGCTTTGCCCCAGGCTAGAGTGTTTTCATTCTATAATTTCAACCTAATATACCATGAACTGTTTTGAATGTGCTTATATGCTTAGCCTATGGACCTGACTCAGCCAGATAAGTAGAGTTTCAAATTTTTCTTTTACATGCAGAATATCACTTGGATAATTCACAGATTATTAGTAGTCACATTTTCAAGTATTTAACTTTATTTCCCATTGTCTTTTTTTTTTTTTTTTTTTTTTAAGATTTTATTTGACAGTGAGAGAGGGAACACAAGCAGGGGGAGCGGGAGAGGGAAGCAGCAGGCCTCCTGAGGAGCAGGGAGCCCAACGCGGGCCTCGATCCCAGGACCCCGGGACCATGACCTGAGCCAAAGGCAGATGCTTAACGACTGAGCCACCCATTGTGTTCTAAAATGTTTTCTCACATCTAACCTGTATCAATACTCTGTATGATAGGTGCTATTATTGTGTCTGTTTTACAGATAGGGAAATTAAGGTCTGGGGCAATTAAGTCATTTGCCAGAAGTCACAAAGCTATTATATGATGGGGCCAATATCTGAATGAAGCCCACCTCATCTCAGTGGAGAATTCCACTTTCTCTTAAAAAAAATTAATAAAATAGTTCTTTTGAAAAGTGAAGTTTCCAAGAAAGTTTGGAGCATGATTTAATAGGGGAAATTCCAAAGAAACCTTCAAAGCAGAATCTATTATGTAAAATGTGGTATAGCTTTTTTTTTGGGGGGGGGTGTCTCATGGAGCAGATGTTTTTTTGCCTTAAGCTAATAGTTTCCTTCCTGTCTCCTTCCTTTGCTGAACCATAAGATGAGCAGGCCTTCAGGCGCTGTTATTATGAACATGCACCCAGCATACAGAACCACACTTCTGTGCTGGGATTTATCTATGGATTTAATAGCTGGATTTACTGAAGCATGCTTGGTGAGGATTTGTGTCTCCCTGCAGTTCAATGATCTTCTCTTAGAGTGAACTTTCATGAAGGAAAGTTGGGGCCAAAGTTAAGAGCCAATGAAGAGCAGGTCAGATTCACAGCAAAAACAAGGCACAAACACAGGTATTCAATGACATTAAAAATCCAAGCAAGGCAAGCATGACTTTTCTTCTCATTCTTCTTCCTGAGGAGAATGCTTTCCTGGTTGCTGGCTCCAGCTAATGGGATGAGAAATCTACTGACATTAGGACAGCATCTCACCTCCCTCCCTGCCCTCCCCATCACACCAGGGCACTCCATCTTTCAGGTCAAAGAAGGGAGCAGAACATACTTGCCCTTTGACAGGCCTTCCTGCCTCCTCATCCCAACTTGGGAATCCAATATGAAGAGCCAATGTTTTGGCCCCAACTTCCCTGGGAAATGGGAGTGACCAAATGGCCCTTGGGTCTGAAAGTCAATGAATCTCATTCCTGGGGACAAACTCAGATCAAACTTCTCAGGGTACATGCCCTGATAGGGAATTAATCTTTACCCCCAGAAACTCCACAGCTCCCTCCTCTAGTCAGAGGGCTGATTTTTTGTGTACATGAGTCTCTTGGTTCCTTTTGGCTCCTAGCAACCAAACAAGTCAGTCCCCATCTCAGCTTCGGTATCTTGGCTTTACCATCTGCAAAATACAAAAGGGGCTACCTGGACAACAGCCAGTCTGTTTATAGTGGAAAACTTGGAACACCCTAAACCTCCAACAATAGGGTGAGGTAAAGTGTGACAAAGCCCCACGATGGAACAGTACAAGGCCATTAAAGGTGACGGTTTCAAAGAGCTTTTCATAACATGGGTACATGCTGGTATTTTAAACTGTAGAATGTAATACATGATTCCAACTATTCAAAAAGATGCACACAAACAAAATGCAAAAGACTTGAAGGAAAATACTCAAGTGTTAGCCGGGGGTTTCATTTGGGTGAAGGTTTCTTGCCAAGTTTTTTTCTTTTTATAATGCACTAAATTTTTAAATGATCGTATCTTAGATTTTTAAAAAATACTCCAATCTCCGTAAGAGATTATCAACATGATGACGAGCTCTTGGAAGCTGCCGAGTAAGACAACTGTTGATACCCCTGACATTGTTTTCATATCTCACAGTTCAGCTTAATTTCTCGCTACTCACGCTTCCCTGGACTTTCTTCCCCGGACTTCCTTCCCCATTGTTGTCTCTGCCTTAAGTGAACCCCCGTCCATCTAGCTTCCCATCTTACAATCCAGTCTGTTCTTTGAAGTTTGGTTCATGCTCCTCCAGATGCTCTCACGTTCTCTCTTCCCTTGAACCCACAACCCTTTTACACACCCCTCCCAGGCAATGAACCTTTCCATCTAGTGCTAGAATCATTTCAAGCTCATGTTGAAGCCTGAGAGAAATTTTAGACACATAGGAAACTGAATTCATCTTTGTATACCCCACACAAAGCCTCACACACAGGAAGCAATCAATACTTGCAGATAAAGGAACAGAGATGAAATAAACAGGAAAAAGAATAAATTAGTAAGCAAAGTATTTAGTTTTAGGTTTTATTCTATAATCTGTCCTTAGAGATCTTCCTAGTCTCTAGCCAGGTGCCAAACCCCAAATTTTGGTGCCCACAATCACACAGAGTTATCAGACATCTTGCTTAACTGAAGCTGACCAGCATCCAACATATCGGCATTATACATGCAACCCACCAAAGGAAGGAAATACAATAAAACTTGTAACTAGATGGGGAACTCCATAGGGCAGAGCCTGTGAATCTTTCTCATTTTTGTGTTCTCCTGGAACATGGTAATTTCTTAATATGTGCTGGTTAAACGAATGAATTGAGGGAATGAACAGTCCTTGCCTGAGATGACCCACGACAGTCGTGCACGTATGGATAATGTTCATTTTCATGTCAGTTGTCAATGAAAACCTATAGCAATGACCATGTTAGATGCCACTGGAACCCCCACTCTCATCTCTGCGAGCTGTGAGATCCTATGCAGCTCCCTCAAGAGGCATGCTGCAGGCAACAGTATCTACCTACTAAGTCCCTGTTACTGTGGTATTAGGTAAGGGCACGCAGAGGACTGAGCACAGTGCCCAGTAACAAGTGAAGCATGACAGGAAAGGAAGCTCTTATTGTTATTGGGAGCACCTGTTGGAATAACCGTGGATGAATCAGTAAGCAAACACCTTTGCTCAAAGATTTCCCAGCATGCCATTTTGGAATTTTATAAGGAGAGTTACTGTGCTTGTCTTGAGTAAAAGCACTTGCAAACTTAGAATAACTGAGTTTCTGGGTGTCCTGCGTAAGCAATGTACACCCTCACGCACCATACTGTTCTTAGAAATCCAATCCTGCTCGGAAATCTTGCCAATGGAACATCAATACCAACTCGTTTTCAATTTGACTGCAACAAAATACACTGGCCTGGAAATGGCAAACACCCTCCCTGATTTACAGAATATTTCAGTAGACAGGAGAAGGGCACTGCCAAGTATTCAAGTCTTACGGTTCGCAAGCCACCCCTCCCACCCACCGGCAGTTGAGAAGTACTGTTGTAACCAGGAGATTCCACACAACTGTAATTCTGCTCGCCCTGACCTTAAGCAAGTTTCTGTTCTCAGTGTCCAGAGCTCCAAGAAAATAAGATGGAAACATTTGCTCTGAGTGGCTTGTGAGATTTAATTGAATAAAAATAGCATAAAGTTACCTTCTAAGGCAATCATGCGGTCCTGTGCTAGAACAGGGGTACTGTTCCTGATTTATTTTAAGGAAGAAAGCACATACACAGAGGAAAATTATCATGAGAAAAGAACTGTTGAAAAATGGTTTTACTTTATGGTTTAAAAACAGCAGTGTCTGGCCTACGCACCAATTAAACCATGGACTTTAGGCCCCATTTCTCCTATACAGGTAGTTGTCAATGAAAACCCATAGTCACAGTCATCTGTCATGGCATTCGGGGCCCTGGACAGGAGACATCCCCCTTCCTTCATCCTCTGCAGTGAATGGTGCCCTAAAGGAAAGGAGTACCGTAAGACTCCTAAGAGAACTGTTCTCACCACAGGAAAGACCCTTCCTGACACTCATCAGCTATCAACGATCTAACCTGCAGTGGCCTTTTTGTAACTGTAGCACAGGGTTAACAGTTGAAACCCCAATAATTGGACCGCTGTGGGAAATTTGGAATCGGAGGACAGATGGTTTCATAGTGTGCATCTTTCATCTGTTTTTGCCCTAACGATAAACTGTAGCAGGGGAACTGCTTGGTCTGAGACTCGGAACTCAGGATTCTCATGTTCTCAGGAAAAGAAACAAAGGAGCTCTCTTTAGAAAAATCAAATTGTTGTTAACAAACCCAAACAGCAAAGTTCTCTTTTCTTCTGTTTTGTTCAGGCCTGTTTGGCTTTATCTATGGAAACAGCGCAGGCTTTTCAAAAACTGGCCTGAGCGGTCATTCAATATTATGTTGCTAGGTAGTCCTTTCTAGGTTAAACATGTTTATGCCGCATAAAGGCTGAAATTTCACTCAACTGGTTATAGCCCGTGACTAACAGAGTGAATCTACCTCTTCTCATGTATGGAAGAAAGAGGCCAGTCACACGTTCGAATCTGGTTGAGAAGTTGGATTACAGGAACCGGGTCCATGGCTTCTCAGGCTTTACCCTACATCCAGACCATGAGCCTGTTAAAAATGACCAGTCCTGCTCAGCAAGTCTGGGGGTGAGGACTAAAACGCACATTTCTAACAAGCGTCCTGGTGATCTCCATGCTACGGGTCCATGGACCATATTTTGAGCAGCCCAGGATTGGGATTTGGATCTTATTTTCTGGAATTGCTCCTTATCCAAGGACTTCGACTGTGGCCAGTGAGCTCGTGGTAATAATGTGTGTGGTAAGATGGGAAGAAAGAATATGTTGGGGCGCCTGGGTGGCTCAGTCGTTAAGCGTCTGCCTTCGGCTCGGGTCATGATCCCAGGGTCCTGGGATCAAGCCCCACATCGGGCTCCCTGCTCGGCGGGAAGCCTGCTTCTCCCTCTCCCACTCCCCCTGCTTGTTTTCCTTCTCTCACTGTTGTCTCTGTCAAATAAATAAATAAAATCTTTAAAAAAAAAATATATGTATACGGACGCATGATTCTAATAAGGGCTTATGACCTACTACTGACAGATCAGCCAAATCCATGCATTCCTGACCTTCCGGGGCCCATACACAGCCCCATTTACCTGCCTCCCTTGCAATTAGATAGAGCTGTGTGATGGTTCTTGTCTATGAAAGGAGAGTCGCAGTGATTGGTACCAGACCTACGCATGCTCATAACATCCTCCCACATGCATTCATTCCTCTATGCAATCTGCCTCTTCTAGGTGGCCATTATCCCCTGGGGGAACTTGGAAGGTAGATATGAAAGATGTCAGAGCTCTCATCAGCTTCATCCCCGAATAATTGAAAACACACAGCAGCCCCGCCAACCACTTCAACTGCCTCATACTGCTAGATGAGCAACACACACGTGAGCCATCATCTATTTGTGGCCGCCCTTGTTAAAAGCAGCTAGCCCACCTATGAAATACCTTTCCAATCTTTTTCCTTCCCTTCTTCCTCTTCCCTGCCTCCCTACTGTGCTCTCCCCTCCACTAGTCCCACACATATCCTAAATTATATGTATTGGTTAAAAGCATCAACTTTGAAATGGAAACATTAGGTCCAAAATCATTTCCATTCTTTCCTTGTAACAGAATTGGACAAGGAAGGCTAGATAAATTTCCCAACCTCATTTTCTTCAGCCCTCCCCTCCAATAATCATCTCACTGCTCACCTCTTGGGAAGGTCACATAAGATAATGCGCATAAAGCAGTTAGCACTTTACTTGACCAAGTAAAGCACTCCATAAATAGTGGTCTTTCTTCTGTTCTTCTATTCTTCTGTCCTTTTTTTATTCTCATATGAATAGGGTCCCATTTGATAATAAGCCACCTGCTTCCTCCCCCCTGCCCTGTGTCATATGTAAGGAATATCATAAATCATTGTCCATGTGGTTGACATCAGTATCATCCACAATATGGTACAATTCTAAAAGAGCCTCCATTACATTCAAAGAGTTCCAAGCTTGAAAAATTTTTCAAGCATAGTGAGCATGGTTATATATTTCTCACACCTGAATGAACAAACATTACAAAGCTAAAAGGGGGAAGGAGGAAAAGGACTAGGTAATTAGTACAGATTTTTAAAATTTTACACAGGCAGGGAATTCACCATTTGCAAATCTGGATTGTACAGAAAAAGCAGGATTGTCAGCTAGTGAGGGACATTTATGTGATACATTTATTTTCATACTGGAGCAACAGATAAAACCTATCAGCCAGGAGAGAAACCCTCTAAAGAAACAGCTTCTGTTGTCTGAGTGTTCCAGAAACAAAGCATAGAGCAAAATAAGGCATGGCTTTCACAGGACAAATGATATGTTTCTCTTTAACGCTATGGTATGTTTAAGGATAGCATTTTCCATTATAAAAGTGCATTGCCTAAGGTTGCTGGAAATAACTTTGTTGTTCCCATACACGTGAAGGTTCATATACGCACGCAATTTCAAACGTGTTTACATGTGTAGAAATAGAATAAAGTCCAAATCTGATTATTTGGAGGTAAAGACATGTTGAGTCTTAACTCCTAAGGAGTATAGCACCCATGATAAGGGAGAAGCTTCACAGAATCCCTTTCACCCTGCTGGTGGATTTTACTCTCTTTCTGATGGCAAATTAGATCAGCACTGCTATTCTTTAGAGACTGCATACATACAAAGTTTACTGAAAGAATGTGCCATGAGTAATATGAACTGAAGAAACTACAGATTTCTACAGGAAAGCCAAAAGGGCCAGCAGTACATGGAGAACTATGCACATCGTTCCTCTGACACTGAACTTGCCTTTCTCTTTCTAAAGGGAAATGAACTGTGAGAACAAGCAAATGCTGACCTGGAACAGAAACTGTGAAATTCACACTTTAAGCTTTAAAATGCAACTCTGTCCTCTCAGTGCTCTCTGTTGTCCCCCCAATCAGATAGGAAGTCCGTCCCACTGATCCTAACCTTTGGATCTCCCTCGAATCCGCCCCCTTTTCATACCCCAGTCTGAGTGTCCATCACTCCTTCTCTGGGCTGCAGCGAGGTCTCCTCGTTATTCTCTGCATGCAGTCTTCTAACTTGCCCTTCCCACTATTCCCTATATAGGAGTCTAACTCGCTATTCTAAAAATTCAAGTTTAATTATATCACCTGATTAAGACCCTTCAATGGCTCTCCACCATCTATAAAATGAAAATTCATTTAATATGGCTTAACAAAGACTTATATAATCTGGCTCTCACATCATACCTGTATCACCCACCCCAAACTTGCACACACATTCCCCAACTACAGTGACCAATGCTGTATATGGTGTACCATCCGAACAGAGCCTCCACTTCCTCCTTCTTCACTTGGCTAATTCTACCCATCGTCTAAGACTGAACACAGATACCACTGACTCTGGGAAGCCTACTTTAACCCACAACTCAGGGGGAGGCCCCCATTGGAGATCCTCCCTCCACTTCTGTTTCTTCTACCTTAACAGCAGACTTCAGTACTTAAAACTATGGGCGCTGGGGTCAGACTGCCTGCATTCAAATCCCAGCTATACCTCTTATAGTTGTGTAATCTTCAGGAGGTTACTTAACCTCTCTGTGCCTCAGTTTCCTCATTTGTAAAATGGAGACAATCACGGTGCCTACCTCAATAGGGCCATTTTGAGGATTAAAGGAGGTCATACAGAAATAGCTTAGAAGAGGGCCTGACATCTAATTATTGCTCAATAAATGTTAGGCAGAAGTAATCATAAAAGTGGTAGCAGAATCATCCTATGCTCCATCTATATATAGGTCTTTCACCGTTGATTACATGCTTTGCAAAAATAGATCTATCATCATCCCTCCTCCATCGTACTTGACCCATGTCAAACATTGAATACATTATTTTTTTTTAAAGATTTTATTTATCTGAGAGAGAGAGAGAGAGAGAGAGAGAGAGAGAGAGAGAGAGAATGCAAGCAGGCAGAGGGAGAGGGAGAAGCAAGCTCCCCACAAAGCAGGGAGCCTGATGCAAGGCTCGATTCCAGAACCCTGGGATCATGACCTGAGCTGATGGCAGATGCTTAACCGACTGAGCCACCCAGGTACCCCGTAATACATTATTCCTTAATAAACATTCACTAAGGATTTAAACCAATCAAAGATTTCCATCTTCTGGAAGAGTTTTCAGCCTCCTCTGAGTTACATGTGTAGATTTCCTCCCATGCAACTTTAAAATCTTTTTCAAAAAAATAATTATAGAAGCACCTGCTGTTGGGGCACCTGGGTGGCTCAGTTGGTTAAGCATCTGACTCTTGGTTTCAGCTCAGGTTATGATGTCAGGGTTGTGAGATCAAGTCAGGCTCCATGCTCAGCAGAGAGTCTGCCAGAAGATTCTCTCCCTCTGCCCCTCCCCCCACCACTTGTGCCCCACTCACATGCGCTCAGATAAATTAAAAAAAAAATACCTGCTGTGTATCAGACACTGTACTAGGTACACCAAAAGAGGCAAAATGAAAAGAGAAAAACGATTCTTGTAACCAGAAGTTCATTGCTGCTGGTAAATAAGCTGGGATGACTTTTTTTTTTCTTTTCATTCTATTGCCTAGACTTTTTTCCTTTAAATTTTTTATTGTTATGTTAATCACCATACATTACACCATTAGTTTTTGATGTAGTGTTCCATGATTCATTGTTTGTGCATAACACCCAGTGCTCCACGCAGAACATGCCCTCTTTAATACCCATCACCGGGCTAACCCATCCTCCCAACCCCCTCCCCTCCAGAACCCTCAGTTTGTTTTTCAGAGTCCATCATCTCTCATGGTTGGTCTCCCCCTCCGATTTACCCCCCTTCATTCTTCCCCTCCTGTTTTTTCCTTAACATATATTGCATTATTTGTTTCAGAGGTACAGATCTGTGATTCAACAACTTGCACAATTCACAGTGCTCACCATAGCACATACCCTCCCCAATGTCTATCACCCACCCACCCCATCCCTCCCACCCCCCATCACTCCAGCAACCCTCAGTTTGTTTCCTGAGATTAAGAATTCCTCTTAACAGTGAGGTCATATGATACATGTCTCTCTCTGATTGACTTATTTCCCTCAGCATAACACCCTCCAGTTCCATCCACGTTGCTGCAAATGGCAAGATCTCATTCCTTTTGATGGCTGAATATTCCATTGTATATATATATACATCACTTCTTTATCCATTCATCTGTCAATGGACATCTTGGCTCTTTCCACAGTTTGGCTATTGTGGACATTGCTGCTATAAACATCGGGATGCACGTACCCCTTCGGATCCCTACATTTGTATCTTTGGGGTAAATACCCAGTAGTGCAATTGCTGGATCATATGGTAGCTCTATTTTCAACTTTTTGAGGAACCTCCATACTGTTTTCCAGAGTGGTTGCACCAGCTTGCATTCCCACCAATGACCTACCTTTTTCATTAGAACAAAGACCTTGCCTAATATGAAGCAAGACCTTCTCTGGGATTTTAAGGGCATGTTCACCATAAAATGTATCACACCTACTCACCCTCTGGGACCAGAGTATCCCAAAACAGTGTTATTAACAGCCCCCAGAGCTGAGCTCCTATAGTTTATTTGCTTTGCAAAGAGCCACCTAGGAAATAGACAACCTGCCACAATGAAATGTACTTAGAAAGTGCTGAAACAATGTTGTCCAGAATAACATTTAATGTGGGGGGGGGGGGGGACTGATAGCCTAGGTTGGCAACTTAGCACTTTATAAGCACTTTAATAATTACAGCAATGTATAAAGCGTAACACTTCATCTTGGATTTCTGACCGCCAATCAGATGCATCCTCATTAGCAGAGCATTTTTTTAAAGTACTAAAGCACCTACAAAGTTTAGGATACAAGGCCCTGATCTTAGTTCCATCAAATTATTATTTTTTTAAGATTTTATTTATTTGACAGAGAGAGACACAGCAAGAGAGGGAACACAGCAGGGGGAGTGGGAGAGGGAGAAGCAGGCCTCCCTTTGAGCAGGGAGCCTGATGCGGGGCTTGATCCCAGGACGCTGGGATCATGACCTGAGCTGAAGGCGGACGCTTAAGGACTGAGCCACCGAGCCCACCCCCCCTGGTCAAATTATTTTCAAATGATATAGCAAAACCTAATTGCAACAAAGTTCTGTTTAGAAGATTTTTGTATATCAGGAGGTCAAAAGACGTCCCTCTTAAATCTAATAAGCACACACTCTAAAAGCCTCAACTGATGGAGAAAGCCTGGACATTAAATGCATCGTCTGACTCCAGGCACAGGTGCTGTAAAGAAGTTCCACTGTTTGCATTTGGACAACCCTTCTTGGAAGAAGCTCAGTTTCTAATTAGCCAACTCACTGGTCCACAAACATTTTATGCAGGATGTATTAGTTACTCATACCTCACACTGTTCAGAAATGATTTATGGAAGTCATCTGGATAAGCAGGTATCTTAATTATAGATACATATAATTATATGTATACAAAATAGTGCTGACAATGTTAATGTCTTCTAAATGACATCAAGCTTACATGCAAAGGTAAAGCCAAAACTCAGAGGTGAAAAGCATGGACTTTGTTACCAGGCAGCCCTGGGTTCAAGTTCTTGATGAGCTACGTGAATTTTGGGGAAGTACCTAACTTCTGTCAACCTCAGCTTTTTAACTTGTTAAATGTTGATAGAACTACTACCTCCCTGATAAGGTTATGACGCAGTGAACAGAATACACGGGATGTCTGGAGTATAGTAAGCATAAGCAAACTTCTTGGTTTCTTCACCCCTATCTGCTCAGCTAAGCCTAAGAAAGTACAGAGCTGTCAGGGTTCAAATAAGATATAAAATGGACAACCAAGAGACTTGACATAACGAATGATCACAGAACCCTTCAGGAAGAAGGAGGAGGATAAGGCCTCAAACTAGGAGAATCCAAAGCTCATTTACTGCATTCTGCCCATTAAGTCCACTGGGAACCTGATACTGGATGATGCAACCTTTTTTCTCTTTTTCTGAGCTGTTGGCTAACAGTGCTTTCTCCTGCTGCAAATGATAAACCAATTTCTACAATGAATCATCAAAATATGCTGAAATCTGTCTAGAGGAAAGTCTCCCTTGAATAGAGCCAAAAATATTTCCCCTTTTTTGAGATGGAAATTTAGGTGGCCTTGGTGGCCTTTCTGTTCTAATCTGGCACCAATCGAGATAATTCATTTAAAAAGTATTTCATCTTCTGGGAAACTGATTGAGGTGGTATGAATAGGCACTTGCTGCATTGTAGGTACTTGGTCTAAATATCAGAATGGAAAGAATGGAAAAAGTTCCATTTCTTGAGATTTGTCTAATCTCCTATTCGAATCATAATTAACTACATAACCTGATTGTCAGTAAAGAACACTTAGTTTGAGATCACCCAGAAAAGGGAAGACATTTGCCTTCTTCCTTTCTTTATTGTGATTAAGAGGCAAAAGGGGATTCATAATATCCATGCTATTTTTAAAAATACAGAGATTCTGAACAAAGGGAAATACGTGATATTCTCAAAAGTCATGAATAGCCTACGCGTACAGTGGAATACTACTCAGCAATAAAAAGAAAGGAATTATCTATACAAGAGACAAGACAGGCAAAACTCACATGCATTGTGCAAATGTCAGACTCAATACACACTGTATGATTTTACTCTGGTCACTGGGGAAAAGGCAAAGCTATTAATGATGGAGAAAAGATCAGTGGTTGCCAGGGGTTTAGGAAAGGGATAGACTACCAACAGGCAGCAGAGTTTTTTGGAATGTCAGAACTGGTGTGCACCCTAATTAGGTCAGTGGTTAAGCACTCCATGCATTTGTCAAAACTCCTATAACTTATACCAAAAATATAAATTTTACTATCTGTAAATTTAAGCATAATTTTTTAAAAAGAAAATATGCTTTTTACTTAGGTTTAATCTTAACACTATTTTAAACTTACCAGAGAGGTGGGTTTCTCTTGATTAAAAGGTACTTCATTCATAAAATCCCAGGAGAACCTACTTCTTCCTTCACCTTTCATTGGTTTAACAAAAATTGTATAAATTTAAGGTACACAACATGATGTTTGGATATAGGTATGTATCATGAAACGATTACCACAAGCAAGCTAATTACCATTATCATATCACATAGTTAACATTTCTTGTGTGCGGCGAGAACATTTAAGATCTACTCTGGGCAACTTTCAAGTATATGATAGTGTTATTAACGATATTTGCCATGCAGAACATTAAGTCACCACAATTTATTCATGCTACATAACAGAAACATTGTACTCCTTTGACCAATATCTCTCCATCTCCCCTAGGCCCCGGCAACCACCATTCTACTCCCTGCTTTAGGAGTTTGGCTTTTTTGGATTCCACATATAAGTGAGGTCATGTAGTGTATCATTCCATGTTGCCACAAATGACATGATTTCCTTCAAGGCTGAATATTTGTGTGTGTGTACACAAATACATACATATGCATGTTTTCCTTTATCCATTCATCCACTGACAGACACAGGTTTTTCCCACATCTTGGCCATTCTGAATAAGATGGCAATGAACATAGGAGTTGATAACAGAGATACTGATTTTATTTCCTTTGGATATATACCCAGGAGTAGGATTGTGGAATCATATGGCAGGTCTATTTTTAATTTTTTGAGGAAGGAGGAGAACCCATTTCTTAAAACTGCAGTATACACTGTGGATGGTCTCCGTATACTTCCATTCTATCCTTCCTTAGTAGGCCAGCTAAATGCTAAATGTCCAAGACTCCTTTGCAGCTGGGTTCCAATTAGAATGGAACCAATTTGAAACACTTGAATATCTGAAGGGCAGTGACCATCTTCCTGCTGCTGGTGCTCCTGGTGAGCAAGGTTTGAAAGAGGTCTTAGGGTGGCCCCTGCAATGCCAAAAATGGCATGCCCTTATACTGAAAAGTCCAGAGGTGGCCACACCATTCCTCAGCCTCTAGCTGTGCAAGTCATTCGGTAAGCACCTAATCTCCCCGCACTAAATCTTTTTCTGCTTGAAACACCTAGCATGTTTTTTTTTTCCCTGCCATGATCCCTGTTGATATAAATTTGATTTATAAAATGGCCCCAAGTCATGATCCCTAAAGATAGGATTATTTGGAAGTTCCAGAAAAATTCGATTTAAATTCAGCAATCCATGGCCAAAGTGCAGCTACCTTCTGTCTAGATTTTTCAGTAGCACTCGGTGCTTGCTGACTATGTTGGAATGATGACATTTAACAAATCTGCTTATTGGTGACAGCTCCAGGCTGATAATCCACAGTGTCAATCAAACCTAGCAGAAAAAGACTACTTTACAGGTATCTCAAAGTCTCAAATTGAGTTTGCTAATTCTGGTCGGTCAGATCTAGGTAGTCTGTCAATTCCTAAACCATTCCATCCCTAGCTTTGAGAGGTGATAGCCCAGGTCACTACCATTACTGACAAAGGAAGCCAAAACACAAACCTTTCATCTACTGATCAACTGTTAGCCTGTTCTTCATAGGTTTTCTGTTGTTCATTACTTGGGGAGTTTAAATGCATCTTTCCTTCTCTGTTAACAACTAAACACACTGGTTAAGCCTAAAGTAAGTGCTACAGACTTGTTTAAAGAAAAACTCCTCATGAGACTTGGCAAACATAGCCTGAGGCTTTAGGAATAAGCCACGTTTTTAGATGCCAAGGGACTGAGCTACCTACGCTGTTACACTCTAGGGAAGATACCTGAGCAAATTCAATATGCCCACCCACCTTGCTCAAACACTAGAACAAGCATGTGACAAGGTTCAGAAGAGAAATGTATTAGTGAGGTTAAGTGCCACGGATGCATGGTTGAAAATGCCTTGCACAGAAGGTGCACAGTACATTTTTTATTAAAGGAATGAATTGAGATGGGTATTTTGGGCTCTGTGGGAGTAAAATAAGTTTGGCTTGAGCTAATTAGATGCATTTCTAGAGCAGAGGTTCCTCATGGGCAGTGGATTTTGGTTCTTTGCCCCTTAACACCTCCTCCCCCCCACTTTCTACTGATAAGATTGCCCGATGTTCTCTCTTCCTCTCAGTTCCTGAGGTTCCAGTAATATGGACTCCAGGAGGGAAGTCTGTGACCGGGGATGTGACCTCTCCTAACTAGGGATGGAAGGTTCTTAGCTCAGGGACAGACAGAACACTTGCATCTGACCAGCCAGAATTAACAAGCTCAATTCTGAGACTTTATTTGAGATACCTGGAAAGTAGAGTCTGTCTTCTGCAACATTCGATGCTACGGGATATCAGTCCAGAGCTGTCAGTGATGGACATGTGAAGCCAGAGAGGCATCCAAACAGAGCAGAAGGCATGTCACAGAGACAGAAGTACAATCATGCCACGAGAGACCCTGGAACGTTTTCAAGCTATATGAACCAAAAAGTTACCCTTTTCTTACTAACATTCCTAAAGTCAACACACTAGTTAATAAAAATAAACAAAATAAATTATCAAAAGAATCTTTACTGAAACATTATCCTTCGGCCCAAAATGTATATCTTTTCATAGTTTCATGTGTCCAGAGCAGAGGTTCTTTGGCTTTCATGAGATGATCCAATGAATTATAATCCCTCAAAACCTCAGGAACCTCTTTTCTAAAGAGAATACTTCAAAACTTGATGAAAAATTGTCCTTTTGTGGCACACTCTTATTTTTACAAGTAAAAAGAAAAACTTGACCAACTTCTACCTCTAAATAGAAAAGGTAGATATGGACTAACCACAGGAGAGAAAAAAAAAGGAAAAAAAAATTAACCATGGAAGGCCAGGGCTTTAAGATCTTTATAGCTCTAGGAATGCTTTTTTTTCTCCCCCAAAGGCACCCTCCCAAATCATATCAAACATACTAAATGGGCACCCATAGCAAGTGTAGTTTATGTAGTTACATATAAGTACATGAGGATGATTTAAGTTACAAGTTGCAACAATATCATAGTTGATTAAAGAGTTCATGAACTACCTTATTTGGAAGATATTTAATGAAGCACTTCATCATTTTAATATTCTCGTTTTCATCTGTTTTAGGCCAGTAAAATTTTTCAGAACACACCTATTTTTTGAGAAGGCTAAAAATAGGTCTTGGGAACCTACGAACTATGACCGGAGTAACCAATAGTTGAAATGATTACAAAGATTTTTTTTTAATTGCTACATAAGAATATGCACACAGTATGCTGTGTTCTGTTTCCAACTATTTCAGGCTAAATTTGCCTTGCTCTGATTGTGAAATCCTCAATTGCTCAGGCCTACCCTGAGGAGGCCACTGCACAGGGCTAGTTCTTCTCTACTGTTAGTGTAGAAAGTTCCACTGCTGGAATGAACGGATCCTTTAATGAATTTTTCCCTTTTAAAAGGAAATTCTGCAATTAATCTTCTAATTTAGCCTTTTATTGGGACTGATACATACATAGCAATGAATCAAAACAAAACAAAAAACCCCAAACAACCCACCAATATTCTGAGCCTATTTTTTTCCAACTATTTTAAAGAATTAGTCCAAATACCAGAAAAAATAAGTTAAACGTTTTCAAGTAGTATAGGAATTCAGATGGAGATGGTAGTTTTAAAAGAGGCCCCCCAAAAAAAGGGAAGAAAAAAGTAAAATTGTAATTTTCCTCAACAAAGAATGGGAAGAATGGCTGAAAAGCCTCAAATAGGTAAAAAAACAAAACAACAACAAAAAAAAACAATGACAACAATAGCTAATAACTATTAAATTGAAAAAAGAGCAAACAAATATTTTTTCTGGATTTGACTACAGGTGTATGGGTGGAAGAGATTACTGAAAGGTATGTCATTAATATTATGAAGGCAAGAGCAAGCTGACATTATGGTCTTAATATCTTTATCCAGAGCAGTGCTTCTCAGACTTTAACCTGCAAAAAAATTCTTTGTTTAATATTTTTGTTTGGAAAATACAGAAAATGATCAAAGCTAAGTATATAATATCATTCCATGATCACCTTTCTTCGAAAATTTATCAAACAAGAGTATGAAACCCTCTCCTTTTGTCTGGCAGTCCAACTTCTGAGATAGGCAATGTAACCAGTAGTTCCATATGCACCTGTTCATATGCATACAAACATCATGTGCATACATATGGCAGCACATTTATGCACAGGCATAATTATAAAATAGATGAAAATATTTGCTTTTAAAAACCTGACATCAGCTTTAGATAGTTCTTTGTAGTGTGCATTTTTTAAAATTTTTTTACTGTTATGTTAATCACCATATATTACATCATTTGTTTTGGTGTAGTGTTCCATGATTCATTGTTTGTTCATAACACCCAGTGCTCCATGCAGAATGTGCCCTCTTTAATACCCATCACCAGGCTAACCCATCCCCCTACCCTCCTCCCCTCTAGAACCCTCAGTTTCTTTTTCAGAGTCCATCATCTCTCCTGGTTCGTCTCCCCCTCTGACTTACTCCCCTTCATTCTTCCTCTCCTGCTATCTTTGTAGTGTGCATTTTTAAGAACACACAGAACACATTTCATAAAGGGAATCTCTGAATCGAATGTCAGACACATTTTAAAATTCAATACTGCCAGATTATACAAACAAAATGATAGGAGGTATCTCCCACTTAAAAAATCTTTAAAAGTGATTGTGGGGGCACCTGAGTGGCTCAGTCAGTTAAGTGTCTGCCTTAGGCTCAGGTCATGATCCCAGAATCCTGGGATTGAGTCCTACATCAGGCTCCCTGCTCAGGAGGGGCAGTCTGCCTCTCCCTCTCCATCTGCCCCTCCCCCTGCTCATGCACGTGCTCTCTCTCTCTCCTTCTCAAATAAAATCTTTAAAAATAAAAAAATAAGAGTGATTGTGATTATTTTAATAGTATGAAGTAGGGGCGCCTAGGTGGCGCAGTTATTGTGTCTGCCTTCGGCTCAGGCCGTGATCCCAGGGTCCTGGGATCCAGCCTCGCATCAGGCTCCCTGCTCAGCAGGAAGCCTTCTTCTCCCTCTCCCACTCCCCCTGCTTGTGTTCCCTTTCTCACTGTGTCTGTCAAATAAATAAAATCTTTTAAAAAATTTTTAATTGTATGAAGTAATAAAAAAATTAAAACAATAGCCTGGAGTGGGGAGGGAAGAGTGCATTCAAAGTAAACAGGGAGTTGTTTTGTTTTTTTTTCCTTAAATTGGGTGGTGATCAAAAGAGTTATCTTGTTATTCCTCATGCTTTTCATAGGTTTTACAAATATCCTTTTGAAACTGCTCAGTATCTAGTAAAAACAATTTTCTAAAATACATACAAGTATAAAACAAAAGCCTCCATTTCCCATTGCACCCAGGCCATTCCTGCAATGTGTATAAATAAATTGATCATTTCTGATTTCAATTTCTCTAGTGTACCTCCCATATCTCTGAAGCAGGGGCTGTTCAGCAGAAGTAGAGTGTAAGCCACATTTGTAATTTAAAATGTTCTAGTAATCTCACTGAAGAGTAAAAAAAAAAAAAAAAAAAAAGGTAAAATTAGGGGTGCCTGGCTGGCTCACTCTCAGATGGTAGAACATGCGACTCAGTCTCAGGGTCCTGAGTTCAAGCCCCACCTTGGGCATGGAGCCTACTTAAAAACATTAAAAAATTATGGTAAAATTTTAGCAATACATATTTCACCAAATATATCCAAAATTATCAGTTCAACATATAATTATTACAAAAATTATGGTGCTATTTTACATTCTTATTTTACACTAAGTGTTTGCTATCTAATGTATATATATTTACACTTATAGCACATCTCAATTTACACAAGCCAGCGGCTCAATAACCCCACTTGGCCAGTAGCTACTGGATCAGAGAATGCACCTTTAGATGATACCCTCAAACCCCTATTTCTTTGTCAACCTAAAACTTATCATTTGACTCCATGGTATGCCTTTTTCTCTCTTTTTCCTTCACTCCATCACTGCTACCATTGTTTCAGTAATTCATTTCTCAATTGACCTTTAGACCCCTGTATTTAAACCCTCCCTTTTTTTTCCTTCTATCTGGTTTTCTCTTTATTTAGGGAGGAGTAAACTAGCTTCTGTAACTCCATTATGGCTGGAAGTGGAAAAGTGATCATTTATTTTTAAATGATTTTAAACCTCTCTTTAATTCACCAAATGAGGCAGTCTTCTCTCCCCCTCTCTGTAAAATGAGAGGTTAGGGTCCCTCCAGTTCCCTTCTCTCTTTTCTGCGTCCCAACTTTTCCCCCAACAATTACACTGTCACCAAAACGTGACCATTCCATTTCTGGCCACCTGTGAAATAGTTTTTGGTGACCCTTTCATCCTGGCACACCCCTAAGAACCATAAACCATTTAGATTAAAAACCGCGTCTTCTTCTTAAGAGTATGGCCAGTGAGGGTCTAATGGGCATTATTTGGGGGTTGGGCTTTATCTGACAGATGAAGGCTCATGATTATACCTTAGCCATAATGGTTACATTAAAACAGATTCTAGAATTCAGTATCATAGAAATTAGTTGAAAAAAATTTTCACTTGAAGTCTAAACAAATCAATAAATGAATCTATTCATTTCATACTATTCCCATGTGTACCATTTTAGGATGCCCCACTAAAGCAAAAAGACATTAAAATTGTGTAGGTACCTCTATCTATTTATTATTATTATTATGGTACTCTATGCCAAATAAAGAACAAGTAAGTGCTCAATGGGGAAGAGAATAAACACCACTTCAGAGGGGAAGATGAGAATCCCAAGATATGCAAGTAAAAATTAAAATGGTCTCTGGGAGCTTATTTAATTGCTTTTCTCTCAAACTTGTATCAGAGTCATCTCTTAAGAAAGTTACTGTATTCTCTCTGCAGGTGCTTGGAGCTCCCCAGCACCCTGCCATGAAACCTTGCTCTAATGTGCGCTCATCCCCCATCAGAACAAAGATGTGCTTACAAAGCTGAATGTGCGAGCTGCCTTCCGCCGATTTAATCTTCACTCTTTCCTCAACCTTGCTAACCCACTCACCAAGGGCCATATCCAAACAAAGTCCTCCAAAACTGAAATCAAGTAAAATATTTTTCTGAAGAAGTTCTTTCTGAAGTGATTACACATGCATGTTACATAACATTTACATAAGAATGTGAATAATGAGATTTAATTTTCCAACTCAGATGGAAAATATTGCTAAGGCTGGGGATACTTAAAAGGATATGCTGCCCAGGGAAGACGACTATACAATGTTAAATATCTGTAATGAAATGTAACAGCCACCAAACAAGACCAGATGCCTCAGCAGATGGTCCAGCTTGACCTCCCAACATCCTTTCTCCTGATTTCAGTGGGTGATGAAAATGAATCCAATTAAAAATACCTGCTTCCTGAGGCTTCTTAAAATGAGTGGTAGCCTTGTGACCCCTTTTAATCCAATGAAAGGTATGTTGAGATTTGCGGGTGGTAGGCTTCTGCTTTTCTAACATAGACACAGTTGCTCCCTGCTTGCTTCTTTTGCTTTCTGCTGGGAGTATGCATGTGACACCTGGAGGCACAGCATACATCTTGTAACCATGAGGTAATGAGCTTCGGGAAGAAAGCTTATCAACTAAGGATGGTGGAGAATGAATCTGGACAGAGGCAGGATCCCTGAGGGAATGACTTAGCTTCCAAACCAGCACTGAACTACCTACCATTGAACTTCTTGTTATATGGGAAAAACATGAACCTATGTGTTTAAATACTTTCTGAATTACAGAACTCATTCCTGACAAATGCACTGGCAATACCTGAATTTTATTTCTCCCATCATCTGTATACAAGGTCTTAATGCTTGACTAAAATGGAGAGGACTTTCTCTTCTACAAAAATTCCTAAAAATTTTAGATACAGGCCCATGATTCCTTACCAAAAACGCTTGAGGTCTGATATGTTTCAAATTCCCAGAAAGGTAACATGGTGCATATATCATACATTATGCATTAGCCGCAACAGATCTATGCATTTAGTCCAGCGGTTGACAAATGATGGCCAGAGGCCCAAGTCGGCCTGCTACCGGTGTCTGTAAATAAAGTTTTATTGGAAGATAGTGATTCCTTCAAATACATATTGTCTTTGACTGCTTTTGTGCTAGCTACAATGGTGCAGTTGAGTCATTACCACAAAGACAGTATGGTCCACTAAAATAGAAAAGGTTTGCTGATCCCAAATACATCCGTATTTATGCAGTGAAATCTATGGCTATTCACTCTAAGTGCGATAAAGATTACACAAATCCTTCTGTTGGTTCAGACAATCTTGCTACGAAGTTTCTGCCAAATTTATAGGAACATTAAGTTTTCAAAGCTATATTTTTAGAATTACAGAAAAAGGGACCACGTTTCTATAGTCCAGAGGAAACAGGAGCAGTTCATCAGGCTGGTCTAACCCACGTGGGGTGTTCCAACTCACTGGCTAGTTCTTTCATGTCTAAAAGCCCAGGATGGTGCCCGAGGGCTCTAAGAAATAGAGACAGCATTCTGCAGTGAAGAAAACACCAGGTGATGAGTAAGAAGAATGATTTCTAATTCTACATTCTGCTAACTTGGGGTATACATTGCTCTTTTCTGGGTCTCTCTTCAAATCCGTCAAATGGGACCAAAATGTTACCTACTCTGCCTCAGGCACAGAGGATGGTGAGATTATTTCTGATAGCACTATGAATATGGCAAGGCACAACACACCCATCTGTTAGGTATATTGTTGCATGAATGAGATCTACTTCATTCTATATGCAGGCATAAATACATATTTTACTAGCTATAATGTGCCTTTAATTATTAGCTTTTCCCCTTTTACTGGATGGTGTTCGATTGCAGAAGTGTCAAAATTTCTCCGACTCTCCACAATGGTAGGTGTTTACTATTTCTTAACTCTAAATTCTAGGCAGTTGATATTATACTTTAAACATTCTGCTATTTTACACATAATTTGAGTCATGTGGACCATATTTTTCAGGGAGCTTCACTGAA
Organism: Eumetopias jubatus; assembly: GCF_037043125.1. Classification (NCBI taxonomy): domain Eukaryota; kingdom Metazoa; phylum Chordata; class Mammalia; order Carnivora; family Otariidae; genus Eumetopias; species Eumetopias jubatus. The sequence goes on from NW_028274815.1 coordinate 105,875,942, forward strand.
TAGCCATTGGACCACCTCCAACAAATACCTAAAAATTTCATGGGAACTTTACCATATTCATTTTTATGGCAACAGAAGTATTAGACAAACTATGTAAATGTGATAGATTTTAAAATGAGACATTTTTAATCCCACAACTTTTTTTTTTTTAAAGATTTTATCTTTAAGTCATCTCGACACCCAATGTGGGGCTCGAACTTACAACCCTGACATCAAGAGTTGCATGTTCTATCAACTAAGCCAGGCAGGTGGCCCCCCCATTACAACTTTAAATGTCAAAAATAAGAATTTTCTAATCTAAGACTCTTTTTAAATCATAGAATCTATACAGTTAAAATACTGACTTAATTTTTAGAGGTAAGATGAAAAATGGATTTTTTGGCTCCTGTATTTTTCTAAATGCTCAGTCGTCACATACTTGTTTATACAACATAGACTAAAAACATTTATACGTTAATGATTTCTAGAAACTGACAGACTTCACTTAAAATCTAGTTCTCTTCTAATAAATACAAGCTAATACGTAGTTGTTTTACTTATTACACAGCCTAAATGTCATGCAGCCTAAATCTTAGAGAAGTCTTTTTATTAGATTTGACAGCAATTACTCATCGTGGAACTGTATCCTGCACAGAAACTGCTCTACCAAGGAACAGGTTAGCTTTCAAAAGGTTATCAGATCAGTCCCTTTGTTCTCGAGTCCAAGGGACCATAGACAGACATCTTTTCCAGCTGGGCAAACTCAACACTTTGGTTTTAACAGGGCTCTGTTCACAATGGTGAGAACCTCCCAGGTGAAGATTCCTAGTAAGGGAGCATCCATTTTTCCCCAAGTATGTCCTGTTAAAGTCCCCTCCTCAGAAGAGAAACTTTGCAACAGAGGCACGAAAATGTGCAAGGCCATGCTCTGAGGTATGTGCACGTTCTGAATCTCCAGGAGCCCCAAGGAGTGCTCATGGGCAGCTTACAAAGCACCCAAATACAATCATAAAGCTCACATCTCAGTTTGAGCTCATAGGTTCAGAGCTGCTTTAAGTGAGCAGACTTCATTGCCCACCTCATCTGACCTTCTCATCAGAGAAGGGGTAAAAACACAATATGCAAAACAAAGGCAGAATCATGAGCACCTGAAGGAAATTAATTCTGGACATGCCATTGGGGAAGTACTAGAACTAAGAAAAGGTCATTGAGTATGAAACATGGATGCAGAGTTAATAAGTAACAACAAGACACCAAAGCAGCGAGATGCGTTTTCACCGGGACTAGAGCAGGGATGAGGAGGCAGAACAAGATGGTAGTCACTGATGGCCTTCCAGATTGGCTTTGAGTATGGATTAGCACCAAGCAAGAACCCTAAAGCCCTACCCAGGAGAACAAAGAAGATAATCAATGGTGAAAGTGTTGACAGGGAAACAGAGAAGAGTTAGCCAGTCATTGAATACAGAAAGGAGACTAAGAAAGTGTAACCTAAGCAGGTGTAGCAGATCCAGGCCAGAGTCCTCTCCCTGCTGGAAATATCCAGAGAACAGAGGGAATCAAGTATGGAACCACTGTTGGTGACTGACCCTAGTACTTCTACTATGGTATTACTCGGGTTGCTCTGTGTCTGAATCTTAGGGGGAAGAATCCTAGATCAGTGCTTCTCAAACTTGGCTGCATATTGGAATAACGAATACTGATGCCTGGACCACACCACAGAGAGTCTGATTCTAAGGTTCTGGGGTTGGGTGTAAGCATCAGTATTTCCTGAAGTCCCCACATTCATTCTAATTCATAGCCAAAGTTGGGAACGTCATAGACTAATGCTGTTCAAACTCTGTGTGCATTAAATTAAAATATATTTCTTGACTAGATCTAGGGTGGGACTCCAAATTCAGTGGCGCTAACAAGTTCTCAGATGATGCTGTTACTGCTAGCCCTTGGACCATACTCTGAGTAGTGAGGGCCTAGTCCTGCACTGTCCAGTGTGATGGCAACTGGCCGTGTGCCATTGCTGAGCACTTGAAATGTGACTGGTGGGACTGAAGAACCAGATTTTTACTTGAAATTTAAAATCTCAAACCTGCTGGAATTGGAAAATGATACATGAAGCAATTTGGGCATGTGAATACTATTTCAATTGTCACTTTTGTGGGGCGCCTGGGTGGCTCAGTCCATTAGGTGTCTGCATTCAGCTCAGGTCGTGATCCCAGGGTCCTGGGATCAAGCCCCATGTCTCAGGCTCCCTGCTCAGCAGGGGAGTCTGCTTCTCCCTCTCCTTCTCCCCCTCCCCTCTCACTCTCTCTTTCAAATAAATAAATAAAATCTTTAAAATAAATTGTGACTTTTGTGAGACCCAAATAACAGACCAAGTATCTCTGATAAAAATTTAGTGTCCGAGTTGAGATGTGGTATAAGCATAAAGACTTGATTTCAAAGACTTAGTATGAAACCAAGAATATAAAACATCTCATTGGCAATTTTTGTATGTTGGTTACATATTAAAAGCGTAATAGTCTAGATAGATTGGGTTACATAAACCATACTATTAAAATTAACTTCAGCTGTTGTTTTTTTAAAATATGGCTACCAGAAAATTTTAAATTGTATATGAGGCTAGCATATTTCTTTTAGACAGTACTGGTCAAGACTAAAAGCAATTGAGGCTTTCCTATTACATGTTGCTAGTATTGGTTTAACGGGTGGTCTAATTGGTTAGTTGGTCCATGTGACCCACACTAAGGTGATGGGAACTAAGGGGAAGTCTGCAAGAGGCCTTCTGAGAAGGAAAGTATCCCTTAATAAAGAGAGAGAGCCACAAAAGGAAAAAGCCCTTTGCACCCACCTCCTTCCAGCTGTATTTAAATGCAGTTAGAAGAAGACAGAACAGAGAACTTTGGCAGCCATTTTGCCACCATGAAGAAACAAGACCCCAAGTTCTAGATGCCCCTTAGAGTTCCAATCAAAATAGGATCTTCTACCTCTGAATTTTCTGTCACATGAAAAATTAATGTCCTAATGATTCAAATCAATGCTTCTTAAATGTCACCATGCATAGGAATTACCTGGGGATCTTGTTACAAAGCAGATTCCCTTTCAGCAAATCTAGGGTGGGGCCTGAAATTCTGAATTTCTAACAAGTTTCCAGGTGCTATCTATGGAGCTGATATAAGCACCATACTTTCATTCCCAAGGATTCCAACCAAAATCACTTAGGTTCTTTAGTTGCTGCTGAAAACATTCCTAGTGGACACAGTGGACACAGTGGGCAAAGCCAACCTCTGCCCATTAGCTCCTCCACTTGCACACTGTGGCTGGTAGCCTGACCATGACTGACCAACTGGGAATCCAGGACCTAGGAATCTGTCCCTTCCCAAAACAACCAGCTATTATGGGAGCAAGAGGGCAGAAGGCAAGGGTTCTGTGGTCTTATGAATTTGGAAGATGCTGGGGTAAAAATCTAAAACATTTCCCTACTACTCGATTTTGCATGCATAATCACTAAGCTAGTACTTGCTTTAATTTTTAAAGTATTGTTAATTACAGACTTGATAACAAAATACTTTCTTTTCACAGGGAATATCACTGGATTAATGTGGCATGGAACACATTTTCTGAAATGCTGTGTTATTTAGATCATGAATTAGTAGAAAGCATGAAGGCCAAGAAAATGCAGTCTGTGTAGTACTCAACTGTTTAAGAACCACAGAGCTTGGGGTGAAGTAATCTAGATTCAAATTACTTACTGTGTTGCACACATCATATACTGTGTGATGGACAAGGCACTTACACTCTGGGAGCCGAATTCCTCACCCATAAGAGAGGAAAAGAACACCTGCCCACATCACCCAACTATGGTAAAAATAATACGTGCTCACACTTCTCAAAATGACACTGCTTGCATTTGGAAGAGAGCTGAAACTTTTTCAAGATCTATTTAGAACTACACAAATACATCAGGGAGCAGAATAACTCACATGCAGTCTAAAGATAACATCTGGGAGAAACTCTTGGCTTTCTGAACCTCTTGGGGGAACCATTCACCTCCTTCTGCTCTTAAGTGTACATCCAGAAAAACTTCATGTATTTAGAAGTGCTTGAAAGCCAAAAGCTCTGAGTTTGAGGACAGCTTGTGGGTACCACTTGGCAAGGGTGGGTGAGCTACTCAGCTGGTCTCCCCACAGGGTGTCCACCCCCTCGCGTGGCCATCACTTTCCAACGTCTGCAGATTCAGACTTGAGAGGGTAGGCTGCCCAGAATTCAGAAGGCTTTGAAGAACTGATGCATGGTGAAAAAGCCAAGATGCAGAAGGATTTTTTTAATGCCAAAATATTAATATATAATGAGAAAAATTGTAATAACTCCATCAAGTGGATGATAGGCTTTCACCAGCGACTATTTTGCTTAGACACCATGACACACATGCAACTATTCTCCTGGGGGTAATACTGATTTTTTGCCTGCTTCCATTTTCTATACTTCTGTCATTGACTCTCCTCCCTTCTAACTTATTCATCTTTGAATAAACTTTATATGGAATCATGCATTTGTTCTAAATATGTTCACCTGGTTCTTTCAGTGTCACAATATACTATAGAGGGCACAAACATGTAGACATGGTCATGTCTTGTCCATAAGTTAAAAGACAAAAAAAAAAAAAAAATAGGTAGAAAGGATGTATGTGAATAATAGCAAGCTGAAACAGAGGTCACTAAAACCGTGTGAAAAGCACACGAATCATTTCTGGTTTAGGGACCACACTAGGCAGAATAACAACTCCCTAAAGATGCCCTTCCTAGTGCCCAGACCTGTGACTATGTTGTGCTACACATCAAAGGAGAATTAAAATTGCAGATGGTATTAAGATTGCTAATCTCCTGGGACGCCTGGGTGGCTCATTCAGTTAAGTGTCTGCCTTTGGCTCAGGTCATGATCCCAGGGTCCTGGGATTGAGTCCCGCATCGGGCTCCTTGCTCAGCAAGGAGTCTGCTTCTCCCTCTGCCTGCCGCTCACCCTGCTTGTGCTCTGACAAATAAATAAAATCTTAGGAAAGGGGCGTCTGCCTTCGGCTCAGGTCATGATCCCAGGGTCCTGGGATCAAGTCCCGCATTGGGCTCCCTGCTAGGCGGAGAGCCTGCTTCTCTCTCTGCCTCTGCGTCTCTCTCTCTCTGACTCTTATGAATAAATAAGAACATTAAAAAAAAATAAAATAAAATCTTAGGAAAAAAAAAAACAAACCTGCTCATCTGCTGACCTTAAAACAAAGATGATCATGGATCCTCCAGGGGGACAGAATGTCATCACAAAGGTCCTTCAAAGGGGAAGAAAGAGGCAAAGTAAGAAGCAGGAGAGGACATTGCAAGAAAGACCCCATAGGCCACTGATGGTTTTAGAGACAGAAGGGACCACAAGCCAAGGTGGCCTCTACAAACTGCAACAGGCAACAAGGAAGCAGATCATCCCCTAGAGCCTTCAGATAGGAATGCAGCCCTGTCAACACCTTGGTTTTAACCCAGTGAAACCCACTTTGGATTTCTGACCTCCAGACCTATAATAAATCAATGCTGCTTTAAGCCACTAACTGTTGCAATTTTCTACAATAGCAATGAGAAATTAATATAGGGGATCAGAGCAAAAGTTAGGAAGGAAGCAACATTAAGTTGGGCCTTAAGGGATTTTTTAAAAAGATTGATTGATTGGAGAGAGAAAGAGAAGAGGGGGAGAGGCAGAGGGAGAGAGAGAATCCTCAACTGACTCCCCGCTAAGTGCGGATCCCAAAATTGGACTCGATCCCAGGACCCTGAGATCACGGCCTGAGCTGAAATCAAGAGTCGGACGCTTAACTAAGGCTCAGGCGCCCCAGGGCCTCAAGAAATGTGAATACATAGCTATGATACTCAAATTTAAAATAAATATATAGCTCTTGATGTTTGGAAGGCTTTTCATCCAATGAGACAAACAAAAATAACACAAACCCTTTGTGCCATTTTTACTAAATCTCATATAAAAAGCAGCCCCTCTTTCACTCTAGTGATATGTACAAGAGATGCCCAAGTTAACAAAGAACTAGGTACTCTGAGAACTTCAAGGGATTACCACATTTATGCCTAATCTTACAAACTATCTCTTTCTCCCACCCATATCAACAAACTATTCAAGTTAATGCGGTGTATTAAAAGGTTTCGAAATTTGGTATTAGTCTCAAAGTCAAGAAGATTTAGATGGCTTGAGAGAAAAATGTAAATGTGCATCCCATAAAGAATTGCCAGTGCTCAGGTAAACACCATTCTATGTGAGTTTTCATCATTGTGTATGTGTGCGTATACATACCTACATGCAGATGTTCTTTGTGATTATACATTGTGTGTATATTATGTATATATACATATGGACACAGTAACAGATAGACAGAGATATGTGCTATATATCATATAGGCATTCATCTTATATTCATAATTAACACAGCTCACAGGTGACTGATACAATGAGAAACATCATCCACAACACTGCAGTTTTCAGTGTTAAAGGATTCCCTGCACTGATCCAATTTGACTCCACAGATAAATACCGTGGTGCTAGAAACCAGTGCTTCGTACAATGAAGGAATGTATCATGAGTTTTTTTTTTAATGGGCTTCTTTTAAGGAATGAATAAAAAATGTTTTCATAGAATTTCTGTCGAGAGGGAATGGAAGCTGCATTCACAACACGCTTCCCAGTTTACATAAGCCCACAGAACTCGGACGACAGGGCAATGTCTGGGAGGGGCGATCCAATCATGTAAGGTCTGGAGCATCTGCGTCCTCAGCAACTGCGGGAGGCCCAGGCCGTGTTCTACCACAATCACTCCACTCTGCAGTTTCAGATGACAAGCTACCCCAAGCCTCTTTGGAAGTAGAAAAACAAGCTTCCATAAATATCAAAGTACTTATGCTTAGAACACACTATATGCAAGCCACTGGTTAATGCAGTACCATTAGGGAGACAGTCAACTAAACAACTCAATTCAACTAAGTAACTTCCCCGGAGATTTAGAAACAGAAATGTGTCCAAGCGGGAGCATTGGCCACAAATTATAGCTATTTGAAAGGCCTCAGTTCCCACCCTACGGGAGGGGATGTACAAGAGTTCTCTTCCATCTGCCCTTGAAGAAGGCTGTGTTATTATTCAAAAAGGTTTTACACCGTGCCTATAAGATCTTAAGTGCCCCCAGTATACATGCAAATGTTCTTAAATTTCCTGCTGACCTATAACCCCACAAAGTACCTCAAAACATTTAGCACAGGCTCTGAGTGACATGACAATTAAGCTACACAGAGACTAGTTTTAGAGCTATTTCTAAAACAAGCTTTGCAGGCCCTTAACCTGGGACCTGGAGAATTCAAGGGGTGGGGGTGGTTTCCATCAAGTAAGGAACAAAGTTTCATCTTTATTTACACTGGCTTCTCATTAAAATCTAGAGTTTTCTTCAATTATCGACATAGGCAACAAACCACAACAGTCTTAGCAGACTTTGTAATTCTGTCACCAATAGAACCACAGATATTTACATATCACATTATGGTTAAGTATCTTGAAATTCTGTGTACTCTCATCACTGCCTTGAAATTATAGTAGCTAATAGGCCGACTATGAAGTATTATTCTATTCATTAAAAATGAATACCTATTATAATATCACAATTCACAGCTATAGTGCAATAGAACTGATTTTTGGTAATCCTAGTTTATTTTATTTTATGCATTAATCATAAGAATTATTCTGTCAAGGATCTACAGGCTTCCCCAAATGCCAAATGGGTTCATGACACAGCCATATTAAGACTTCCCTGAGCTAGAACGACCACTCAATTCACCCAATCACTTTCAAATTCAGGCAAACTGAATGGGATCCTATATGAAAAGACAAGGCAATTAGAAGTATTTTCCTTTTTAACCCATGTATTCACTCATGCAGCAGAGACTAGATACCTTCACAATCCCACAGATGATAGGGAAGGTAACACTGTCCTCAAGGAGCCCAAAGCCTCGAAGAAATGACACAGATCAGAAAGCTTTTTCTACAAGGGTACTGACTGTTGGATTAAAGAACATTTGCAACTGAACTTCGCTGAGAGTGTTTAGCCTGAGGTGACTTAAGTGGAGATTTTTCTTTAGAAAACTAATCTGGGAGAGCAGTCTGTACAGTGGGCTGGAGGGAGGTTGACACAATCGGGGGAGGACTATCGTAACTCCAACAAGAGATACCATGGGCCTGATGGAGCAGAGTGGCAAGAGAGAAACTGGAATGGCGATTCAGGGTACAAGGCTATCAGTGTCGCCTGGCACACATGGCTTCATCTGAAAAGCCCAAAGAATTTAGTTGTCAATAACAAGGAAATGTTTAGCCAGACTAACTTAATATACATCACATATTATCATGCAATTACTTATGTATTGTATTATGCACATATGTATGCATATTGGACCATGCTATTTAAAATGTTTTCAACAGCTCTGTAACATGGGAAAATGTTTTGTCATGTTAAGTGAAAAAGTACTATAAAAAATTATAATGTAGGAGATTATCACAAAAATGTCTTCAATTCTTTCTCCCTCCCTATATCCATGCCTCTGTTGTTCCCAGTGTGTGTCATGACAAATGAACAAAACTAAGTAACTCAAAACAACAGAAATTTATTCTCTCATAGTTCTGGTCAGAAGTCTGAAATCAAGGTGTGGGCAGGGCCACATTTCCTACAGAGGCTCTAGGAAATATTCCATTTCTTGTCAATTCCCACTTCTGTTGGTTGAGGCATTCGTTGGCTTGAGGCCCCATCACCCCAATCTCTGCCTCTGTCTTTACATCACCTTCTCTCCCCAGGGGGTTGGCGGGGGGATCTCCTGAAAACTTTGCCTGTCTCTTATAAAGATGCATGTGATTGTATTCAGAGCCCATTTGGATAAAAATCCCAGATAAACACTTCCTCTCAAAATCCTTAATTTAATCATACACTTTGCATTCTGCTACATAAGGGTAACATTCACAATTTTCAGGGATTTAACATGGACTTCTGGGGTCATTTTGTGGCTAAACACAAGGCCCTTTGTCATGTGATTCTGTGGCTCCTCCCATCAAGAGGTGGAGTCAGTTGCTTCATCCCTAAATCTGAACTGACCCTAGGACTTGCTTTGGCCAAGAGAACACAGCAGAAATGATCTTGTGCCAATTCCTAGCCTAGGTCTCCAGAGACCTTACCCACTTCCAGTTTCTGCCAATAACAAGGAAATGTTTAACTAGACTTAATCTGCATTACGTATCAGCAGGCCAAAAAACTTGCCTCACCATGTGAGCAGACCTGGGCTAGCCTATTCTGGATGATGAGAGGCATGTGGTCTAGCCACCACATCCTTCTAGCTGGCAAACGCCCAGAGGTCTGAGGGAGGCCATCCTTGACCAGACAGCTACCAGATAACAAACACATCAGCTGAGGCAGACACGAGAGCAAGGCCAGTGGAGATCAATCAAACCACATCCACTTACTCAGAACGGCCCGGTGCACCAAGACTCAGGAATAATAAATGCTTAATGTTTTAATCTACTGACATAGACACCACAGTGCAGTTTGTTTTGAAAGAAAGAGAACCACGACCACTTATTATCAGAATTTGAGCCCTGCAATACTAAGTGCTTGTTATTTGGTAAATTCAAAAGGGAGCTTCATTTAAAGAACATGTTTAAACTTTTATAAACTTTTAAACAACATAAGAGTTTAACTTTACCTAAACACTCATTTTACTGACCAAGGAAATATAGCTGAGTCCTGAATAGACTGACAAACCTATTTTCTAACAAGGCCATGAGACGCTTCAGTCGTGTGCAAACTGAAATCACACCAGGTATGCGAATGATATTACTGATTTTTTTTTTCTCTTTAGGAGTTCAGAAAGAAGATCGGTTGATTTTCACCTTCAAAATTCAGTTGCCAAACACAACTAACCTCAGTTGGATCTGTAATTCTGATACAAGCTAGCATTCAGGTTAAAAATTTTCCATGACTAAATCTGTGTCCTTCCTAGCAGAATTGAACTGATTTAGAGTTCAAGTTTCTCAAAAATATTTTGGAAATGTCATTATGTTCTCTGTGACATTATATGGCATTCTTTCACAGATTTTTAATTGAATTCCATTTGTAATGGGAAATGAAACCTAACTCTCTTGAGGGGCTTCTGGAAGATGTGGGAAAGAAGGAGAAATGATTTGGGACCTAGAGGCAGGGATGTTGCCGAATACCATCCCTGAGAGTTGAAGTCGACACTTCAAGATTAGGGGTCACAGAGAGGGGCAAGACATCACTGCTCACAAAGGACAACTCCTCTCTCATACACAACAATGAACTGACCATTCAATGCCAGCATTTGGCTAAAACAGCCTCTGAATACCCAGCACAGAGACATCCAAGTCCTTAATAATGTAAAATTATACTGAATGAAGGCTCACCATTTTCCACGCACAGCTCTTGCGTTTTACATAAATAAGCTCAACTAAGCTGCACAACAACCCATGAGACATTAACTAATAATCATTCCCATTTTACAGGTAAGAAAGCTGAGGCACAAAGTAACTACCATAAATTCACACAGCTAAGAAAGTGGCAGAGTTGGGATTTGAACCCACGTCGTCTGGTTCTAAAGCATCCTCTTAACAACAGTCTTATTATCTTTCCTTCATGTCCATGTTCTGAAAAACCAAACTTCCAGATAAACTCTTAAGAGTTTAACAAAACAAAGACAATGAAGAGACAATTTTTTTTTTAGTTTTATTTATTTGACAGAGAGAGACACAGTGAGAGAGGGAACACAAGCAGGGGGAGTGGGAGAGGGAGAAGCAGGCTTCCTGCGGAGCAGGGAGCTCGATGCAGGGCTCGATCCCAGGACCCTGGGATCATGACCTGAGCCGAAGGCAGATGCTTAGCGACTGAGCCACCCAGGAACCCCTAGAACTCTTGAACACCCCAGAGACAAATTTTTTAAAAAGGATGCAAAATGGCAAATTCAAACGATCTGAAGAGAAGTCACAAAGGGACCTTGAGAGGTAACATGCTCCAGCCCCCTGTTGGCAAATGGTTCTCTAAACTGCTCCTTCACAAACACAGGTCAGAGGCTGCATCACAATCATGTGAAATTTCCAAATGCATCTGACTACCACTGAGAATCACAAAATCACTAAGGAACCCCCACTGCAGTCATTCATTGACAGGAAGTCCTGCCTCTTTCTAGAAATTTCTTCTGGGTTAATTTGAGTAGCCGTATAGAACAGCTCAGCAGCATTCCCTTTAA